>NC_039362.1:106878068-107478068 GCF_003573695.1 Papaver somniferum | reverse complement strand
GAACATATCACGGAAAAATACTAGGAAAATCATGCATTAATTAATAATGCTGGTATAAATAGAAATCACAGAATATTTGGGATTGCTACTACGCGCACCATTCTGAGTAAATTTCATATATATTGAATTTCTCAATGAGCGAGGAGGTTTTTTGTAGTCGTCACTTTTAAAAATGGCTTTACCCCTTGCAGGGTGATAGCGCATTAAATACAGGTTTTACAATTTTAGCCTTGAACTAAAACCCGCCATCAACATTAAGTCCCCTGCTTGGTACGTAACAGTGACATTGTTGCGGGGTAAGCACTAGATGGTGACAAATAAAGGTAAAACTTATGAGACAAAGTTAGATGTTACCATGAGATATGGGTCGTCCTTTCCTTGGAACATGTTACGTTCAAGAGGTGTCCAGGTAAGCGTTCCCCTAACATGATGTCGGTTGGCCCCAGGTAGATTAGGCATACTGTTGGTTGGGATCTCAAAATGCATTCCAAGTCCCTTGTACATCTTAGTATCGTTCGAAAGCGTCTCCAAGCTTTCCTGGCTTCGGTTAGCATAGAGGAAAAGTGGAGGCGCGATGAAGCATCTCATCTAACAAGTGTTAGGGCTGAAAGGTTGGCTTCCCGGCTAAAGTGAAGGAGGGTGTAGCATAATATGAACTCCTGGATAAACATGAATATCCTTTTCATGACGACGTCATAATTCTCGACTCTGATGTGGACGGTCCCTATCATGAGGAATATCCTTAAAAGGCTACTGAAGCAATTTCTGGAAAAGATGTTGAAGCAACTCCCAAAGAGAACGTTGATGCAGCTTTCGAGAAGGGTGTCGAAGCGGCTTCCTGAGAGGATGTTGAAGAAGCTCCTGGAGAGGATTCTAGTGAAGGAAACATTGGCCCTGGCATTGACAACACTTCTTTGATGTTTAGTAGTCTTTGTTTCATGCGGCTGGAGCCAGGGCTTGATCGAATAATAATCCCTCATTCATGTTGTAACTTTCATTTGTTATATCACGTGTGTTGTGCTTCCGTGAACAGGAGATCCAGGAGTCATATTTGTTAGGTGCGGAGGCTTTATCTCCAATTAATAGCGCGTGTGATGTGATTGGACACGTCTGGAGAAGTAATTGCAATCTGGGAGTACCGCGTGCACTAGCTCGCTGCTTTCTGATTCCGTGAAGGGATTTCCCAAAATATGAAAAATACAGATGGCGAAACTTCTTTATGTGATCTAGGCACAATGAGATGGTGATTGAGAGGTTGTTTCGTCATTGAAGCAGCTGCACTTCAGGGTACGAATGACGCTTGCCCTAAGAAGCATGTATTGGATGCTTAATGATTTCTTTCAGTCATCTTGCTCTTTCTGATTGAGATGATGATATGATGGGGATGCTTGTATGGGCACAATCCTCTGGAGCCGTTAAGTGAAGTCGACAAGCTGAGAGGCGTTCCGTTGTTGACGTGTCGCTATCAAGTCTTCAAGGACTTCGTTTCAAGCAACATCCTTTGAACCGTCTTCTGAATCTTGGATGATTGTATGGAATAGAATGCGATGAGCAGTCCCCAGTTACACTTCAGAATCGATGGCGTGGCTGGACACGTGAAAACATCTCCGATTTGTACTTTGGAGTCTTTGATGCACATGTACGTCTTCATGTTGAGAATTTTCTGCGGCTCGTAAAGCTTCAACAGTGATGATTGATGATATTAGAAATAAACCGGTTAAGGGACGTGAAGGTATCTTGTGATGGCAGTGCCCAAGTGTAATTATCCCGAGCTTATTTTCTCTTGAAAGACATACTTCCATTGCATTTTCTGGTAAGGTGTTGAAGCGGCTTCGGCCTCTGAAGAGAGCGTTGAAGTGGCTTCGGGAAAGAGTGCTGATGCGGCTTCGGGAGAGAGAGCGTTGAAGCGGCTTCTTCTGGAGAGAGCTTTGAAGCGGCTTCAGGATAAAGCGTGTTTTGAAGCGGCTTCTAGAGCGTGCGTTGAAGCGGATTCTTCTAGAGGGAGCGTTGAAGCGGATTCTTCTGGAGAGAGCGTTGAAGCGCCTTCTGGAGCGTGCGTTGAAACAACTTCTTCTAGAGAGAGCGTTGAAGCGGCTTCTCCTTCAGTTTGATTTTCCCTTGCAAATTACATGCTTCTTGATTGACCGTCTCTCTTGTGTTGAAGAAGTCCTTGACTCTATCCGTAGTGGTTGTTGCTATGGTGAAGCTCTGGCTGGTATCAATCAACGAGCAACAACGGTTTTTAGCAGCAACTGTGATCAGAAGAGACTGGAAGGGAGAGGCATGGTAGCTACTTGCACGAACTTGGATGTCTTCATATAATGGTAGAGATCATCTCTATTAGAGGTAGAAGCTGAAGATGGAACCGATATCTTCCTTGATGTTTCCTCATGGAATGGAGAAGAGGGAGACAGTCCCCTGCCCATGAGTATCTATTGAGCTTTCAACTTGATAGATGTTGTCATGCTAGGTCTCTAAAAAAATAATTTGGAAGAGAGTTGGAGTTGAACCCAACGTTGATGAGGATCGTACGAGTTGTTGATCATGAGGCCGTCTTTGCGTCTACGTTGCGTTTTATAGACGTCCAGGCATATCGCTGGATTTTGACAATGTGTCTGCTCTCTTGAGTATGTCCTCGTCTTTGGACATCCTGGAATCATAATGATAGCGTGCTTGCATCTCTCTAAATTCAGCACTTTTGAGATGGATAGTGTTGAGCAGTCTCCAGCTACACTCCTTTGTCACTATCATCTTTGGATCGTGTCTTTGAGAAGTAGGGAAGTTCCCTCATGAGGATGACTTAACTAACAGGTTGTGCAAATATGAAGAAGCTCCTAACATGGAGAGTTCGTATGTACCTCTTAAGTCCCAGGTGCGACCTCCTTCGGTAATGCAACTACTTCTTGTACGGGAGACGAAATTGTGAAAGCATATCTCACTGATTTTGTTGTCGTTAAGCCATATATGGTATATCTCGGACGTTGTTTTATCATTGTGATAGTCGTGCATGTGGTACTGAGGTTGGAATTCGCGGTTTTGGACGCGCGGGATGTTGTATCTTGGTGGTTTTTCTCTTGCTGCTTCATTGAAACCGCTTACAGAAGGTTGAAGGTTGTATTGCCTGTTGGTCCGACGTGTCGAAGAAGCTTTATCCTCCATTCATGTCATGAGCAGCGTGACTGGGTGCACTGTTTCTGAGGAGGTGGTTTCAAACTGGGAGTTCCACTGAGATGTGTTTATGAAGTTTGAATTCAATGCTTCCTAGTTCTATGAAGGGTTTTCTAAAATCCAGAAGCTGCAAGATGAAACAAACGAAGTTCCCTCTGTGGACTTCATTGCTCGGCAAGAGGAGGAGATCGAGAGGATATCCCTAGAATTGAAACTGAAGCAGACTGTTCTCCGCAAAATGAAAGGCGCTCTTTCCAAAAAGAACGAGTTGTTGTTGAAAGACTTCCCTTGAATACTTGCGCATTTTCTTTTATATTTCCCTTTGTTGATGGTGGTTTTTATCTTAGGGTTAAAATCGTAAAACCTTGCATCTGATGTGACGTCACTCTGTAAGGAAACGGTGTCGTGAGTGTTAACCTCTCCACTGGCATATTTATTGAGTCTTTCAATACATCCACATGAAATTTATCCAGACTGGCGAATGTAGAAACCATCCCAGACGTTCTGTAAATTTCGACGCCTTGCCTATATTCACTTAATGTGAGTTCCTTTGAACGCCTTCTATGCTATGTTCCTCGGCTGAACCCTTAACATTGATATGGCATGACGATTTGTGTTCACTCGCAGCAGAGTAGCACGAATTTCCAAATATCAAGGATAAGGTCTTTTGCATAAGGTATTCAATCAGAAAAGCATGCTGCTCTCTGGAAATGAACTTAAAAGAACTCTGTGTCAATACATATAATTCAATCAATTGCCCTGACTAACTTGCAAAAGTTAGGGTTTTGCGCCTCGCGCAGTATATCAGACCTTGCTTGTCTAATTTAAGCCTAGGCAAGCCAGGTAATTAATCCGCCATGGATTAGCATGTGCAAAACCTTGCACAGAATCAGAAAACAGGGAGTCGGCAACAAAGGGAGGCGTGGCCATGCCTTGGGCCAACTGGTGCCACTTTCCATTGGCCACTCCCCTTCCTAAACAGGCCCTATTTCCATCGACCAATCGTGTCGCCTCAAATTAGCCACGCGCACATAAGTTGTGGTTGGGTCCACACTTGCTGGATCTACTTCCCATCGACCAATCAGGCCGCTCTAAAGCCGCCACACTCACACCAGAAGTGTAGCCACGCCCATGCTTGGACGACCCTCTTTTAATTGACCAATCAGGTCGCTCAAAAGCCGCCACACTCTCACCAGAAGTGTAGCCGTGCCTTATGTTTGGCCGGCCCCTTTTCTTGGCCAATCAAGTCGCTCTAAACTTGACACCATACGTTGAAGGCCAAATGCACCCTGACGCGCCACCATACTAATTGGCAAGCCAAACACGCCCTGCCACAACAACATATTGATCGGCATGCCAACATGCCACTTCGTGGAAACATGCCATAAATAGCGCCTTATGTGCTAACCTACCTCCTGTTCGTGGCCTATGCCATGAAAATCTTAAGATTAGGGTTTTTGGGTCAAAAACACGCCTATGCATTTACCAAAGCCCTAATTTCCAGTCGTGGCACAAATCATGTCGCTTCGACCCCACAACATGCCACGAGTCGTGTGGGACCTGGGAAGCCCTAGGGTTGGCTCCATATCATAGCCACCCACGGAAATCCCTACTTCAGTGGTCGTTTCCACACTATGGCCTTTCCATAACTCCTTTGGCATAGTTATGGCGCCATTTGCACAAAAGTATCGCCATGTCGCGGCCGCATGCCACATACACTAATTAGGGTTTCGACATGCCAAATCCTAATTTGGGAAAAGTTTCTACGCCAACCATAGCCAAATAACGTTTCCCAGAGCGATGGGATTAATGTGGAAACATGGCCAATGTTGCCACTCCACATGTGGGTCCAACACCAGGGGGCCAAACCCTAGCCTTGGCCATGCCGCCAAATCCTAACTTTGGCCGCGGAGCCGAATCTTAGCTTTGGCCATGCTACAACACCACAGGCGTGGTTATGCCACAACGGCACTGGCATGCCGCTATGCCACGGATACTAGCATGCCGCCATGCCACGACTACTAACATGCCGCTATGCCACGGATACTAGCATGCTGCCATGCCACGGCTACACCACTGACATGCCGTTATGCCAATGGAGAAACTGCGTTATACAACAAGATGCGACCATAATCAATGGCCACCCTTCCTCATGAGATGCAATCTCAGCCATACAAGTTTTCCACTAAACTGACGGACTTGTGTCAAGTCCCAAGAAACCAGCTAGTGGCCATGGCTGCGCCAGGCGCCACTTACACCACCGTGCCACTGGCATGCACGAGATATGCCAGTCATGCTGCGATGCCACTGGCATACACCAAAAACGCCACTGTGACATTACCAGACGCCAACAGAAGGTAGCCATAATCAATGACTACCCTTCTTCATGAGATGCAATCTCAGCCATTCAAGTTCGCCACCAAACTGACGGACTTGTGGCAAGTTTTAGGCGGCCGACCAAGGCAAGCCTAATAGCATCACATGCTATTTTCCTATGGCAAAGTCTCTTGACTTTGACTTTCCACACATAGCAACCTGCTACACGTTTTCCACGAAAACACTCGAGACATCAAACATGTCACAAACTGGGGGATACTCATCAGGGTATTGGTCTGGCGGTTTATAACGTGCAGCGTGCAATGCGCCCGTTACAACAAAGTGTCATGAAGTGGGACAATTAGTGGTGATGAAAAGTAATGGTGTAAACAATTCATTTCCTTCATCATGGAAGCGTAATGACTTACGGTTACACGAATTCACTTCCCTCATCATGGAAGCATAATGTCTGACGGTTACACGTTACTCTATTCTTCCACCACTCAATCGTTTCCACTTCCTACGAGACCAGGGTACGTTTCAATATGACTTGTATAAATAGGCTTCACCTATTTTCACCAAAAAACAAGTTTTGATCGGCAACAACACAGTATCTAGAAATCACCTGGTAGCTTTCCATTCTGCTAGCCAGTTCTACTTTCATATATGAGTCATAAGAAACCACACCTTCAGAATCAACTATTTTGGTCTCAACACTCTCTTCGCTTCCCTCCCTAAGACTAACACTTCTTCTTCACTTTGTGACCGAAGCAATCCTGGAACGACCATTTCTTGGTTTAGGCCAGGATTGTACAGATTGATCTCTCAAATCAAAAGTACTCCCGTGCAGTGCATTGTTTAGGGTTTAGATTCGTTTCTCATCCACACACCCAAATTTACCAAAATCGGCAGAAACGGTTTTCACCCACAAACAATTGGCGACCAAAGTGGGAGATTAATCTCTCGGTTGCAATATCAATTTCCAATTTCATTTTTCAATCCCGATCTCAAGATGGTAGAACTCAGGTCCGGATCAGCAACAAACCCTGAAAACACTAGTACTGAAATCATCCTCGGTATTAACGTTCCTTCCAGTGGTATTAATACGCCATCTATCAACACTAGCGGCGTGAAAAATGTTCCTTCAGGCGTTACACCTCCGGTTACCAGAGCCAGAGCCGATGCCGCCACCCCCAACGTTTCTTCAAGTATGACACCTCCAACCGTCACCAGAGCTGTTTCTACTCCACCATCAGTACGAGAGACTGGGGGAGCCAGAGTGAGACGACCCCATATTATAATTGCTTATTTGATTGAAAGACATGAAGTTCTTGCTAGGGCTCAGAAGGACATGGATTCGACTCAGAAAGAGGTGCTTATTTTTATCAAGACACTAATGGAGCGGCTACCACAGGAACCACGCCAACCAGAGCCAATGAGGAACACCTTCAATACTCCTGGCGTCGGTGCCTCAGCAAGGCACACCTTTGTAGATGAAGAGACTCGTTCAGGAGCTCCAACGGAGAGGAACCAGCCATCCAATTTTGTCACACGAGAAGATTTAGAACAACTTCTTCGAAGCCGAGGCAAAAGTGATTCTGCAGACATGCATCAACATCAACCCCCGTATCTTCCTGAAATACAAAGAATTCCTCTTCCGAGAGGGTAGTCTTCTCCTCATTTCTCCTTGTATGACGACACCGGTAATGTGCGTGAACATGTCTCTCGGTTTTTGGAATCCTTGGGCGAGCACGAATACAACCATGTTCTCCGTTTGAGAGAGTTTTCGAAATCACTTATCGGAAGAGCATACACCTGGTACAACAGCATTGCACCAAACAGCATACCCAACTGGGATGACATGGTTACGGATTTCTGCAAGAAGTACTTCTACGTGTCTAAGTAAATTACCTTCTCAGATTTAGGGAGAATGCTTCAACGAAACAATGAGCATCCAAATGATTATGTCAAAAGATTCAGGATTGAAGCGATAGACTGTCACAACCCAAATGTGACTGAACAACAATTAGTATATTCTTGCATCAATGGTATGTTTCCCATCTACCGTGCCTTACTGGAGAATCTACGATTCCAGACGTTCTCTGAACTCCATGAGGCTGCTAAATGGTCGGCCACAACAGCACCAACATTGTTGGAAAGAACCAGGCCAGCCAAGGTTGAAGATGCACGAGAAACCCGAGGAAACAGACGCCTCATCAACAAGCAATATAACATTGGCCCCTCTGTGAGCGTGGTAAGTGAAAGGGGAAAAAGGCAGGCTCCGGCGACAGAACAAGAATCCAAGCGTACAATGCCAGCACATGAGACGGCTCCACCACGAAAGACCACAACTAAGGTTCTTGTGCAGCATCAAGAAGCCGGAGAAAAAGCCTTGGGTTTCCCGTTCCTAATCGAAGAGGTAATTAAACTCTTGGAAGCATGGATTCAAGATGATGCCATCAGGCTACCCCCTATCAGGCGCCCACCAACTGAAGAGGAAATGACAAATCCTAAGTATTGCCGCTACCACAGATTTGTCCATCACCTGACCAGTGACTGCAATAAGTTAAAGTGTATTTTCAAAGTAAAGGTGGAGGCAGGGGAACTTCAACTGGGCAATGAGGGAGTTCACAGAGATCCTCTTCCAGTCAGGAGTTGCATGCTCTCTGGGGACTTTGTTCACAAAACCGTGCAATCCCTCATGGAGCATGTATGTGATATTCTCTATTTCTCCAAGGCGCAGCGTCAAGATATATTTACAGCTCTCAATCGAGTTGTGTTGGGCAAGCGACTTTTTCCTACTGAAGAAACCACGCCAAGACCCCAAACTATCTCGGGAAGCGGTGCTGGAAAATACAACTGGGGACTGCTGGCCACGGTTTATCTGAGGGACGCCGAGCTCGACAACACATTGATCGACGCGGCCTCTGACTTCAACATCGTTACTATCAAAACTCTGAGAGTTGCGGTAATTTCGAAGCAGGATGCTACCCGTTCCCCAATCATGGTCAAAAATTTGGAAGGAGAAGCAATAGACACATATGGCTACATAAATCTTGAAATTAAGGTGGGAGACGTTCTAACACATGGAAAATTCCATATTGTCAAAGAACTCTCAAATTACGACATGATTCTGGGGCGCTCATGGGTACATGGCAACAAAGAGAAATTGGGATTATCCCCTCTGCCGGTGTCGATACCCGAAAGAATTTCCAACAAGCCGTCCAGCTTTGAAGATTACATTTTGCCGTATCAACAACTTACCAATGTAACTCAATTACCTGGAGAAAGCCCGTCGACGTTCATCCGCAGATTCCAAACATAAGTAAGTCTGGTTAAACAACCCTTTATGCACCCAGTCGCTTCTCCTATCGTCAAGGCATGGGGACTCGGTCCAATTATCATCCCGGGCGTCATTAAGAGATGTGAATGGGACGCTGGGCCTTTCAAGTGCTTTGTCAAAAATTTGGAAGCTGTCGCAGTCAAAGATGGCGAGCTCAAAAATCAAGTTGTTGCACAACGCCCAAACCCGTTTCAAATTGAAGAAATGGTAGTCAAAACGACCTCGTTTCAAGTCGGAGACGTAACAATGAAGATATCCGCTCAACTTGATTCGCCTAAAGAGAAAGAAGACGTGCCATATCTGGTGGCAGATGTTATCTTTGGTGATAACTTCCAACTCATCAATGCCGACAAATTGGAAGGTGTGACGATTCACTCGTGATGGCTCAAGCCCTTCAATACCTAAGACGTTGTGATACCTTCTCCTCCAGCGTTTTCCTTTCAGTATTTCCTTCAGCAATTTCCCTTTTCGTGCAATATTTGTAACTTCTCTAAAATGATTGCACTGCTTGCATTCATGAGTAAAGTTTTCAATTTCAATTAAAGAACATCTTTCCTTAAAAAAGTTTTCCTGAACCATCTTAAAGGGAAAAATACCAAGTAAACCGAAACTCTCCCAGAGTCATTACCCGTCGATTCAAAACCAGAGAAATCAAAACCCCACAAAAATGTTTGAAGAAAAGAATAATGCAAGAAAGAAGATCATCAAGCAGCGGCGCAGACACCTTCCTTCAAGAATCTCTAGCCACGGCTTTCAACTGACGGGTTTTCTTTATTTCCCTCATGATGTGTTATCCAGCTTGTGGCATCTCGCACTTCTACGCACTCAGGCAGCATACCACAGAAGTCCTGGATAATTTGCAAGGGAAAATCCAATAAAAAGGTTGGTCGAATCCTTAATTATTGCTACTGTTTTCCCATATTTTGAGTTATTGTTGCCAACGACATGTGAGGCGTTGCTATGAAAGTAGCTAAACGAGAAAAGGATAGCACGCCTATTAGCACTATCATATTTTGACTCTCTTTCCGCTGGATTGTTATGGGGATGAAAGA
Source organism: Papaver somniferum (assembly GCF_003573695.1). Classification (NCBI taxonomy): domain Eukaryota; kingdom Viridiplantae; phylum Streptophyta; class Magnoliopsida; order Ranunculales; family Papaveraceae; genus Papaver; species Papaver somniferum. The sequence goes on along the minus strand of NC_039362.1, from coordinate 107,468,189 downwards.
AATGGTCCTTCGCAAAAGGGGTTTTAAGGTTCTTCCGAGAGATTTTATTCATTCAATCAAAGATATGAAATTACCAAAGCAGCATAAATGAAGGAATTTTACTCAGTGAGACATGGCTTCAGTCGCACAAAACAAAAAAAAAACTGAAGTATCTAAAAACATCTACGAGCTACGAAAAGATTGTTTTTCTCTACCGAAGGAAATCACAAAATGGGAAAACCAGTTGTCAATGACGAACACCTTGGTCAATGACGTCTTCATCAGAGCTTTTTCAAGCACTTGCCTCAGCACCTTTTCCGACAGCAAACATTCCATCCATAAGCTATCTCAGCAGCATCTTCAACATCCCATCCAGAAACTATCTCAGCAACAGCTCCAACATCCCATCCATAAGCCGTTTCAGCTTCAACATCCCATCCAGAAGCCGTTTCAGCAGCAGCTTCAACATCCCCTCCGGAATCCGTTTCAACATCAGTTCCAGCATACGTCCCCACAGCTTCTCCAACGATTCCAACATATGCTTCCACCTCCTCACCATCTTCCTCGACAGCATCCTCAGCGGTCGCTTCGGTCTCCTCAACAGCAGTTTTGACATCCACTTTAGAAGCTGCTTCAGTCTCGCAAACCACGGCCTTTAGGGGATGCTCTGGTTCGTTCACCTCATAATCAAGGATTACGATACCATTATGGACAAGGTAATTAAACTGGCCCTCTTCTAGAAGTTTCTTGGACTCAAACCTTCACCGTTTCAATCGAGAGGAGAATCGTTCAGCCCTGGCACTGGGTTGTAGAGAAGCTTCATCACGTTGATATCTCCCGACTTGATGGGATGCTTCATCATGTCTCCACTTCTCCTCCATGTTGATCAAGGCCGTGAAATCCTGGGCACGCACCCGCACGATGCGTAGATGGGTAGGAGACATGCCTTGTATAATCCGGCCGGCTGCATGGAACAAAGGGTTGATTTGGTTTAATATTTCCTCATTTGAAGGAAACCTGGGTTTGTCGACTTCAAAAAATTTCTCTGAATAGTCAGAGGTATGATCATCACCCCGCGGATCCCATTGTACACTAAAAAATAATTACATTATGTCTGCATCGGCAATCTACATGATGAAGAACACAAAATGGAGAACTATGAGGAAAAACACGAGATGATACCACTGAAGAGGATGGGTGCAATTGTATGATGATTTATATGAAAGAAAGAATAATTGGCTCACCTAGACTGCTGATAGAAAGAGGCTTGCCGCTACAGAGATAAAACCAATGATACGAAAATAAAAGGGTGGACAACGTTTTTATATACATTGTATTTTGAAGTTTGATTAGAAGAATATTTCTTCTTTCAGATCATGCACGCCATTCCGTGACCTAGCTAAAGGAGCGCCTTCTTCACCGCTCAAAGCAACACAATATCCGCGCTCTCCACCAGATAAACGGCGCCATCTCCTCCCACTTCACAGCCTAGCAAGTAACACCATGACTCAGGCACTCCGTGATCAAAGCTGCACTATCTCTGCCCATTCTGCAAAAAAAAACGCCGGCCCCCATCTTCACTGTTTGATAGCCAAAGTTCAAAGTGTTGTTTCCACCATTCTACGGACATAGCCAAAGCGGCGCCATCCTAGCCGTTCAAAGAAGCGCCATCTCCACTAGTCAAAGCGGTGCCATCTTGGTCGTTCAAAGCCGTGTCATCCACCACTCCACGAGTCAGGAGCCAGCTGTGCTATCTTTGCTTCTCCGTAATCTAGCCATCCAAGTGCCACCCACCGCTTCACGGATCTAGCCAGCAGCACCATTCCATGGATGTAGCCAAGCAAGCAACGCCATCTGCCTTTCCTGGCCAATCAGCGCTCGTTCCGTGGGCCGAGTTGCAATGTCACCTCTGGCGATCAATAGCCGAAGTTTCAGCGCCGACGCCAACACCGTATGGCCAAGTCAGAATTATGCAAAGCCGCCATCACGGGGATCACGGATTCCTCATACCTTCCGCTAAAGGTTAGTTAAATTTCCTCGACAATCTCTTCACGTCTTGCCCTTTCGATTTTACCCTTGTCTGTCACCATCTCATGCTTACCCCGCAACAACGCCGCTGTTACGTGTTAAGCAGGGGACTTAATGTTGATGGTGGTTTTTAGCTTAGGGTTAAAATATTAAAACCATGCATCTGATGTGACGTCACTCTGTAAGGAAACGGTGTCGTGAGTGTTAACCTCTCCACTGACATATTTATTCAGACGTTCAATACATCCACATGAAATTTATCCAGACTAGCGAATGTCGCAACCATCCCAAACGTTCTGTAAATTTCGTCGCCTTGCCTATATTCACTTAATGTGAGTTCCTTTGAATGCCTTCTATGCTATGTTCCTCGTCTGAACCCTTAATGTTGATATGGCATGACGATTTGTGTTCACTCGCAGCAGAGTAGCACGAATTTTCAAATATCAAGGATAAGGTCTTTTGTATAAGGTATTCAATCAGAAAAACATGCTGCTCTCTGGCAATGAACTTGAAAGAACTCTATGTCAATATATAGAATTCAATAAATTGCCCTGACTAACTTGCAAAAGTTAGGGTTTTGCGCCTCGCGCAGTATATCAGACCTTGCTTGTCTAATTTAAGCCTAGGCAAGCTAGGTAATTAATCCGCCATGGATTAGCAGCTGCAAAACCTGGCCCAGAATCAGAAAACAGGGAGCCGGCAGCAAAGGGAGGCGTGGCCATGCCTTGGGCCAACTGGCGCCACTTGCCATTGGCCACACCCCTTCCTAAACCGTCCATATTTCCCTCGACCAATAGTGTCGCCTCAAATTAGCCATGCACACATAAGTTGTGGTTGGGACCACACTTGCTGGCCCCACTTCCCATCCACCAATCAGGTCGCTCTAAAGCCGCCACACTCACACCAGAAGTGTAGCCACTCCCATGCTTGGACGTCCCCCTTTTAATCGATCAATCAGGTCGCTCAAAAGCCGTCACACTCTCACCAAAAGTGTAGCCGCGCCTTATGTTTGGTCGGCCCCTTTTCTTGGCCAATCAAGTCGCTCTAAACTTGACACCATACGTTGAAGGCCAAACGCACCCTACCGCGACACCATAATAATTGGAAAGCCAAACACGCCCTACAACAACAACATATTGATCGGCATGCCAACATGCCAAACATGCCACTTCGTGGAAACATGCCATAAATAGCGCCCTATGTGCTAACCTACCTCCTGTTCGTGGCCAACGCCATGAAAAGCTTAAGATTAGGGTTTTCGGGTCAAAAACATGCCTATGCATTTACCAAAGCCCTAATTTCCAGTCGTGGCACAAATCATGTCGCTTCGACCCCACAACATGCCACGAGCCGTGTGGGCCCCGGGAAGCCCTAGGGTTAGCGCCATATCACTCCAGTGGTCATTTCCACACTATGGCCTTGCCATAAATCCTTTGGCATAGCTATGGCGCCATTTGCACAAAAATATCGCCATGCCGCGGCCGCATGCCACACGCACTAATTAGGGTTTCGACATGCCAAACCCTAATTTGGGCAAAGTTGCTACGCCAACCAAAGTCAAATAACGTTTCCCAGAGCGATGGGATTGATGTGGCAACATGGACAATGTTGCCACGCCACATGTGGGTCCAACACCACAGCGCCAAACCCCAACTTTGGCCTTGGTTATGCCGCCAAACCCCAACTTTGGCCGCGGAGCCGAATCTTAGCTTTGGCCATGCTACAACGCCACAAGCGTGTCCATGCCTCCATGCCACGGCTACTAGCATGCCGCCATGCCACGGCTACGCCACTGGCATGACGCCAGGCCACGACCACACCACTGGCATGCTGCTATGCCAATGGCGCCACTCCGCTATACAACAAGATGCGTCCATAATCAATGGCCACCCTTCCTCATGAGATGCAATCTTAGCCATCCAAGTTCGCCACTGAACTGACGGACTTGCGTCAAGTCCCAGGAAACCATCTAGTGGCCATTGTTGCGCCAGGCACCACTTACACCACCGTGCCACTGGCATGCACAAGATATGCCAGTCATGCTGCGATGCCACTGGCGTACACCAAAAATGCCACTGCGACATTACCAGACGCCAACAGAAGGTAGCCATAATCAACGACTACCCTTCTTCATGAGATGCAATCTCAGCCATTCAAGTTCGCCACCAAACTGACGGACTTGTGGAAAGTTTTAGGCGGCCGACCAAGGCAATCCTAATAGCATCACATGTTATTTTCCTATGGAAAAGTCTCTTGACTTTGACTTGCCACACATAGCAACCTGCTACACGTTTTCCACGAAAACACTCGAGACATCAAACATGTCACAAACTGGGGGATACTCATCAGGGTATTGGTCTGGCGGTTTACAGCGTGCGGCGTGCAATGTGCTCGTTACAAGAAAGTGTCATGAAGTGGGACAATTAGTGGTGGTGAAAAGTAACGGTGTAAACAATTCATTTCCTTCATCATGGAAGCGTAATGACTGATGGTTACACGAATTCACTTCCCTCATCATAGAAGCATAACGTCTGACGGTTACACATTACTCTATTCTTCCACCACTCAATTGTTTCCACTTCCTACGAGACCAGGGTACGTTTCAATATGACATGTATAAATAGGCTTCACCTATTTTCACCAAAAAACAAGTTTTGGTCGGCAACAACACAATATCTAGAAATCACCTGGTAGCTTTCCATTCTACTAGCTAGTTCTACTTTCAGATACGAGTCATAAGCAACCACACCTTCAGACTCAACTATTTTGGTCTCAACACCCTCTTCGCTTCCCTCCCAAAGACCAACCCTTCTCCTCCACTTTGTGACCAAAGCAAGCCTGGAACGACCATTTCTTGATTTAGGCAAGGATTGTACAGATTGATCTCTCGAATCAAAAGTACTCTCGTACAGTGCATTTTTTAGGGTTTAGATTCGTTTCTCATCCACACACCCAAATTTACCAAAACCGGCAGAAACGGTTTTCACCCACAAATACCCTTTTAGGTGTTTTGAGTGATGTAACGAATTCCTTTCACATTTTGATTTTCTGTTTTTTGAACTAGTAGGTGATTGAATTTTCGAATTGGTTTATTTTTTAGATGATTTTATGAATGACTTTCTGAAAGGAATTATGTTTGAATTAGCTGAAAGCCGACATTCTGGTTTTGAATTCGATCATTCTAAGTATCTCGTAAAAATTGCAAATGTTGCATAAAAATGGAAACATGTAAAAGGAAGATAATGTGGTGTCTAAGAACAACTGCATCATTGACTTCCTTCCTCGATGTGGGACGCATGCATCAAGTCCCCAGCAGGCTTTTAAAATGTAAAATTGTTTAACGAAACTTACTTGTTCACAAGATCTCGGTTGAACGAGACTTGAATTCTCCAAGGGTGATCGCTTCGAATCCAAGTTGTTATTGCGTGCCTCGAGATAACCGTAGTTGGTTCGATCACTTCGGTGAAATTGCGCACGTTAATCTTCGGAGAAAGGGGGTAACTCTCATGAGTTAATCTTCCTTTGGAGAATATGTTTCAAGCCGTTGCATTCACTGGTAAAGCGATGAATGAATCTGTGGCAGTGGCAGTACCTCGGGTCCGTCATATCTTGATCATTTGGAGGACGCCATACGGGAGGTAATTGAACTTCCCCGTCTCGCACCCAAACTTCTAGTAATTCCAGAATCTTCCTTGTCGGAAATGGGAAGTGCGAGTATTCCATATCTGGTTTCTCTTGTGTTAACGGCTGTCGTTGTGATAACTCCCACGAACTTTGGTACGAAGCTCGTAGGAGTAGAGACGCGAGCGTATGTTGACGCAAACGCAAACCGTTTAGCTCGGCGATCTTGTAGACGCATAACTTTTCTCATGGACTCTGCATCGATAACAGTAGCACTATAAGGTGGTGGAACTAAGCACCGTTCATCAGTGCAATCTTTGTTTTCCTGAAGACCTTAGTTAATTTTTCCCTCTTCGGGTGCTTCTGGCAGAGTATGAGCAGTTGAAGCTGCGCATTGTTGAATTAACCCTCCGGACTTCTGCGAGGGTCTTTTGATACAGATTTTTAATAAATATTCGTAAGCTGGGTGCTTATCTTTTATCTCGCCGGTACCATGACTCTCTTGGAGAGTCATTTCCCCGTGAAACTTTTTCGGCTCCTTGTTGTTGGTTGAATCTTGTGGATTGTTTCCTTTATGCTCATGTATGATGTCTGCTGAAAAAGCGGGGATCTTACAACACCACCCAATATTTCACTTAGCAATCTGTATGGACAAACTCCAATATACTTTTTATGAGAATCAACTAGACAGTTAGACTCAATCAATAAAAAGATATATCAAAGAGTTTATATCTCAATCTCTCGATTTGATCTTTACTCAAGAAAATGGAATCTGCGAGTCTTTATCAAAGAGAGATAACTTGGATGGTACCAAAGACCAATGTCCAAGGATCAATCAATATCAATCAACAAAGAAAAAGGTTGGATTTCCAATTGATGATCTTTAACGCACAACCTGTATTATTTCAATTATATAAAAAATATAATGCGGAAAAGAAATAACACACACCAGAAGTTTTGTTAACGAGGAAACCGCAAATGCAGAAAACCCCCGAGACCTAGTCCAGATTGAATACACACTGTATTAAGCCGCTACAGACACTAGCCTACTGCAAGCTAACTTCGGACTGGACTATAGTTGAACCCCAATCAGTCTCCCACTAATTCAAGGTACAGTTGCACTTCTACGCCTCTGATCCTAGCAGGACACTGCGCACTTGATTCCCTTAGCTGATCTCACCCACAACTAAGAGTTGCTGCAACCCAAAATCGCACACTTGATAATAAACAAATCTGTCTCACACAGAAAAGTCTATCAAAGGATAAATTTGTCTCCCACGGAAAAACCCTAGGTTTTGTTCCGTCTTAAGATATAAAATCAAGGTGAACAGGAACTAATTGATAATCTGGTCTTATATTCCCGAAGAACAGACTAGATTAATCAATCACCTCTCAACAATCCTTCTTGACTACACAAGCGGTTTGTCGAGGAATCACAAACAATGAGACGAATATGTTTGTGACTTTTTTATCTTGCCTATCGGAGAACTCTCACGATCTCAAGCCAATCAAAGATTGTACTCGTACGATAGAAGATGCAAGATCAGATCACACAACTACGATAAAAGTAGTATCGATCTGGCTTCACAATCCCAATGAAGTCTTTAAGTCGTTAACCTGGTTTTAGAGAAGAAAACCAAAGGTTAAAGGAGAATCGACTATAGCGAGCGCACTAGTATCACACAGACGTGTGGGGATTAGTTTTGCCCAATGCTAGATGTCTCCTTTATATAGCCTTCTAATCAAGGTTTTGCCTTAGTTACAAAGTAATCCATATTCACCGTTAGATGAAAACCTGATTTAGATTCAAGCTAATATTTCTCAACCGTTAGATCGAAAACTTAGCTTGTCACACACACTTGGGTAGACGTTTACTGGGTTTGTGAAAACCGTGCCCAAACGTGTACATGTATGTTGGTTCAACATAGTAACCCAAAAAGTTCACCATATGAGCAATTCATATTAACCTAGTTCTTCTTCACCATAACTAGTTCGATTGACTCAAATGAACTAGTTAGAGAGTTGTTCAAAGATATGAGATCTTATGTAACTACACAAGACACAATTGAAACAAAGATGATTCGATTCGATGAATCGGCTCATGAACTTTATAGCCACGGTTTGCATAAAGCATTCCTTAGTAATTTAAGTTTCATGTTCAGAGCACATGTTTAGATCATAACCACTTAAGCTCACATTCGCGGACTTAAGGCAACCGGCAGAGTTTTCCAAACTCAGCAGAAAATCACGGCAAAGAGACTTCCGCCATTTCGCGGACTAAACACGCAAACGAGTTTTTGGAAAATCCCAGCAGAAATTCTCGGTAAGAGAACTTCCGTCAGTTCGCGGACTGAGTTCGCGGACTGGGTTCGCGGACTTGGCAAAGCCAATTCCTCCGGTTTCTCTCAATCAACAAAGTTCGAAAACTTCGGATTAAGGAATACATGGTTATGTAATCTAAACTCTCATTCCAATCATTGAGACATTCTCAGAGGACGTTATATATCCGTTATTCACAGACCGTTTCACGTCAGAGCAATTCTCAAAGTAATTGAAACTTTTCATGACTTTCGTCACTAGGTGAAGATAAACTTGATCAAAGCGAAACGCTTTACCAACACACGATTTCGAGAAAAACATAAGTAGTGAATACTCAGCTCGAAATGTCAAATGTGTATGATCCAGTCTATATAGCATACGACTTTTTGTCTCATAAGAAGTAGGAGACAGAATAGATAGACTTTTGAGTGATAGATAAGTTCAAGTCTCCACATACCTTTTTGTTGATGAAGTTCCACGGTTCCTTGAGTAGATCTTCGTCATTGTATGATGAATCGCCATGAAGTCCTTGAGCTCAACTACACTTTTCTGTCCTAGTCCGAGACTTAGCTATGTAGACTAGAAATCAAGACTCGTAATTTTGATCACTAACATTGACAAACATGCTTGATATAGCAACGCATGCGAGGTCGACCGATCTATGCTCTAACAATCTCCCCCTTTGTCAATTTTAGTGACAAAACTATTAATACAGATGGAATACAAAAATATAAACTTTAGTGGCTCCTATTCCATAGTCTAATCTTCAACGTTCCTTGAAATATTCGTCCTTCCAAGTACTCCAATGATCCCAAAGGGTGTAAGTTTAGCACCACCGTTGTTGAATATCCATAGCTATAACAATGAAAGAAATCGAGATTCTCGATCATTATTATACAGTGTCATAGTATCATTATGTAACATCAAAGTCCAATTGCATCACGACTTTAACAACAATATTATGGTGATATGTATCACCCCCCCCCCCCCCTTGTCAATACTCCATATCAATCATGGAAACCACTCCCCCATACACAATGATCCGAAAACCATTGACTTCCTTCCTCGATGTGGGACGCATGCGTCAAGTCCCCAGCAGGCTTTTAAAATGTAAAATTTTTTAACGAAACTTACTTGTTCACAAGATCTAGGTTGAACGAGACTTGAATTCTCCAAGGGTGATCGCTTCGAATCCAAGTTGTTATGGCGCGCCTAGAGAAACCCGTAGTTGGTTCGATCACTTCGGTGAAATTGCGCACACTAATCTTCGGAGAAAGGGGGTAACTCTCATGAGTTAATCTTCTTTTGGAGAATATGCTTCAGGCCGTTGCATTCACTAGTAAAGCGATGAATGAATATGTGGCAGTGGCAGTACCTCGGGTCCGTCATCTCTTGATCATTTGGAGGACGCCATACCAGAGGTAACTGAACTTCCCCGTCTCGCACCCAAACTTCTAGTAATTACAGAATCTTCCTTGTCGGAAATGGGAAGTGCGAGTATTCCAGATCTGGTTTCTCTTGCGTTAACGGCTGCCGTTGTGAGAACTCCCACGGACTTTGGTACGAAGATCGTTTCAAGAGAGGAGTAGAGACGTGAGCGTATGTTGATGCAAACCCATACCATTTAGCTCGACGATCTTGTAGACCCGTAACTTTCCTCAAGGACTCTGCATCGATAACAGTAGTACTATAAGGTGGTGGAACTAAGCATTGTTCATTAGTGCAATCTTTGTTTTCTTGAAGACCTTGGTTAATTTTTCCCTCTTCGGGTGCTTCTGGCAGAGTATGAGCAGTTGAGGCTGCACATTGTTGAATAACCCTCCGGACTTCTGCGAGGGTCTTTTGATACAGATTTTTAACAAATCTTCGTAAGCTGGGTGCTTATCTTTTATCTCGCCGGTACTATGACTCTCTTGGAGAGTCGTTTCCCCGTGAAACTGTTTCGGATCCTTGTTGTTGGTTGAATCTTGTGGATTGTTTCCTTTCTGCTCATGTCTGATGTCTGCATCGTTGATAGCATTCACCGGGTGGACGCTTGTCGATTCATCCCACAATCTGTTTACATTCCTTAGAATATGAAGCATCTCGTCTTGCTGCTCGGCGATGTTAGCTTGATTTGCGAGAACATCTTATAACATCCTGGTCATGTCTTCCATAGTGATTGGATTCTGATCGCTTGTGATTTTCGGAGAATTCAATGGGTAGGGATACATCACAGAGTGGAAATCGAGATTGGTGATTGGAATGAAATCAGGTTAAGGACTGAGTTTTAAATTGACATTGGTGATTGGAATGAAATCAGGTTAATGACTAATTTTTAGAACTAAGATCTACCCGTTCTCAATTTAGGAAAATTGAAATGAAGATTGAAATCGATTTTTTGCAACTGAGAGATCAACCTCCCACTGTGCTCGCCAATTGTTTGAGGGTAAAAACTGGTTCTGCTGTTTTTGGTAAATTTGGGTGTGTTGATGAGAAACGAATTCAAACCCTAAACAATACACTGCATGGGAGTACTTTTAGATTCGAGAGATCAATCTATAAGACTCTGGCCTAAACCAAGAAATGGTCGTTCCAGATTCAATTTGGTCACAAAGTGAAGGAGAAGGGGTTGATCTTAGGGAGGGAAGCAAAGAAGGTGTTTGAGATCATAATGTTGAATTATGAAGGTGTGGTTGTTTATGACTTGTATCAGAATGTGGAACTGTCTTGCAGAATGTATGCTATCAGTTCTTGGTGTTTTCTGGATACTTGTGTTGATAACACTTGTGTTCTCCTGTTGTCGAAATAGGTTCAAAACCTATTTATACAAGTCATTTGAGCGCAACCCTGATCTCGTAGAAAGTGGAGAATATTAAGTAGTGGAGAAGTGGGTTGTATAAGAGGTGGTGATCATCACGTGTTCACATCTTCACCCACTACTCTCATCGTTGTTAATCGTTCGTCCCTTCCTGACACGTTCTCGTAATGGGAATGTTGCACGCCGCACGCTGTAAACCGCCAGACCAATACCCCAGTGGGAATCCCCCAGTTTGTGACATGTTTGATGTTTCGAGTAAGTGGGTTGAGTCGTGGGACTCATTGCTGAAAGCAGCACATGGTGCTTTTTGGTTAAATAACAAATTATTTGTGAAACCAATATTTATAAAGTATTTCTTATAATCGATGTTTGCAAAGCATCGCTTTCGAATAAGCGGCTGAAAACAATCTATGTGTTAGAAGCATCCCTGTTTTTGAGCTCGATCGAATCTGTCACGGATTGAGCGTCTTAAAAAGGTAGCACGACCGGCCACCTTTGGGCGATCGTTCGAGTTCCCTATGGGCGAACTGCCACTTGGTCGATCACTCCTTGTGGAGGAGTGATGTCCGGTGGTCATAATGCTACTTTGTTGGTTTTCTGAAAATAAATCTACACCGTCCAACTAGGCTAGCGAAGTTGGATGGTCGTGATCGATTTGCGGCAGTTGTCTACTGCCGTTGACGCGATTTTTAGGGTTTTGGGGCCGAGCGGCCAACCTCTTTTGGTCGAACGATTCGAGACACTGCGTACTAGTTCGAGCAGGTAGATCAACCTCGTGCAAAGATGGGTTGCCGGTGAGCATGTTGACATCTCCTGGGCCATCTAAAATTAGATCTAAGCCACTCGAATCAGCTGGCAAAGATGCATGGTTGTGATCATTTTGCGGCAGTAATGTGTTGCCGCAAAGTGATTTTAGGGTTTTTGAAACAGCGTGTTCCCACGACTTTGGGTAAGCGATTTGATGCGCTTTGGTCTTGCTATGAGCAAGTCGATCGACCACGTGTGGAGTTGGTTCGATGGTGAATGCGTTGGCATCTCCTTGATCGTTTGAAATGCAATCTAAGCCATCCAACTAGGCTTGCGAATTTGGATGGACACGATTGATTTGCGGAAGTTGTATAACGCCGCTTATTGAATTTATGGTTTTAAAGGTTGCGTGATCACCCTTCTTTGGGAGTGTGATTCAACGCGATTCTGGTTTGCAGTGGGCAGGTCGATCAACCAAGAATGTAGTTGGGTCGTTGGTGATCACACTAGTACCCTTTCGATTATTCGAGGGAAGATCTAAGCTGTCCAACTAGGATGGCGAAGTTGGACGGATGTGATGCATTTGAGACCGTTTTGGTCGGCCTCAGCTACAACGCGATCACCCATGTTAGGGTTGATCGTTCGAAGCACTATGGATGTATTAGATGAAAACCGTTCGGCTAGGGAGTTAGTGGGCCCGTCGGTGGTCATCGTGATGATTGCCTAATTCCATTAGGATCAGGCTAGGCCTATTGAATCGCGCGGCCAAATCGTGCTACTGTGATTATTTTTGAGACTGATATTAACAGTCTAGATTTTTCTTAAGGAATTTAGACGTGTCCAATCGAGCTATCTTAAAGCGCGTCGATACAAAATTCTCTTTGTTCAGAGAATGACGTAGGATGTGTGGGTATTTTCATGCAGATCTCAATACTAGCACTTCGGGAGATTCATGCTACACTTCGGGAGATTCATGCTATTCTGCTGAGAGTGAACACTTAATCGCCAGTCATGTCAATGATGAGAATTCGGCTGAGAACATAGCACGGAAAAATACTAGGCAAATCATGCATTAATTAATAATGCTGGTATAAATAGAAATCACAGAATATTTGGGATTGCTACTACGCACACCATTCTGAGTGAATTTCATATATATTTAATTGCTCAATGAGCGAGGAGGTTTTTTGCACTCGTCACTTTTAAAAATGGCTTTACCCCTTGCAGGGTGATGCCGATCTACACAACTAATCAATCCAATCTACGACAAGGATAAACCGACTGTAGTTGGATCCTCTTATACCGAAACAAGTATTGTGCACACCAAAGATTATGAACCCAAAATCAGAAATCTTCAATATCTTCTTTGTCTTCAAATCTTCTTAGATCTTCAATAAACACATACACACAACAACTTGAATCTCTTATGATCAATCACGCACAGAACGGAGTCTGTTAACAATGGATTATCACAAGATCGTATTTAGCACTAACAACAGTCTAAAGATCCCTATCGAAACTTCGATCTAGTTTGAGTGAATCTTATATCAGAAGAAAAGATTCTCAAGCATAAACAAACTAGGTGCAATCAAAGTTCAACCACCGTTAGTCAATCAAATCAATCGAAAACACAAGATAAACCGCAATTATCTAGTTTCCCACCAACGGTTCTCGTAGAGCTTCTCAATCCCAAAGAAGACTTTAAACTGAGCGGCAATAAGAAATTTCGCCTAATTAGGCTACTATCTTTTTTGAATAGGCGGCTACACCAGTAACAACACAACTGAGGAAGTTTTCTATCACGAAGGATTAGTTTGCTAAAAATGCAAACTTCAAGTATTTATAGACAAGGAAGTTTGGACACCAAGGAATTTCCAAAACCGAAAATATTCTCAAATATATTCAATATATTCCAAATTTGGTTTTCATAATTCCTGGAAATGCTCTGTCCAAAATAATGACCGAAAATCTCTTTGGAAAATCTCAACTAGTAAATGCACATTACTAATTATCATTTTCCTAAAATAAAATTAACAACCTTAATTAAAAGATTCTTAACTTATTAATATTTTGATCCCGGGATTTTCTTCCTGTAGCTATTAAGGAATAACTTTGAACAATAAAAGATAAACATTACTGTACGTGTTCAAAGTATGCCGACATCCTTACTTTGTAAGTCCTCTTTCATACTTACAACCTTGAAACCTATTTTCCACACTTCCAAACAAGTTTGGAATTGGTTCATCTGACTTTCAAGAACTATGTGATTGATCAAACCAACATTCAATCACAATCATGGGTTTACGGTTCTACCAAAACAAGTTTTGGTTCTACCTCTATGTGAGTATTGTGCATAGTCACACTAGCTTTCCAAAATTTGGTTGACTAGGTACTAGGATCGGTTCCCCACATATATATGGTATCTAACTCATATGTGTTGCACATGTCCATAGGATCGGTTCCCCTTTGCCTAAAAACGTGTTGCATATGTCTGAAAAGGCGAGGGTACCCAAATATACCTCGAGCTAAAACTTTTCCTACCTATAAGTCCTTTCTCCGAAAGTGATTGTCTATGGACTGAGTCGAGACAATACAACTAATCGGTTCACCGTTCGTGTGATCGTCTATGGATACGAGATCGATACAATACAACAACAAAGTATGTTTACTTGATACAAAGGTTCGGACTTAACCAAACACAATAGGATTGCTTATCAAGTAAATAGGAATTAACGTTTATGTGATTTACTTTAATTATAATAATACAATTATAATGCAGAAAATAAAAGTAAATGACACAACAAGATTTTGTTAACGAGGAAACCGCAAATGCAGAAAAACCCCGGGACCTAGTCCAGAATTGAATACTCTCAGGATTAAGCCGCTACACAAAATTACACCTAACTTCGTATAGTTGAGACCAAGTAACTAACCTTATAGTTCACTTAGTTCCGTCTGTATTCCCACGCATCCAACTTATGAATAAGTCACGTACTTGGAACAATTCATTTGGTTCGTATTCCAAACAGTAAAGGAACAACAAATCTGTTTGGTATCAACTCTATTCAACCAAGTGATATGAGTCGGACAAAGGCTCTTCCGTTTATCTTAAAATAAACTCCTTCGTCAGGTCCTTAGATCTATCTTATGTACAATCACCCAAAGGTAATCGTTTAAGATTAAGCCAACAACACCTTTAATCCGAAGAACCATGTTGATGCCGATCTACTTAATTAATCAATCCAATATACCACAAGGATAAACCGATTATTAATTGGATCCTCTTTTACCGAAACAAGTATTGTGCACACCAAAGATTATAAAACCCAAGTCAGATCTTCAATATCTTCTTTGTCTTCAAATCTTCTTAAATCTTCAATAAAAACCTGCACACAATCACTTGAATCTCTTGTGATCAATCACGCACAGAACGGAGTTTGTTAACAATGGATTATCACAAGATCGTCTTTAGAACTCACAACAGTCTAAAGATCCCTATCGAAACTTTGAACTAGTTTGAGTGAATCTTATATCAGAAGAGAAGATTCTCAAGAATAAACAAATTAGGTGCAATCATATTTCAACCACCGTTAGTCGATCAAATCAATCAAAAACAAAGATAAACCGCAATTATCTAGTTTCCCACCAACAGGTCGTGCTAGAGATTCTCAATCCCAAAGAAGACTTTAAAACGAGCGGCCGTAAGAGATTTCACCTAATTAGATTACTCTCCTCTCCGATAGGCGGCTACACCAGTAACAAAGACAAAAGAGGAAGTTTGTTGTTACGAAGGATTAGTTTGCTAGAAAGGCAAACTTCGTGTATTTATAGACAAGGAAGTTTGGACACCAAGGAATTTCCAAAAACGAAAATATTTTCAAGATATTCATTAAAGCACAAATTCGGTTTCCATAATTCCTGGAAATGCTCTGTCCAAAAATAACGATCGAAATCTCTCGGAAAATATAATTAGTAAATGCACATTACTAATTCTGTAATTTCCCTAAATGAAATTAATAACCTTAATTAAAAGATTCTTAACTTACTTATGTTTCAATCCTGGGATTCTCTTCCCTTAGCCGTTAAGGAATATTTTTGAACAATTATAGAAATAAACATTCATAGCACGTGTTCAAAGTTTGTCGACATCTTAACTTTGTAAGTACTCTTTCACACTTACAACCTTGAAACCGATTTGCCACACTTCCAAACAAGTTTAGAATTAGTTCATTTGACTTTCAAGAACTATGTGATTGATCAAGCCAACATTCAATCACAATCATGGGTTTACGGTTCTACCAAAACAAGTTTCGGTTCTACCTCCATGTGAGTATTGTGCATAGTCACACTAGCTTCCCAAAAGATAAGTTGACTAGGTACTAGGATCGGTTCCTCACATATATTGGTATCTAACTTATATGTGTTGCACATGTCCATAGGATCGGTTCCCCTTTCTGCTATAAACCTTGTTGCACCTCATACAAGGATCGGTTCCTTTTGATGTACTGCACCTCTTACTAGGATCGGTTCCCTTTCCTTTACTAGGATTGGTTCCCTTTCCCTTGCAAGGATCGATTCCCTTTCCCTTACAAGGTCAGACATACAAAATCCGATCATACCACAGGTGATTACTTAAGATTGGTTTTCCTAATAAAAGTTATACCAATACATAAGTCAGGCCTTTGTTAACAGTTCTACCAGGAACACAACAAGTTGTGAGCGATTATACTCTATCACACATATTGGTTGTTCATAAGATATCCAATGAATAAAAAAACCAATAACACCTGGAAATTTCCTTTTTGGTTCACAAACAAGTTTATGAACTTACTTCCTTAGAACACATGTAAACATTGTTCCCTATGATGAAATCCTCACCTCATACCCATACATAATCACAATATCATTCAAATGATTATGGCGATGTCTTATCTACAAAGTTTAATGGTTAAGCAATAAACCTCGTATTGTATTCCTTAATAATATGTCTATCTAGATTTCAAATATGCTTCGCAGTTATGTTTTCAATATGCACGACTTGAAAGATACGTTAGGGAATGAAACAGTTCAAGTCAAATATCACTAACCTCAAGTGGAAGGATGATTGTTGTCGTTGTAGCTCCTTGCTTTTTCACATCTTCAAGTCTTCGCAACACTTGTAATGTCTCATATCCTAATACTTTCAAGCTAACCTATACGAAGTTTAACTCTAGTACATAATCAAGCGACTCTTAACATGAGTTTTGGTTTACTAAAATATGACAACCAAACTTGACATACCAACGCTTGGTGGGTTCAACTGAGCCATGCTCTAACAATCTCCCCCTTTTTCAATTTTAGTGACAAAACTCTTACATCATATGGATAAACAAATTACAATAATTCATTACAATCCGCTTGATTCCCGATTCAACAACACAGTGAAACTGCTTACATTCAATCCTTGAAAATGCCGATGTTGACATTATAATAACAAAGCTATTACTCCCCCTAAGGAAGATAGGTAGATATTCAATCCGCATGTCTTTGTTATACCAATCATATGACATATTACTCCCCCTTAGTCTGTGCTTTCACTCTTTCGTTAGATAAAAACATTCAAGTACCAATGTTCTTTTCCCTAGCGATGCCAATCAATATAAAATATCAATGCCAGCATCACTTGTTTACTCCATATATTTCTTCCCCTTTTTGTCACAAAAATAACAAAGATACGAAAAAAAATAAAGGACAACACGAAAAGAATCTTACAAATCTCAATAGACTTGCAAACCTGTAGAGTTAGGCACGAGGGTTCCACACATCATGTTCTGATAACCAATATCAAAACTGAAACTACAAGTAGTCTTATTTTGATATGTTACCAAGGAAACAATTGTCCGAAATAATTTTTCCAATTTAGTTTAGCAAACCAAAAACAACTAAGCATATTAGTTCCTTTGCTAAACCGATTGTTCAAAAACAACCGCTTAATTCGATAAGACCAAAATAAAGATAAACTCCATTTTTCTCATCAGGTTCTAATTATCCGTAAACTTAGACCTTTCAATTTTAAACAATCCAAATACTAGGTTAGTTAACTAGTACTTCCTTGTTTAGGCATTCGATTAGACTTGAATAACCGAAACCTCACTTAGGTAAGTCTAATTAAGATTAGAATTAACTTAGTTTCTTATCCGGAATCGAATTGGACTAAACAACTCATCCCGTACATAAATTATTTCGTTAAGCCATAAATAATTCATACAAACCAAAATAAATCAACTTGCATAATTATTCACCTCAACCGGAAGCAATTGAAACAACATAGACATTATAAGCACCACAATTACACCGTAATTTGGTAAGCCTAAACGATTGATACCATACAAAAGTAAGATAACAATAGTTTTTCTTAACCGGAACCAATTGAATCACACACACATCAATTGTACTGAAATTTTGTAAGCCTAAACAATTGATACCACACAATAAAGCAAGATAACAATAGTTTTTCTTAACCAGAACCAATTGAAACACACATCCACACACATCATGGAATAAATATCAATTGAACCGAAAATTTTGTTAAGAAAAAGCAACAAATATATATAATATAAACTCAGACTTTTCTTAAACAGGAAAACAATTAACTAACAAGATTGTTACCTCAAATTTCGCATCCACTTCTCCAATATGATTGCATCTTCGTCCAGGGAGAATTGATATCGAAATATCACCAGGTTGTCATCCTTATGCGTGAATAAAAGAATAACAACACACCTCAACCTTTACCAGAGAAAGGTTGAAAACCGGTTTTAAAAATTCCAAGCAAAAGTTGAAAATCGTCGAAACACATATGCTTTTATGCTAAACCAAAGCCGATTCAACATATTGTGACTTTTTCACACACTGTTTCTATTAGAACCCCTCATAATCCTTTGATAAGGCCTACCTACTAGGGCCAGAACTTAATCCCGCTAAATCAAAAAGTCATCCAAACCATGAGGGTTCACACAACATATGAGATCGAATATTAAGGTAGTAAAACCGAAATCAGACATCTCATAAACATACATAGCAATAAGGTAAAAGAAATTAAGCACAGGCTATGTAAACCGAAAACTATCACAAGAAAATTACTAATCAAATAATTTTATTCATAATAAGATAGTTTTATTCATGATAGACTTCATTGAAATAAATCAAAAACTACTGTCTATTTTTCTTGAAGAGATTTAATCTTCATTTATTTCCTGAGAAAAACATTCCTTGGGACCAAGTACTTTCTGTCGCTCTTCTTCGATTCTTGATTCTTGATCCCAAAACTCTGATTCAAAATTCTGAATTCCTTTAAGAGTTTCTATGTATTTTCGAGCAGTAAAGCTCACCTGTTTCTGGAAACAGTCAAGTTGTTTACTTATACTTTCAAAGTGAGTAAGAATCATCTTCTTGTAAGAATTAGGTGAAATTCTTCCAATAATATCATAGTGGATTTGTATCCAGTCATTTGACTTATAATCTTATTAGTCACAGCATTAATGCTCAATCTATCTTCAAAATCTTCTCCTTCGACTGATTCACAGATTTAGGTAATGATACATGGAAAGCCGAGATTCCTTTTGATACCAGAAGATGAGACAGAATTTGATGTCTTGATCATTTGACTGACAATTGTAGGATCAGAATCTCGCAGCAATAATGCCTCAGCGAAATTATTAACAACACAACACAGCAGTGTCGCAGAATAATTTCAGAAACGAAATAATAAACGACGTCAGCTAAGTCATGAGAAAAATGTGATGGTCCTGCGAAAATTAGAGAGTTTGCGAGATTAACATTTGTAAGGATGCGAGAATGTCGCAAGTCATATCCGAAAATAAAGGACAAATTAGCTGTCATCCACTACGTACGCTCAGTTGTAAAGGAAAAGGGGGAGATCTTTTCTGATTGAGAAGCAGGTAAATATGAGAGAGAAAATCTAGAGTAGTGGTTATTCTTGATTCCTTTATCTTTTCTTGTAAGATTGTTCAAAGTTTCGTCAATAAAACTTAAGATTTTTAATCTAAAATGAGTTGAATGTTAATGAAATCTTATGAGGGGTGTAGTGTAGAATTTCCTGCAACTACATAATGGCGCTAGAAACAGGGAAAGATTGAAGATTATTCTAGAAAAAATTGAAGATTAATATTGAGATTTGTGAAGATTTGGAGTAATTGGTTAAGAATTTTACATAATCTCTTGCAATTCGTTAACATTGAAGAAATGGCTAGAAGAAGAAATATATCAGAACAACCAACTATTGTTAGAAGAAGCAAGAGAATTGCTGGAAGGGAAAGAAGTGAAATGGGAGAATCTACTAGAATGAGAAATAATGGAGAAAATCAAATTCAACCACCAGTTCAACAAACACTAGTACAAGGAAGGAATACAGATTATGATAGGGTGAGTATACACACTTGGCAATCAAATTCAGCAGAAGAAGTAGAAGAAGAGCAGCAAACCAGAAACCATAGACAGGGAGAGAAATCAAGAAGCAGATGAAGGAATAATTCATGGAGATGAGGAAATTGGAGCGTTAGAAACGTTGAGACGAAGAATACATGAAGAAAGAAGAGCTGAGGCAGAAGAACGTGCGAATCTAACAAGGCAAAATCACGAATTGAGGATGGAAAATATGAGACTACAGAGTAGAAGATCGAGAAGTATTACAAAATCATATTCAAGATCGACTAGAAGAGAGATGAGGCGAAACTCACCCACAATTAATGCGGAAATAATATTCAAGAAGAAATATCAAATCCTAATGAAGAACATCGCGAAAATAGAGAAAGACTGATGATCGTTACGTTCCACAAAATGAAACTTTTGATGATAGGCAAAATGATAGAAATCAAGAGAATGGACAACGTCAGGGAAAATAATCAAGATGGCGAAGGGAATCGAGAGGAAGGAAGGAGAATTTTACATGAGAGAGAAGCTCAAAGAAATCAACAAACGATTGAAGAAGAAATTGAAAGACATTATGCTGAACAAGCACGTTTAATTTGCGAACGTGAAAGATTGAGAGCGGAAATGGAAGAACAAGAGCTTCAGGAGACAATTCGCCAGAACAATCACGACAATCGAGAAAGAAGGCGTACACAAAACCGGAATAACGGTAATATCAATGAAGAGTATGATAGAGTACAGAGGATGGCTGAAAGACAGCGAAAATTGAAGAAATGAACAAAATCATGGAGGGGAAAATGAGAGACATCATCATATGCGAATTCAAGATAGAGATGAAGAGAATCGCAGAAGAAGACAGAAGAAGACGAGATGAGATGATGAAGAAGAAATGCAAAATTTCGCGAAGAAGGATGAACGCAGAAGAAGGGAGGCGAAATTAAAAAGACCAATGGATCAAAATTCAGGTGTAAATAAACAAATCTTAAAAGAATTAGAAGAAATGAGAGGAATGCTAAATAATAGAGGAGAAGTAGGCAGAAGACAATTGGATGAAGCTATAGAAGAAGCTGCGAAAACTCCATTTACAAGGGAAGTACAACTAGGAGGAATACCCGAAATGCAATTTGCCCGCATTAACCAGCATTTTTGATGGAACAACTTGTGCAATTCAACACATTAAAGCCTACGTGAGGTGCATGTTGCAATGGGAAAATCATGATGTGTATTATGCAAGTATTTGCATCCAGCTTAACAGGGGAGGCGTTAAAATGGTTCGAAGGTCTACCAAAGAATACAATAACATCCTTCAATCATTTGCAGACTACATTCCTGGGGGCATATATAAGTAATAATTCTTCGCGACCTGGTATTGAAGACGTGTTTGGATTAAAACAAAGGATTGGCGAAAGTTTGAAGCACCTAACTAAAAGATGGAGGACTATGTGTAGCGAAATGGCTGGCCGTGTGTAGATGAGAGATATCTTATCATTTATCAATGCTATGTTTGCAACCAACCTATTGTATATCCAAATTTTCAGAGTCAAGAATACGATCACAATGACTGAATTGCGAGAACTTCAGGAAGAATATATTGCTCTAGAGGAAAGGCAAAATGAAATGGAATCATACCCAGTTGCGAACACCAGTTCACAAACAGCGAATGCAAGCTTATTACCCAAACTAATAAAACACAGTGGCGAGCACTTCGCAAGTACAACAAGAAAGGTGACGGGCAACAATCAACAGAAACTGGTGGCTATGGGAAGCCGAGATCAAGAGGAGTATGAAAGAGAAAGAAATTTCTACAATCGTGGTGGAAATAACAAGATTCAAAGACTCGATCAGCCGCAAGAAACTTATGGAGGTCAAAGACAAAACTATAATAGAGGACAAGGAGGTCACAAGGTAGTATGGGAAGAAATCAAGATGCCACCTCTAAATGCAAGTGTGGAGAAAATATGGGAAGCTATAATTTTGATGGAGAATATACCAACACCATGGAACATGGGAACGGAACCACCTCCAAACCACAGAAGTCATGAGTTTTGTTCTTATCATCATTTTCATGGACATACTACAAATGATTGCAGAAATGTAAAAAGAATTATTCTGAGAATGATAGATCAAGGAAAACTAAACCACTTTTTGGTAGGGCACCCACAATCTCAACCATTGCCACCACCACCAGAGCATCACAAAGTAAACACGATGAAAAAGAAGGAAACATTCTTCATAGAAGTTGGTGCAAAAGCAAAGAATCTATTCTGTCACTCTATCGTACATTCATACAAGACAATTGAAGATTTTCATGACAATGTTTTGAGTAGAGTGTTCGCAAGAGATAATGATGGAAGATAAATTATGAATATTGCGAAAATCTCGCCACTAGAGGAATGGCAGAAACAGATTATTTCTTTTACCGCAGAAGAAATCCCCGAAGGTGAAGAGGTACATGATAATCCATTGGTAGTAAAATTAGAAATTAATCCAAAACCGAAAGAAGATGAGGATGATGAAGCTGAAGATTCATGGGCAATTAATAGGATTCTAATCGATTCTGGAAGCTCTGTGAATATCTTATTTTATCATACTTATAAAACTATGGGAGGAAGAGATGATGATCTTATACCATCAACATATAAGATATATGGTTTTATTGGTACTGCCAACAACCCTAAAGGGGAGGTTACTATGCGAATTTCATTGAAGGGAATATCTTCTGAAATCCTATTCTGTGTCGTTGATGTAGAATCACCCTACAATGCATTAATTGGTCGACCTTGGCTACATGGGATTCTAGGTGTAGCTTCAACTTTCCACCAGTGCATCAAATCCCCTCACCCCAGCGGTGTAGGAATCATAAAGGGAGATTGGGTTGAAGGAAATAGGTGAGGTAGAATCCTGCGAAGGAAGAGCAAACAAGAAGGAAAATTGGCGACACAAAATCAAAGAGACACAAAGAAGTGAGAGGTTGATGGTGGATGCAATCGAAAGAAAAGAAGAAGAGATGTTGCGAAACTAATGCTAGCTCAGAATAAAAAATGATGAACATACCACTACCAAGGAAGCAGTAGCAGAAAATAACAAAGAAGCAGAGGATAACAAAGGTAATGTATGAATGATTGATTTGTTGCGACACTCTCGCAATAAATAAAATTCTCAAAAATACATTTTATTGAATGACAAAATTGAGATTGCGAAATGCAAATACAATATGATGATGTGCAAGAATCTCGCAGAGATAATGAATTCTACAAAAGACAATCAGAGAACAATGACAAAAGAGAAAGGGCCAAACCTTTATGGCATACACCCTAGTTCGCGAATAAAATTTCGCAAGAGGCAAATGTAAGACCTAAAGTACGTCATATAAGGGGGTACATGTTGCATGGCTCAGGGAAAGGATACACCGCCACCGAAACCTGAGTCATGGAGATTTGGGGTCAATAAAGCCCATCCGGGAGAGGCACCTTGGATTCTAAGCTTAAGCATATGACTTAGGCTGGGCGACTAAGGTAATAAGGACTCTCCCAAGGAGTGCAGAATCTGATCAAGGCGCCGAGGTACACGGTTGAGTCAAGAGTGCCAGGGGCGTATGGAGCGTACCTTGCCATTCTTGACAAGTCTTGGATTATACTGCACTCAGCCCGAAGAAAACCCCACTTAGGGTACAGTCTCGTAACCATAAACCCGATAGGTAAAAGGGATAAGAGGCTGCGAAAACATCTGGTTGTTGTTAAGACTGGATGGGAGGAGCTAACCTTGTATGGTAGAAGTACGCCTCCTTGAAGGGGAAACCAGGGGGGAGATAAGGGCGGCACCCTCCATTAGAGAGTTGATAAGTGTCTTAAGACGCAAATTTCATGAGGCTTTTTACTCGCAAGGGTATTAAGGCTTGTCATATTTGTGCAACAATGCTGAAGATGAAATAATACTAAAGAAAAAGATAAGAAGAAAATCAATGGGTTTTCGCATGCAAATGCGAAGACGTCCTGCGATTTCGTCGCAAGACGGAAATATAATGGGGCTTTATTTTCGCAAGAATATTTAGGCCTGTTATATTGTCGCAACATTCCTGAAGAGGCCATAATACAAAAGAAAAAAGTTAAGGCAATATCAATGGGTTTTTGCATGAAAGTGCAAGGACGTCCTGCGATTTTTTCGCAATGACAAGAGGTGGCATAATAAGACCTTTAACTAGGAAGGAAAAATAAGACCACACATGGATGAGATTTTGAAAAGAATCAAAATTCACTTTGCATATGATTGCGAAATTATACATAAACAACTGCGAAGTTGAGGCACAAAATAAGAAAAATCTACAGAATCTCTCATTTGGATACAAATAACAGAGGCAAGTATGGGAATGAATGAAATTAGAAAATGTTATTTGTCTCCACATGATAGATTTACGCAAAAATTAAAAAATTAATGATTATATTTATTAACCATATTGCAAGGAAGAATTGTTTTAATGAATGCAGGTCAAAATGAAAGAAACTCATATATTAAGGAATATGGAGAACCAAAAGAATTCGCAAATATACAGAAAGGAGGAATAAATGTAAAAGTATTACAGAAGATTAAAGAAAGAAACAAAGACTACTTCTTAGTTGATCCTTCATCATCTTCATCAGACTTATTCCCTTCTTCGTCTGCATCAGAACTTTTATCTCCATCAGAACCTTCATCACCATCAGATTCTTCATCATCAGCTTCGCTATCAGAAATAGTCAGACTAGGAATGTTCTTTGGGATCTCCTCCAAGAGACAAGGATAATCAGAATGAGGAATACTATGGTCATCACAAACCATTTGAATAGTTTGATTGCGAAAATGCATATCATCGTTCTTAAAGTTCGCAACAGTGATCTTGATTTGATTCTTTAATCTAGAATACTTATCGTTGAGAGAAGAAAGATTCTTTGCGAGTTCCTCTTTTTCAGCTTCAAGTTCCTCAATTCTTTCGCGATATCTACTTTCAGAATCTATGAGCAAAAGGCAATCAATTAATAACTTGATGAAAATTCATAAGAAACAAAAGATTAGTGAAGAAGAACAATTAATAACCTTCTCTATCAGAAATCATATCTCTAATCAAGGCTGTATGCTCAACTTGGAGACTAACATTTACACCTAAATCTTTTCTGGTATCATCTAAGATTTTCGCAGCCCAAGCGAATTCATCCTCATTATTTGTAAGGAGACGAGAACGAATTTGGTTTTCTCTTTCGCAGAGCTCAATATTCTTGCGGTTAGCTTCATCTCGTTCAAGTTGAACTTCAAGAAAGGTTTCTTGGAATTTAGCCAAAGCCTTAGTACCTTGATCAGAGATGCAATCCTTATCATCTATGAGACCGCTAATTTTGGTTCTTAGCTCATTGATTTTCTCTTTCGAATTAAGAAAGAGACGCTTAAATCGGTTGGATAAGCCTAAACTAGAGCTATGGTCAATCTCTAAGAGGCGAAATTTGGATCTCAGTTCATTCAGAAAAAGAGATGAAATTTTATCATTTGAGAAACTATTTAAAGATTTATTAAGACGCTCAAGAAGGGTATCATTATCCAAGGCATTAGGAAATGAACGAAGAAGGGTAGCTTCATCAGAAAGACCATAAATGTCTGCAAAAAGGATCATTTAAATAAGATAAAACAACAAGATGAATGAAGGGAAAAGAGAAAAGTAACATACCGTATAGCTGATTATTAGCTTGCTGAAGACTAGAAATTTTGTTCTTATACGAAGAAGAATCAATTTCTAGTTGTCTATTTTTCTCGCGAAGACCTTTAACTTCAGCTTCCAATTCTTCATTTTTTTGCGAAATTGAAGATTCTTCTTTTCAAGATTTTCGCGTCTCCTCTCTAGATCTGAGGCAACATCGAAAGAAGCTTTTCCAGCCTGCGAGAAAATATAAAAAATATTAATATAGAAAGAGGTTTTGAGTTATGACAATGAAGAAGTAAAAGGATAAAAGTATACCAGACTATTAAGAGAATGCAAGAAGTCGGGAGTCACTGATCTAGAAACTCCACGAAGAGAACTATCACCATCCAGTAAAGGGACATCGCAAATTGTAGCGAGAGCTTTGCAGGTATTAGAGAATTGTCTATCTCCCATTCCTTGCAGAGAATCAGAAAAGAGGCCAGAGAGCTTAGCCATAGAAGATTCAGGTGGAGAATCTTCACTTGCGGCAAGGTCATCATTATCCTCATCATCCTTGTCACTTTCGGAATTTTCGTGAGAAGGAATATTTGAAGGAGAAGAAAAACGGACTTTCCTTTTCTTTGAAGGAGGAGCAGTTGATTTTTCCCTGCAAAGAGCACCTTTTCCTTTATCACCAGTCTTCGCAACATCGTCAGGTTCTTCTATTTCAGCAATAATCTTCACACACAGATAGAAATAAGAAATGGAAGCAACAGTATACCGTTTAAAATCATAAGAGAAAAATTTATTATCTCATCTGTGTATGAGCGAAGAGCTAACAAGGTACTAGTCCTCCCGGTCCTGTTATAACTATCTTTCAGTTTTTGGATCTGTAGAATATCGCAAGGGTCAGCGAACAAAAGAATAAAGACAAATAAAGAAATATAAAGTGAGCGAAACTGGAATAAACATACCTCTTTCTCTTTCTCGGGCCAAGAGAATACCCAAGGTTGATAGGTAGCGAGATTCTCAGGAAGAACATTTGACCCAGCAATGTAAGGTCCTTTCAGCATCAAGGGAAAAACACACCATTTATCATCTTTGGATTGGAGAGGAGTTGTGTTCTTACCAGAATGCCAATCAATGTCTTGCATGAGTATTTTAGCTTCATCAATATTATCTTTCCTTTTCAAGCGAATACCCCAGCGAGTATTCTCTTTCTTCATGGAGATCAATTCATAATTTTCAAAGAAACTCGCTACTGTGTATTTTTCAGCAATTATCTCCAACTCTGCGAATTTAGGATCCCTAAGTTCTTTGGAGTAAAGATATCCTTTACCAGCACCACGGTTAGCGAACTCTAGCATCAGATGGATGCAATCCCCACTCAATTGGAAGATAGCTCGCGAAAATCCCGAGTGAGCGAGAATTTCATAGAACAGAGGAATATCTAGGTCATAAAGAGGAATGGGAAGACCTGCGAGACTTTGACCTAGGGAAATTATGATTGATTGATCATCACAATGTTGATCAGAGAAAAGTTTGATAGAAAGAATTGACTTGGCACTTTCACCAGGAATGGTAGAAAGTGTGAAACCTTTCTCAACAAGATCTTTTTGGACGTCTTTTAAGTTTTTCTCATGTTTGTGGCCACTTGGAGGCATATCTAAATATAGAGTATGAGAATGGATAAAAAGTAAGAAGATTGAAGAGGAAAGAATTACAGTAGCAGAACTTACGGAAGAACAATAGAGTTGCAGAGATGAGAGAATAAAAAGAGAAGAGAAAGTAAAAAGAAAATGGAAAGAAGAGTAAGAAGAATATATAAAGAATATTTTTTTTACTCGAGGAAATAAACACCATTAATGCAAAAAGACGTGAGCGGTTGAAAAGCAGCGGTTATGGAAGACGTGTCAAGAAATAGATGGAAGAAAGAATACGTGTGATAAATGCAGAATATGAAGAGATGAACAGTTGCGGCATTTCTCACATCATTCTCTACTTCGCAGAGAAGATATGAGAAGAGGCAAGATGTAGGATCATAATCTCGCAGCAATAATGCCTCAGCGAAATTATTAACAACACAATATAGCAGTGTCGCAGAATAACTTCAGAAACGAAATAATAAACGACGTCAGCTAAGTCATGAGAAAAATGTGATGGTCCTGCGAAAATTAGAGAGTTTGCGAGGTTAAAATTTGTAAGGATGCGAGAATGTCGCAAGTCATATCCGAAAATAAAGGACAGATTAGCTGTCATCCACTACGTAATTTTCTATAAATAGCCGCTCAGTTGTAAAGGAAAAGGGGGAGATCTTTTCTGATTAAGAAGCAAGTAAATAGGAGAGAGAAAATCTAGAGTAGTGGTTATTCTTGATTCCTTTATCTTTTCTTGTAAGATTGTTCAAAGATTCATCAATAAAATTTAAGATTGTTAAAGTTGAATGTTAATGAAATCTTATGAGGGGTGTAGTGTAAGATTTCCTGCAACTACAACAATGATGCCGCAAAAATCTATTTGAGTATCCTCTTTTAGCAGAAAGTAGATAAATTCTGCAAATGTCTTATCCCAGACTGATTTATCTCTTGTACTTGCAAAAATGGTTGCTAAAGCAAGTTTACCGAAAATCCTAAGATGAAGGGGTATATTCTTTGGCGGTAGTCTATCATTTTCCCATGCAACCTTCTTTCCAATGAGACATGTTGAAATGGTATCGTGATCAATTTCAACTCCAGTAATCAGGTGATTATTTTTCTCACTGTACTTTATAGCATTAGAGATGATTTTACGATCAATATAATAGATACATCGGCCAACAAGGGTCACAAAACTAAGTTTTTTGTGATCAATACTGTGTATATTGGCATAGAACACTCTAATCAAATCAGGTGAATATTCTTCAAGGTTAAAAAGATTCCCCCAGCTTCGATCTTGAACGAAATTCACATAATCCTTATTTAGGACATCTGGATCAAACTTTTTTTCAGAGGTAAAACCCATTCCTTTAAGTGCTTTGTATTTCCTGAAGCAAGACTTATCAACAAAACGAGCAGATTCATGCTTGTTGTCAATACTGTTAGCAAATCTGATTTCATCCATGTTTTCAATTCTGATCCGTTTATTAGCGGATTTAGTTATTGATTTCCCCTTTTTCATACTTGCGAAAATATGAAAAACCCTAGTTACGGTTCTGAGCAATCTTCCCCAATATGTTTGAATACATAGCAAGAGATTCTCTTTTATAGAAAGACTTGTTAACAGAGACCGGAAATAACTAGTTTTAGGAAAAACACTCAAAATCGGAAACCGTGGCTTGTTGGGAAACAATTCCGATTTTGTATCTAGGTCTTTCTTTTGGAAAACCTATGGACTGGATCTTTATTTTTGGTTGATTACATGTTTTTTTCCAATAACCTGTGTACTCTTTTATTACCATGATGAGATAATATTACTTGAAATTTATTCAAGAATTTACTAGAGTATGCAGAGATAAAATTTGAACAAAATATGATATTCGTTGAAAATATCATTAGAATCAAAAATCATATATTTCAAAAGATCACTTGTGTAGATGGGGAAAAACGATTTGCTGGTTTTTAAGGAATTGAGGAGACGACCGTACGGAGGAGACTCCTCGAACCGAGCGAAATGTTAAACCTCACACAGATGCACCGCTGCAAAGGGGGTGCTTTAGATTCGAGAGATCAATCTGTAGTACTCCGGCCTAAATCAAGACAATGACCGTTCCAGAGTAAATTTGGTCACAAGAGAGGATGGGTTGATTTGTAGGAGGGAAGCTGAGAAATGTGTGGAATCAATGGTAATTAAAGATTGTGGGTGTGTGAATTCCAAATGTGATAAGCTCTGAGTGATTGAAATTTCTCAATTGAGAGTAGTTTCTCAATTGATGAATTGATGATCTCGTGTTGTCGATGAGACGTGAGATTGATGATACTGATGATGCTGATGATTCAATCATGATTCAGAGACTTATTTATATTGCTGGAATTTTAGACACCATGATTCCATGAAGTGTGACAGTTGATGGAATCAAGGAGTGGGGAAGTGGAGATCGTGTTTGAAACCAGTCGCTCAACGTGTGGAGACTTGGTCGATTTTCCACCCACTACCTCGTGAATTCCTTCAACTAATTGCACGACTTGCTCACATTCCATCGTGTGTTTGAACACACGTGCCGTAGACCTCCAGAACACAACCCTAAGTGATATCCCCCCAAGTGACACGATTGACGTCTCGTGGTTTGTTAGTCAATTGATGACTTCGTGGTTTGATGGGACGATGAGTCCATGTAGTTGTTGAGTTGAACATGATGTTCTGAAACTCATGAATTGAACATGTCATGAGACAGAGGTATAGTTCTTATGATGAAGTGAGCAAGTATTGCTCATTCGATGAGTCGTTGAATATTGATTGTTGAACCAATATTCCTTGGTTTGAGCAAATATTTATCAGCTGAGCAAGTGTTTCTCATGTGATGAATTGTTGAATATTGATTGTTGAACCAATATTCCTTGGTTTGAGCAAATATTTATCATCTGAGAAAGTGTTGCTCATGTGATTAATTGTTGAATATTTGATCGTCTGAGCATGTGTTGCTCATCTGATGGATTATTGGCAGCGTACCAAAAGTATTAATTAGAATACTGGTCGTGAACCGAGAATAATTAATAAAATTAATGACCATGAGGTCGTCGTAAAATTATTAAGGTTGGAATCTGGAATGATGATCCTTGGATTCAGAAACCCTAATTTGATCAATTGATGATCAATTCATGGTTCGTTAGAAGTTTAACCATGGGATGAAGGAGGGAGCGACTACATGGGACCGTGGATCAACCATGTAGTTTCCATATGCTCACGTGAGCAAATACAAAGAACTCCTGAAGAGTTGACGATTTGTTGGTGAAAGAATGATTAAATGCTGGTTTAATCATTTATTCGAAAATGCTCGTCTGAGCCTTAAGTGAGAAAACCTAATTAATTATGACGGAGTGAGGGACCGACCATGGGGTCATGAAACCGTCCCTGGTAGTTACATGACCGCCTGACGATCACTTCATGAAAATCCAAAGTGTTTGGGAGAGTTTTGGACCTAATACGAGCAATTGTGCAAACTAGGTCAAAACTGTGAAAATTGATGGAACCGGCTTCCGTGAGCCAAAGAGCCAATATTAGTCGGTTAAGATAGCGTGCTCGTGTCCCCAAGGCGCCCGCGTCTCAGTCCTGAGAATTTTGATATTTTCTGGCGTGCAATTGAGCACCCATTCAAGAAAATATGCCAAAATTAGGGTTTCGACGAAACTGAGGAAAACACCATGAGATGATGAAAAATAATTATAAAATAAGGAATGAGGGGGCGTGGGACCGCCGTGGTCAAGGCATGGTCGGACGGTCATGACCACGGTCCCGTGGTGCCTTTTCCTTAATTTTATAATATTTTGATGATTTTATGAAAATTCATGAATTTTGAGAAATTTGATGAATTTAGGGAGTTTTCATGAACTGAAGGAGTTTTCATAAGTTCAGGGAAGCAAAAAATATTAAAATAATAAAAACAAGGGCGTGTGGGACCGTGGAGGCATGGACGGCCGGCTTGGTCCCGGTCCCACGAGTTTTCATAATTTTTAATATTTTTTAGGTATTTTTGATGATTTGAGGGAATTTTTCCTAATTTGAGAGAAATACCATGAAATCAAGGAATTTGATGAATTCAAGGAAAACTAATAATAAATAATAAAACAAAGGGGCGTGTGGGACCGGCTAGGGCATGGCCGGCCGGCCAAGGCCTGGTCCCACAAGTTTTCATAATTTATATTATTTTATTATTATTTGATGATTTGTGCAAAAATACCATGAAATCAAGGAGTTTTTTCATGAAATTAGAGAAATAATAATAATAAAATAATAAGGAACCGTGGGTGTGGGGGGTTGGGACCAAGGCATGGCCGGTTGGCCAATGGTCACGCCCACACTCCTTTCCTTAATTTTATATTATTTTTTATGGATTTATGGAAGTACCATGAAACCGAGGAGTTTCCTCGAGACGAAGGAGATTTGATAAAATGAGAGAATTTTCATCAAATCATGGAAAATAATAAAAATGCATTAAAAATATAAAACTGGCGTGGGATTGACCACGACACGGTCGGTCGGTCGTGTGTCCGTGCTCCCAGCACCCTGGTCAATATTTTAATTATTTATTATTTTCTTCTCTATTTTGCATAGGTTCATCGTTTCGTTGTATTTTTGAAATACTCGTTCGTGCGGTGACTGTTAGTGTATCATCGTTGAATACACCTTCACCATTTGAATCGGGGCTTACTTAGAGGTAGCTCAGACGCCCGGTTGTTGATTATTTATTACTAATTGTGGAATTCAGTGGAGAATAATTCACAAAACTGAGTAATAAGATGTTTATTATTAATTCATAGGATCAGCTGAGGATTCGACTACGAATTCAGAATAATAAAGTGAGCATTACCATTCCATGGGATCGTAGATTCGACCATAGAATCGAGTAATTAAGGTTTATCTATTACCATTTATGAGACCAGTTGTGGATTCGATCATGAAATCGGAGTAATGAGATAATATAGTTATTGCTATTCTATGAGATCAGTGGATTCGATCATAGAATCAGAACAATTGTTATTGCATTCCATGGGACCAGTCGTGGATTCGACCATGGAATATGAGCGATTGTAATTAGGAATAATTAACTTTGTGGCTCTATACTAGCAGAGCAAGCTGTCTAGGAGCATTAATTATCCTGATATGAGCTTGCGGTAAGTCATATCCTTTATATAGTCAGGGTAAACTTGTTGTTTGTTCCTGAAGACGTTATCGCTCTATACTAGCAGAGCAAGCTGTCTAGGAGCCGTCCATCTCGTGATGCTATATAGAAATAATCACTGAAAGTATTCAGTATTCATGAGATATGTCGTTGTCCAGTCGTGAGACTACATATCTACATGTACTCTGAGAGAAAGTACTCTCTGTTGAGAATTCGATGAGAGACCTGTCTCGATACTCACGTCTGATTGCTGAATCAGAGCTTCGTATAATTATGAGTTTACGAATTTAGCCTTGTCGAAAATCCACCATCTACATTAAGTCCCCTGCTTACTGAGGAAAGTGTGTTCCTCAGTCAGCATTAAATGGTGATTTTCCGGCCATAAATAATAATACCAGTAATTGAACTTAGTCGTAAGTTGAGACGTTACCGGATTTAAGAGCATGAGCAAACCACGACTTGATGAAGGCTTCAATGTCATGATTGGAGCGTCGTTTGATGAGCATAAATTGGTGTTGAACCGCTGGTTTGGACGACGAGTCCGTGGTCGGTTAGGATTCGCGGGTCGGGCCCAATAAGGAAATCCTTAGAAAATTAGGTTTTGGAAATAAAATTGATATAAAAGGGATTAATCCTTTTTTTTTTTTCCTTCACACACGCCACCTTCATCACCTCTCATCACTTCACGCAGCAGCGAGGAGAAACGCCGGAGCCGCCGCGCCGTCGCGTTGCGCGCCGGCCAATTCCGGCCGCCAGGTGCGTTTTTTTTTTTTTTGTTTGATGATTTTGATCCTCATGAGTTGTTCATGCTTTGATCATGATGAAGTTATATACATGTGTGTATATTAGTGTGAGTTTTATGAAAAACCCTCGTTTTTGAAAACGTATGTTCGTTCGATCGTTAGTTTTGAAAACTAACTATAATCCCTGATTTAGGAGAGATTTTTTTTTTAATGAACCTAGGTCAGTGATAAAACTTAGTGTATGAGATTTCATGTATACCAAGGTTTCATCATAAAAGAAGTGAATTTTCATGAAATCGGAAAATCCTTCGTTTTAAAGACAAATAACGATGACACGAAGGAAAATATGTATGATGAACTTGTGTCCAGTGATAAAATTTTGCTTATGAGCTTTCATGTAAATACAAAACTTTATCATATGTATGAGATGTGAGCTTTCACAATATTTTTTGAAATAAACCTTCGTTTTAAAGACAAATAACGACGATACGAAGGAAAAATATTTTTTTTATATATATATGCAGCCGTGACATATATTGTGCAAAATATGATGATATATTTTATTTCATGAGTTTTTTTCATTAGATAAAATCCTTGAGAATTTATGTATGCAAGTTGCATTAATTGCTTTTTTTTCGAAAAATCAAAACGTGGGTTTTGAGGAACCTTCGAAGATAGACAATATATTTATGATGAAATATTTTATTGTTGTAAACTTCATAGGTCAGTTGTGTGAATGTTCACATTATGAAAATTGTGTCCGTGATTTCATGAAAAATCAGTTTCGAAATTAATAAAGTTTCGTTTTTGCAGTTTTCGAAGAGACGAACGATTTTGAGGTGTTAACTCTATACTATACTATCATTAGTGGAAGTATAAAAGGTAAGAGTTAAGAGTTACCATTTTTTCTGATGTTGGTTTGTTTACATAGTAGTAATCTTTGATCTTCCGGTTCCAGAAAATGTCGACCAATAACAACAATTACGATTACTGGTATTCCTCTTCTTCCTCTGGCTCTTCTGATGAGGATTCCGACGCTCCTGTAGCGAAATCAAGGCTAGGGTTACCCAGAAGGGGCGAAGCCTAATGTTCCTTGGGTGAGCGAAGAGTCTCTTTTGCTGAACTCGAAAAGAAAAGAGCTGAAGACAAAAAGGAGGATGCCCGTCAACGTGAAAAATCGCACCCGGCGTAAGAGACAGAGGGTTGAGGAGAAGCGTCAATTCTTGGATGGGGTGCCTTCTGATTCTGATGGATGCTTCTGAAGGAGATCACATGGGAACCATCCGAGCGTTACATTAAGCCTGATCGATATGAAAGAGAGCATCGAGGACGATGAAGAAAATTGAAGCTGAAGCTGCAGCAGAAGATAATCGGATTCAGATGATGATGTTATCTTCCGTCCACCGGACTTCACCAATGATCCTGACAGTGACTCTGAAGAAGATGATTCCGAGAAGGACAGTGACGATGAAGCTGACAATTCGGATGAGTCCGACGAGTAGTTTTACTTCCATCTTCTTGTAGATGGTAGCATTCCCTTTTTAGTCTTCATAGTGGATATCTTTCTTTTGACTGTTTAAACGACTTTACTTCAATTAGACTTTTCTTCTGAATGATGAACATTTTGTTAACGTCGATTTCTTCTAATCCATGACATGGACCAATGTCCATATATCCAAATTCATCATGACTTGTCGATTTTCATGAGAAGTAACATAACACACGGCGAGAATTCATGACGTGTACAAGGCCGCGTGGCCTATCCTTTGACCCGTGATGTTCAGTCCCCAGTGTGTTATTTTCCTCCGCGTCTTCGGTATCGATCTTTGAAGCCTAGGGTTTCAGTGAAACTCGTAACTGAGTTGACTAATGACTACGCCTGATATATATATATCTCAAGACTCCAAATCTATGATCCACGCAAATATTTCTTCCATTCCTGAGTCAGTTTCATCGTGCAGAGAAGTTTTGATCCTACCCTTGCCGTCATGTCGAGCAATAGCATTTCTTCTCAAGATGATCTTCAGTCGAAGCGTGAAATAGCAAGTCTATCTCAGTAAGTTGTACACTTCTTCTTCTTCTCCTTTCTTGTCTCTGTTCGATTGTTGATCACAAGAGAAGATTTGTCGTAGGACTGTAAGAAGAATGCTACTCCTCATAATGCAAGGCCTAAGCGGACTGTTAGAGCTCCTGCCCGGTATGGATCGGCTCGTGCTGAAGCTGGATCGTCTGTAAGTAAACCTATGACTCTTGAGATTGTACTGAGTCCCGGGATTAACACTCCTTCGTTTCATCGTAGGCGGATGTCCGTGTCGTCGTCGATGCTAGACGAAGAAAGAGTGGAAAGTCCGTGACCGTGGTTGAGGTTGAGGAAAGCAGTAACCAGGCATGTGAAGATTCTGTAGGATCCGTGGAGACCGGAGACGGTGTCCATGCTCGTGAATACCCAACCGCTGGACTTTTATTCGAAGCCCCATTGATTAATACCTTCCCAGACAATGAAATGGTCGGCGGATTCGTGGTTCCCAAATGTCATGTATCTGTACACCAAGATCTGGAAGAAGTATGGTCACATTGCCACCACAGAAGTGTGGAAAGGTTTTCTTCCAACCCTTTTAACCACGGTAGCGGGGTATTGCCGATCATCGAGGAAATGAATCAGATGCACTTGCGAGACGTCAAAAACCATGAACTGCACCAATGGGATGAAATGATCTCGAATTGTGAGATATTGCGATTCAATGTAAGCTGGCTCCGTCGTCGTCTTGAGATAATCAAGGTTCATAAGGCGCAGAGGCTGCTGATGCAATTTCCATGAATGCAGCTTTACTGGATGAGGAGAGGATACTGGCTCTGGAGTCAGCAAGGGTTGAGAAAGCGGTCGAAGACTTGAAGGCAAAGACCAAGATTTTTGAAGAAGCTTGACGAGGCTTCTTACAGGGATTATCCGTTGCTGGATGGTTTGCTCTGAGTGAGCATTTGTGGTTGTTGTTTTTTGAGTAAATCTGAGTTTCTAGTTAGGTGAAACAGTTGATCATGGTATGAACGAATTTTTCATTTTGAAATGTTTAATGAACAAAGGAGCATTCGCATGCTCTTTGGAGGAATGAAATTACATTTTTGAAAATGCTTGAAATGATGAAGAGGTAGTTTGTTTCATGGATCAGGCATAATAAGCTTTGAGCCATTTGCCATTGATGATGTTTCCTTCCTTTCCTCCATTGATTGCTAAAATTTTGTAGTATCCGCTAGACACTGCTTTGATAACAACATATGGCCCTTCCCATTTAGGAGAGAACTTAGGAGCGGACATGTCTTGTTGAATGTGCTTTGCCGTCTTTAATACCAAATCTCCTACTTGAAATGTTCGAGGTCTTACCATTTTGTTGTAGGCTCTGGAGATCCTCTGTTTGTAAGCTTCCACATATTTTTCCACCTTGGTTCTCCTTGATTCCAGCATATCTAGCTCAGCGATTCTTGATCTGGAGATTTCGGCCTCATCCCATTGTACACCACTGGATGCTGCAATCCTGGCTGAGGGAACTTTGATTTCTGCTGGAAGTATGGCATCGGCTCCATAGACAAGGGAATATGGCGAAGTACCGATCGAGCTCCTTGGTGCAGTTCTGTAAGCCCATAGAGCCATGGGTAATTGCTCATGCCATGATCGAGGATTGTCATGAATCGTCCGACTGATAATCCTGACCAAAGTCTTGTTGGTACTTTCTGCTTGACCATTTCCTTGTGGATAGTAAGGCGTGGAGAAGATTTGTTTGATCCCATATTTATTGAGCAGCTTCTCAACATCTTGATTGGCAAAAGGAGTTCCGTTATCTGTGATGATATGCTTAGGAACTCCGAATCTGCATATTATGTGCTCTTTGATGAAGGCGGCAATCGTAACTCCAGTGGTGCTTCGAAGAGGAATAGCTTCGACCCACTTGGTGAAGTACTCTGTCGCAGTGATGATGTATTCATGTTGTTTTGAAGATGCTGGATTGATCTTCCCAATGATATCTAGTCCCCAGCTGTAGAAAGGCCACGGACTATTCACAGAATTCAACGGGAGACAAGGAGTGTGGATGAGATTACCATGGGTTTGGCATTGGTGACACCTCTGAACGTGTGCGGCTGCATCATCTTCCATGGTTGGCCAATAATATTTCTCATGAATTTGAAGAAATAGTTTCCTCTTTCCTTGATGTTCTCCATCATGTACTTCCTTCAGGATTGTAGGGATTTCATGTTCGGCTAAGCACTTTAGTAAATTTCCACCAAAGCTTTTGCGGTATAAGATCCCATCGAGATGGACAAATCTCTTAGCTTTCTGAATGAGTTTAACTGCTTGCTTCTTTTCTAGTGGTAGTTCGTTGTCCCGGAGGTATTTGATATAA
Organism: Papaver somniferum; assembly: GCF_003573695.1. Taxonomy (NCBI): domain Eukaryota; kingdom Viridiplantae; phylum Streptophyta; class Magnoliopsida; order Ranunculales; family Papaveraceae; genus Papaver; species Papaver somniferum. The sequence continues at coordinate 107,430,670 of NC_039362.1, read as the reverse complement.
GGCTTCCTCCAATCTCCAGTGTGGTGGATCGTCAAAACCTCCAAGTGATGAGGAGGTGTTTGGAAATCAGGACAAGATCCTTGTAAAGCTCTCGATTGAGTCTCCATGGATGTCCAGTAGTACCCCATTCTTTGAAGCTTTCTGTAAAGTGTTACCACTAACGTTTTCCCACAGACTTCCTCATGTATACGTTTGAGTTGTTCTTCCGCTTCGTCTCTCCCAAGACATCGTGATAGAGATCCATCAGGGTTTCGATAGTATATCCCTCCATGAAGCAAGAAGTAGTTTTTTCAATTCCTTGAGGCTGACTTGGCCTTCTGAAATAGAGCTGCTCAATTCATGAATGATGGGTGCTCGCCAATCGTTCGCTGGAATGTCTTCGATCTGAGTGAGCCAAGTTGATGATACCGTACGTATCTGTACAGTAATCGTTTTCTTTGCTCCTTCGAATTGCAGCTTGGAGGCGAGAGTTTCTAGGAAATCAGCATGCCTGTTGTTAGTCCGTCTAGTATGGACGATCGTTGCGTCAGAAAAATAGGTCAACAGTCGCTGAGCTTCGGTTCTGAATGGAGCAAGTGTGATTTCTTTGAGAGAATACGTTCCATTCATCTGGTTGAACAATAATTTTGAATCTCCCCTTATCTCGAGGTGTGTTGCTCCTGCTTGCTTGGCCAAGGATAATCCTAATAGGAAGGCTTCATATTCCGCTGAGTTGTTGGTGCATTGGAAATCCAACTTGAACGAATGTGAGAAAACTTCACCATATGGAGACACCAACACTATGCCCGCTCCTCCGGTGTCACTATTAGGGGTGGAAGATCCATCAAAGTATAGAAGCCATGTTTCTTCCTTGATGACTAAGATGTCTGGGAATTCGCCAGGTACTTCTTCATGTAGTGTTGTTGTGTCTTCCCCTGGAAAAGCAGCGAGCAAGTCTGCGACCGCTTGACCTTTGATGTCTTTAGGTGGCGTGTAAGCTATGTCAAATTCTGACATCTGGAGTAGCCACTTCGCTGGTCTTCCTATCAAGGCTGGCTTTGATAGCATGAACTTTATAGGATCAACTTTGGAGATGAGTACGACCCTGTTAGATAGTAAGTAATGTATGAACTTCTGGATTGCATGTACCAATGCCAGGTATGCCCTTTTGGCCTTTGGGTATCGGAGTTGAGAATCTCTCATTGTGCGGCTGAAGTAGTAAATCGGTCGTTCGACGCCTTCGTCATCTTCCTGAGCGAGGAGTGCGCCGATGGCGACGTCACTGGAGGTTGTGTAAAGAATCAGAGCTCGTCCCTGCACTGGATACCTCATGACGGCCGGTGACAATAATATTTGTTGTCTTTTATGGAAAGCTTCTTGTTGAACAGCTGTCCAGGTGAAGCTTGCTCCTTTCTTCAGCAGATGCGTGAACGAAGCAATGAGTTGAGCTAATCCAGGAATGAAGCGTCGAATATAATTTACCTTGCCCATAAATCTATGTAGTTCCTTCACGGTACGTGGAGGAGGCATGGTGGTAATAACTTTTTCCTTGTCGGGGTTGACTTTGATCCCTTCAGCCGTGACCAGGAATCCTAAGAATTTTCCGGAAGAAATTCCGAACGCGCACTTTCAAGGATTCATTTTTAATTTGCATTCTCTGCACCTTTCGAACACCTGCCTTAGAACTTCGAGATGAGATGCTCGAGTCTTCGATTTTACCGAAACATCATCAACATAGTCTTATACTTGCTTTTGCATCATGTCGTGGAATATGGCAGTCATGGCTCGTTGATAGGTGTCACCAGCATTCTTTAATCCAAAGGGCATCACAGTGTAGTGAAAATTCCCAATGGGAGTACGGAACGCAGTCTTGTTGGCGTCATGTTCATACATCTTGATCTGGTTGTACCCACTATAGCCGTCCATGAATGAGAACATACCGTGACCGCTGGTTGCATCGACGAGCATGTCAATGTTGGGTAGAGGGAAATCATCCTTCGGAAAAAATTTATTCAAGTTCCTGAAGTCGACACAACATCTGATTTGACCATTTTTCTTCTTAACAGGTACCACATTTGCTAGCCACGTTGGATGAAGAATAGGTTTGATGAACCCTGCTGCCAACAGTTTATGGATTTTGACCTTGATTTGCTCCTCGACTTCATGTCTAAATTGTCTGGGCGGTTGTTTGACAGCTTTGGAACCAGGGACGATGTGCAGGTGATGGGTCACGAGTTTGTCATCCAGACCCGGCATTTTTTCGTACGTCCAGGCGAAGACATCTTCATATTCTTTTAATAATTTCACCATCTCGGTCCGCTCCTCTGGTGATAGCGCTGAACTGATCAGGATTGTCCTTGGATCGTCTTCAGCCCCAATGTTGATTGTTTCAAGATCGTGAGTGGTAGAGTCAGTGCCGTCCTGTAGTTGTTGAGGGGCATCTTGGACTTCTTCAAGTGATTCCTCACTCTGACATGATTCTTCATGGTGGGGAGACTTTTCATCGTTCTCCCCGATTAATTGCTAATCTTTCCGTCGGCGATAAACGACTCTCCCTTCTACGTCTCGATCGGTCGTGAAGTTTGTCCCTGGAGTTGAGGCTTGATCATTATGGCGTTTAGTCGGTGTAGTAGGTGACTTGATCACTTTAGCAGCTGAGGATGACGGATCGTTATGAGCCTTCTCGATAGTCTTCCAGCTTGGAAGTGGAGTACTGTGAATCCTACTTGGAGGTTCCGGGATGCCTTTTTGAGATTCAAGGAACTCAGTATCATAAACGGGATCATAAGGAGATGATGAAGCTGGAATGCGAACGATCTTGTTGTCGAGAAGGGCCTTCATGCATTGATGGTATGTTGAAGGAACCACCTTATTATCATGGAGCCATGGGCGTCCTAGTATTATATGGTAGTCAGGTTCTTGCTCGATCACATGAAACTTCGTTTTCGATCGAATCGGCCCCACCCTCAAATCTATGTATGCATATCCATATGTATGGCTTTGACTTCCTTCAAATCATGTCATTAGGATGGGATAGCGAACGATTTTACCTTGTGGGAACCTGGCCATCCTGAGAGTCTTCATGGTGACAATGTTGGTAGAAGTACCGGTGTCAACAAGAGCTCTTCTAAATTCGGTGCCTTTGATGAAACCAGTGACATACAATGCTCGATTGTGTCCTTCATCGGTCATGCGATCTTCTTCTCCAAAAGAGATGTTGTCGATCGAATGCTCATGCACTAGGGAGACTTCTTCAACTGATGGTGTTGGTGGTGTTATTTGCACGCTGGATGATATCTGGCTAAGTGCTGAAAATGTGTCTGCGCGCTGATCCCTGGAGAAGTGCAGGAGTTCACATAGATTTTCGTTCAAATGTGTGACCTCTTGTTCCACCGGCTTCTCGTATGTGGTGAAGCTGTTGATTCGAGGGTCAGATGACGCTTTAGTCCCCGGTGTTGAGACTTCTGGGGCGGATGTACCGCCTAACTCGGATGTTAATTTGATGATAAAGTTGAGGATGTGGTTTATCGTCTCCTTCATCAGGTCCATGTTCCTGGTATGGACCTCTAGGATTTGAGCCAACTCTGCCAAAGTCGGGACCCCTCTGCCTTCCATGCCGCCAGGTGTAACATGAGGAATGTTGCAGTTTGAAATATTCTGATCTGAATTAGTTGAATTAGTCCTAAGACCAACCATCTTGTGAGATTGTTAGATTGCAACCGAGAGATTAATCTCCCACTTTGGTCGCCAATATGTAAATGGGGAAAAATGATTTGTTAGTTTTTAAGGAATTGAGGAGACGACCGTACGGAGGAGACTCCTCGAACCGAGAGATATGTTAAACCTCACACAGATGCACCACTGCAAAGGGGGTTCTTTAGATTCGAGAGATCAATCTTTAATACTCCGGCCTAAATCAAGACAATGACTGTTCCAGAGTAAATTTGTTCACAAGAGAGGATGGGTTGATCTGTAGGAGGGAAGCTGAGAAATGTGTGGAATCAATGGTAATCAAAAATTGTGGGTATGTGAATTCCAAATGTGATAAGCTCTAAGTGATTGAAATTTCTCAATTGAGAGTAGTTGCTCAATTGATGAATTGATGATCTCGTGTTGTCGATGAGACGTGAGATTGATGATACTAATGATGCTGATGATTCAATCATGATTCAGAGACTTATTTATATTTCTGGAATTTTAGACACCATGATTCCATGAAGTGTGACAGTTGATGGAATCAAGGAATGGGGAAGTGGAGATCGTGTTTGAAACCAGTCGCTCAACGTGTGGAGACTTGGTCAATTTTCCACCCACTACCTCGTGAATTCCTTCAACTAATTGCACGACTTGCTCACATTCCATCGTGTGTTTGAACACACGTGCCGTAGATCGCCAGACCACAACCCTAAGTGATATCCCCCCAAGTGACACGATTGATGACTTCGTGGTTTGATGGGACGATGAGTCCATGTAGTTGTTGAGTTGAACATGATGTTCTGAAACTCATGAATTGAACATGTCATGAGACAGAGGTATAGTTCTTATGATGAAGTGAGCAAGTATTGCTCATTCGATGAATCGTTGAATATTGATTGTTGAACCAATATTCCTTGGTTTGAGCAAATATTTATCATCTGAGAAAGTGTTGCTCATGTGATGAATTGTTGAATATTGATTGTTGAACCAATATTCCTTGGTTTGAGAAAATATTTATCATCTGAGCAAGTGTTGCTCATGTGATGAATTGTTGAATATTTGATCGTCTGAGCATGTGTTGCTCATCTGATGGATTATTGGCAGCGTACCAAAAGTATTAATTAGAATACTGGTCATTGAACCGAGCATAATTAATAAAATTATTGACCATGAGGTCGTCGTAAAATTATTAAGGTTGGAATATGGAATGATGATCCTTGGATTCAGAAACCCTAATTTGATCAATTGATGATCAATTCATGGTTCGTCAGAAGTTTAACCATGGGACGAAGGAGGGAGCGACTACATGGGACCATGGATCAACCATGTAGTGTCCATATGCTCACGTGAGCAAATACAAAGAACTCCTGAAGAGTTGACGATTTTTTGGTGAAAGAATGATTAAATGCTGGTTTAATCATTTATTCGAAAATGCTCGTCTGAGCCTTAGGTGAGAAAACCTAATTAATTATGACAGAGTGAGGGACCGACCATGGGGTCATGAAACCGGCCCTGGGTAGTTACGTGACTGCCTAACGATCAGTTCATGAAAATCCAAAGTGTTTGGGAGAGTTTTGGACCTAATACGAGCAATTGTGCAAACTAGGTCAAAACTGTGAAAATTGATGGGACCGGCTTCCGTGAGCCAAAGAGCCAATCTTGGTCGGTCAAGATAGCGTGCTCGTGTCCTCAAGGCGCCCGCGTCTCAGTCCTGAGAATTTTGATATTTTCTGGCGTTCAATTGAGCATCCATTCAAGAAAATATGCCAAAATTAGGGTTTCGACGAAACTGAGGAAAACACCATGAGATGATGAAAAATAATTATAAAATAAGGAATGAGGGGGCGTGGGACCTCCATGGTCAAGTCATGGTCGGCCGGTCGTGACCACGGTCCCGTGGTGCCTTTTCCTTAATTTTATAATTTTTTGATGATTTTATGAAAATTCATGAATTTTGAGAAATTTGATGAATTTAGGGAGTTTTCATGAACTGAAGGAGTTTTCATGAGTTCAGGGAAGAAAAAAATATTAAAATAATAAAAAAAAAGGGCGTGTGGGACCATGGAGGCATGGCCGGCCGGCTTGGGCCCGGTCCCATGAGTTTTCATAATTTTTTAATATTTTTTAGGTATTTTTGATGATTTGAGGGATTTTTTCCTAATTTGAGAGAAATACCATGAAATCAAGGAATTTGATGAATTCAAGGAAAACTAATAATAAAATAATAAAACAAAGGGGCGTGTGGGACCGGCTAGGGTATGGTCGGCCCGCCAAGGCCCGGTCCCACAAGTTTTCATAATTTATATTATTTTATTATTATTTGATGATTTGTGCAAAAATACCATGAAATCAAGGAGTTTTTTCATGAAATTAAGGAAATCATAATAATAATAAAATAATAAGGAACCGTGGGTGTGGGACCGGTTGGCCAATGGTCACTCCCCACACTCCTTTCCTTAATTTTATATTATTTTTTATGGATTTATGGAAGTACCATGAAACCGAGGAGTTTCCTCGAGACGAAGGAGATTTGATAAAATGAGAAGATTGTCATCAAATCATGGAAAATAATAAAAATGCATTAAAAATATAAAACTGGCGTGGGATTGACCACGACACGGTTGGTCGATCGTGTGTCCGTGCTCCCAGCACCCTGGTCAATATTTTTAATTATTTATTATTTTCTTCTCTATTTTGCATAGGTTCATCGTTTCGTTGTATTTTTGGAATACTCATTCATGCGGTGACTGTTAGTGTATCGTCGTTGAATACACCTTCACCATTTGAATCAGGGCTTACTTAGAGGTAGCTCAGACTCCCGGTTGTTGATTATTTATTACTAATTGTGGAATTCGGTGGAGAATAATTCACAAAAATGCGCAATAAGATGTTTATTATTAATTCATAAGATCAGCTGAGGATTCAACTACGAATTCAGAATAATAAAGTGAGCATTACCATTCCATGGGATCGTAGATTTGACCATAAAATCGGAGTAATTAAGATTTATCTATTACCATTTATAAGACCAGTTGTGGGTTCGATCATGAAATCGGAGTAATGATATAATATAGTTATTGCTATTCTATGAGATCGAGCTGTGGATTCGATCATAGAATCAGAACAATTGTTATTGTCATTCCATGGGACCAGTCGTGGATTCGACCATGGAATATGAGCGATTGTAATTAGGAATAATTAACTTTGTGGATATATACTAGCAGAGCAAGCTGTCTAGGAGCATTAATTATCTTGATACGAGCTTGCCGGTAATTCATATCCTTTATATAGTCAGGGTAAACTTGTTGTTTGTTCCTGAAGACGTTATTGCTCTATACTAGCAGAGCAAGCTGTCTAGGAGCCGTCCATCTCGTGATGCTATATTGAAATAATCACTGAAATTATTCAGTATTCATGAGATATGCCGTTGTCCAGTCGTGAGACTACATATCTACATGTACTCTGAGAGAAAGTACTCTCTATTGAGAATTCGATGAGAGACTCGTGTCTCGATACTCACGTCTGATTGCTGAATCAGAGCTTCGTATAATTATGAGTTTACAAATTTATCCCTTGTTGAAAATCCACCATCTACAACTTGCTTCATTAAAACAGTTTTGATGTGTATGAAGCAATCCATTGTTAATAAAATTATTAACCGAAAACTTATTCCATGAAGGAACACATATTTTCCAAAATTGCATCCTAGATTGCGGAGCATTGACAGAATTATATCTGAAAATGTACATGTATATATTTTGGTAGACCATCCACAATATATTTAAGGTCCCAGATTCAATAGGAACACAATACCCATGGTTCACACAAATCATAAGAGGAATCTTATGCATTTTCAAGATACAACCTGTTACATAGGCCTTAGTATCATTGTTACTCATCAAAATGATATACAATCCTATGTTTACCAAAGGAACATGTAAGTCACTCAAGACATACATAAGCATGATTCCTAACAAATTTAGGAATAGGAGTATTACATACTTCATACGTGATCTCCACCACGATCTTGTAAAGTAATCAAATCCTGCAACTATGTTAAATGAATCGGTCATAGATTCAATTCTCATAGGTTGGATCGCACCAAACACAGATTGTTAGATCTTTTCGTGTTTGCCTGCTCTGATACCAATTGAAAAGGAGAGGGTGCCAAATATACCTCAAGCTAAAACTTTTCCTACCTATAAGTCCTTTCTCCGAAAGTGATTGTCTATGGACTGAGTCGAGACAATACAACTAATCGGTTCACACTTCGTGTGATCGTCTATGGATACAAGATCGAGACAATACAACAACGAAGTATGTTTACTGGATACAAAGGTTCGGACTTAACCAAACACAATATGATTGCTTATCAAGTAAATAGGAATTAACGTTTGTGTGATTTACTTTAATTATAATAAAACAATTATAATGCGGAAAATAAAAGTAAATGACACTGTAAGATTTTGTTAACGAGGAAACCGCAAATGCAGAAAAACCCAGGGACCTAGTCCAGAATTGAATACTCTCAGGATTAAGCCGCTACACAAAATTATACCTAACTTCGTATAGTTGAGACCAAGTAACTAACCCTATAGTTCACTTAGTTCTGTCTGTATTCCCACGCCTCCAACTTATGAATAAGTTACGTACTTGGAACAATTCCTTTGGTTCGTATTCCAAACAGTAAAGGAACAACAAATATATTTGGTATCAACTCTATTCAACCAAGTGATATGAGTCGGACAAAGGCTCTTCCGTTTATCTTAAAATAAACTCCTTCGTCAGGTCCTTAGATCTATCTTATGTACAATCACCCAAAGGTAATCGTTTAAGATTAAGCCAACAACACCTTTAATCCGAAGAACCATGTTGATGCCGATCTACTTAATTAATCAATCCAATATACCACAAGGATAAACCGATTATTAATTGGATCCTCTTTTACCGAAACAAGTATTGTGCACACCAAAGATTATAAAACCCAAGTCAGATCTTCAATATCTTCTTTGTCTTCAAATCTTCTTAAATCTTCAATAAAAACCTGCACACAATCACTTGAATCTCTTGTGATCAATCACGCACAGAATGGAGTCTGTTAACAATGGATTATCACAAGATCGTCTTTAAAACTCACAACAGTCTAAAGATCCATGTCGAAACTCTGAACTAGTTTGAGTGAATCTTATATCAGAAGAGAAGATTCTCAAGAATAAACAAACTAGGTGCAATCAGATTTCAACCACCGTTAGTCAATCAAATCAATCGAAAACAAAGATAAACCGCAATTATCTAGTTTCCCACCAACGGGTCGCGCTAGAGCTTCTTAATCCCAAAGAAGACTTTAAAACGAGCGGTCGTAAGAGATTTCACCTAATTATATTACTCTCCTCTCCGATAGGCGGCCACACCAGTAACAAAGACAAAAGACGAAGTCTGTTGTTACGAAGGATTAGTTTGCTAGAAAGGAAAACTTCGTGTATTTATAGACAAGGAAGTTTGGACACCAAGGAATTTCCAAAACCGAAAATATTCTCAAGATATTTATTAAAGCACAAATTCGGTTTACATAATTCCTGGAAATGCTCTGTCCAAAAATATCGATCGAAATCTCTCGGAAAATATAATTAGTAAATGCACATTACTAATTCTGTAATTTCCCTAAATGAAATTAATAACCTTAATTAAAAGATTCTTAACTTACTTATGTTTCGATCCTGGGATTCTCTTCCCTTAGCCATTAAGGAATATCTTTGAAAAATTATAGAAATAAACATTCATAGCACGTGTTCAAAGTTTGTCGACATCTTAACTTTGTAAGTTCTCTTTCACACTTACAACCTTCAAACCGATTTGCCACACTTCCGAACAAGTTTAGAATTGGTTCATCTGACTTTCAAGAACTATGTGATTGCTCAAACCAACATTCAATCACAATCATGGGTTTACGGTTCTACCAAAACAAGTTTCGGTTCTACCTCCATGTGAGTATTGTGCATAGTCGCACTAGCTTCCCAAAAGATCGGTTGACTAGGTATTAGGATCGGTTCCTCAGATATATTGGTATCTAACTTATATGTGTTGCACATGTCCATAGGATCGGTTCCCCTTTCTGTTATAAACCTTTTTGCACCTCACACAAGGATCGGTTCCCTTTAATTTACTGCACCCCTTACTAGGATCGGTTCCCTTTCCCTTACTAGGATCGGTTCCCTTTCCCTTACAAGGATCTATTCCCTTTCCCTTACAAGGTCAGACATACAAAATCCAATCATGCCACAAGTTATTACTTAAGATTGGTTTTACTAATAAAAGGTATACCAATACATAAGTCAGGCCTTTGTGAACAATTCTAACAGGAACACAACAAGTTGTGAGAGGTTATACTCTATAACACATATTGGTTGTTCATAAGATATGCAATGAATAACAAAACCAATAACACCTGGCAATTTCCTTTTCGGTTCACAAACAAGTTTATGAACTTACTTTCTTAGAACACATGTAAACATTGTTCCCTAGGATGAAATCCTCACCTCATACCCATACGTAATCACAATAGCATTCAAATGATTATGGTGATGTCTTATCTACGAAGTTTAATGGTTAAGCAATAAATCTCGTATTGTATTCCTTAATACTATGTCTATCTAGAGTTCAAATATGCTTCGCAGTTATGTTTTCAATATGCACGACTTGAAAGATACGTTAGGGAATGAAACAATTCAAGTCAAATATCACTAACCTCAAGCGGAAGGATGATTGTTGTCATTGTAGCTCCTTGCTTCTTCACATCTTCAAGTCTTCGCAATACTTGTAATGTCTCATATCCTAATACTTTCAAGCTAACCTATACGAAGTTTAACTCTAATACATAATCAAGAGACTCTTAACATGAGTTTTGGTTCACTAAAATATGACAACCAAACTTGACATACCAACGCTCGGTGGGTTCAACCGGGCCATGCTCTAACAATGTCCATAGGATCGGTTCCCCTTTCTGCTACAAACTTGTTGCACCTCATACAAGGATCGATTCCCCTTTGTGATGTGTTTCACCTCTTCATAGGATCGGTTCCCCTTTACCCAGATTCGGTTCAACAAAACACAAACTCGATCATACCATGTCAGTGGATTACTTAAGATCAGTTCCACTAATAAAAGTCATACCAATACATAAGTCCGGCCTTTGTGAATAGTTTTACCAAGAACACAAACAAGTCGTGAGCGGTTATACTAAATCACACATATTGGATGTTCACAAGATATGCAATGAATAAGAATCCCAATAACGCCTGGCGATTTCCTTTTCGATTCATAAACAAGTTTATGAACTTACTTCCTTAAAACACATGTAAAACATTGTTTCCTAGGATGAAATCCTCACCTCATACCCATACATAATCACAATATCATTTAAACGATTATGTTGATGTCTTATCTACAAAGTTTAATGGTTAAGCAATAAACTGCATATTGTATTCCTTAATACTATGTCTATCTAGAGTGTTCATGCTTCACAGTTTCGTTTTCAATATGCACGACTTGAAAGATACGTTAGGGAATGAAACAGTTCAAGTCAAATATCACTAACCTCAAGTGGAAGGATGATGTTGTCGTTGTATCTTCTTACTTCTTCACTTCTTCAAGCCTTCGCAATACTTGTAATGTCTCATATCCTAATACTTTCAAGCTAACCTATACGAAGTTGACTCTAGTACATAATCAAGCGACTCTTAAATGAGTTTTGATTCACTAAAATATGACAGCCAAACTTGACATACTAACACTTGGTGGGTTCAACCGAGATATGCTCTAACAGACTCAAAGGAAACTAATTATAGAGTTGTTCAATTTTTTATATTCTCATAGAAGTATACAAGACACAATTGAAGCAAAATCGATTTTGATTCACATGAATCAATTCATCAACATTATAGCCACGGTTGCAAAAAATTGCATTCCTTATTATATAAATGTATTTTTTCATGAACAACCGATTTTAGAACTTAACCCACTCAAGTATGCAAACGGGTACGCATACTTAAGTAGCCAGACTTGGTCTGTGTTTGCCAGTATGCAAACGGGTACGCATACTGTCGTTCACGACCAACATCAGTTGAAATCAGTACACATACGGGTATGAATACCAAGTTCCCGTACTTCAAATGTTTAACCAGTACGCACACGGGTATGCATACTAAGTTCCCGGACTTGGAATATATCTACAACAGTTAGCATACAAGTACGCATACTGTGTTATATCCAATCAATGGTTAATTGTTCTAAACTCCCATTTCATCATTAAAACATTCTTAGAAGACGGGAATAGATGTCTCACACAAACTATTAGCTTCAAAGCAATTTTCAAGTGATCAATTGATCAATACGAAACATTCCGAGTCTATATCAAATGACCGTCTCACACAAATCATGTAAGATGTTACCAGGCGATTTTACATGATCATCTTTTGACTTTCGTCAAGAATAAAAGATTAACTTGGATAAAGCGAAAGCTTACCAACACATATTTCGAGAAATATGTAAGCGAGTAAAACTCAGCTCGAAATATCAAATGTGTATAAAGTAAAGTCTATATAGCTATACGGCTTTTATCTCAATAGGAGATAGAATAGAAATAGACTTCTAAGTGATAGATGAGTTCAAGTCTCCACATACCTTTTGTTGATGAAGCTCCACAAGCTCCCCTTAGTAGTTCTTCGTCTTCAATCGATGAACGTCGTGAAGTCTAAAGATCAACTACACATTCTATCCTAATCCGAGACATAGCTATAAGTAGACTAGAAATCGATACTTATAGTATCGGCAATAAACTTGACAGACAAGCTTGAGATAACAACGCTTGCGAGTTCGACCGAGCAGTGCTCTAACACAATATTTACTCAGACTAGAAATATTAATTCAACTATCGATATTTAATTCTTCAATCGATCAATATTTTCTCAGGCTAGAAATATTGGTTATACTATCAATATTTAATTCTTCAATCGAGCAATATTTGCTCATACGAGTAATATTTGCTCAGACTTGAAATATTGATTCAACTATCAATATTTAATTCTTCAATCGAGCAATATTTGCTCAGACTAACAATATTGATTCAACTATCAATATTCATCATGTCGATTCAATTATCAACATTCATTCGAAAACTATACATTTCTCCCAGCAGATGCGCTCAATCCATGAATCATAGAGCATTCACCAATCATGCTCGACTCAATAATACTAAGACTCATCGTCTAATCAAGTCAACAACTGATTAATTAAATACAAGTATGCCTTGCAGACTCCACAATCATGAGACATCAATCATGTCACATGGGGGAATATTTATTAGCGTTTTGGTCTGGCGGCTTACAACACGTGTGTACATCCACGATGATAGATGTGAGCAAGTTGTGCAAGCAGTTGAGGGAGTTAGCAAAGTAGTGGGTGGACAATCAACCAAATCTTCGCGCAACGTGGAACTGGTTTAACCATGATTTCCCACTTTCCCACTTTTTCACTCGATCAACCGTCACACTTACTGGAGATCAATGTGTCTACATTCTTGCAATATAAATAAGTATCGGAATTCATGATTGAAACAATCTCAGATATACGGGAATTAACACAAGAATTCTCATCTGAACATTTACTCTCACCAGAGCACAATTCACACTTATTCGCACTCCATAGTTCACCAATTTGCAGAAAGCTACAACACATTCACAATCCTTTGATCATCACTGATCTCACACATACTTCTCAGTTTCCCTCCTACGGATCGACCCTCATCCCTCTTTGTGACCGAATTGACTCTGGAACGGCCATTGTCTTGGTTTAGGCCGGAGTCTTACATATTGATCACTCGAACTCAAAACACTCTCGTGCAGTGCATCTGTTTGTAAAAGGTTAAGGAAATTTTCTCGTTTGAGGAATCGACCCTCGTCTCACCACTTTTCCTCAAAAACTAGTAAATTCTTTTCTCCCATCAACAGATTGGCGACCACAGTGGGAGATTAATCTCTCAATTGCAATCTCAATTCGTCAAAATGGTTGATCTTAGGTCAGGTTCAGTTACAAATCCTAACCCAAACAATGCTAGCACTAGCAACAATGGTGGTGATCCAATCACTCCTCCCACTTCCAACAATGGCGCTACTGATGTTACTCCTCCCACTTTCAATAGAGGTGCCACTGATATTACTCCTCCTCAAACCAACATTGGAAACAATCCTCTCTTCGTCCGGTCTCCCGAAGAAGTCAGAGAAAATCTGCCTACCATAGCTGATCACATGAAGGTTCAGGAGGTTCTCGCCAAAAATCAGACTGACATGGATGCTACACAGAAAGAGTTACGTACTTATCTCCAAACTCTCACGGACTTGATGTCGTCAGAGCAAACTCAGGATCAATGCCGGTTGGATAAAGGAAAAGCTAAGGAAATATCCTCAACTGCTGACCCTGAAATCTCTTCAATCCATGTTGTAGATGGCGATGAAGTCCGCAAAGCTGCAGATAACCCACCAGCAAAGGAACCTGCAAGTTTCATCACTCGTGAAGACCTGGAGCGCTTTTTGGAAGATCGAGGAAAAGACAAGACATCATATGTCCACCATCACCAACCTCCATATCCTGCCGCTACGCAGATAATTCCTCTTCCGAAAGGCTACACTTCTCCAACATTCACACTTTATAATGGAACAGGCAATTCTCTACAACATGTTTCTCGATTTCTGGAATCATTGGGCGAACATGAACACAACCATGTCGTTCGTATGAAGGAATTTTCAAAGTCTCTAACAGGCAGAGCATATACCTGGTACAATAACATCGCGTCAGGAAACATTGCCAGTTCGGGAGAGATGATTAACGCTTTCTACAGAAAGTACTTCTTTGTTTCAGAATAAGTCACTCTTTCTGATCTGGGAAGGATGTTTCAAAGGAGCAATGAACATCCTAATGATTACATGAAAAGGTTCAGAGTTTAGGATCTGGACTTTCATGATCCAAATGTCGCAGAGCAACAAATTGTAGACTTGTGCGTAAATGGAACGATCCCAGTCTACAGAGCCTTATTATAAAATCTCATATTCCAGACTTTCTCGGAGCTTCATGAAGCGGCCAAATGGTCAGCAACTACCGCACCCGCTTTACTGGAAAGAGAAAAGGCCACAAAAATCGAGGAACCACGGGAAAATCGAGGTAGCAGACGCTTGATCAACATGCAATACATCCTCCAACCTTCCACTAACGTTGTTGCAGAAGGGAGCAAATGGAAATACGGGGCATAACACAAGCACGCTTCTCTAGCTCCTCCGAAAGCACAAAGGAAGGATAATCAAACCCGGAACGCAGAAGCTCCAACCCAGCATACAGGAACCGAGCAAGCGGACCTTGACTTCCCTTTTCCAATGGAAGAGGTAATAGAACTGCTAGAAGTCTGGATCCAGAATGGTGCAATCAAATTACCATATGTCAGGAAAGAACCAACTGAAGAGGAAATGGAAAATCCTCGTTACTGTCGCTTTCATAGATTCGTTAATCATCCAACAAGCAACTGTGGGATCTTAAATCACATATTCAAAGAAAAACTCAAATCATGAGAACTTAACCTGGGGACTAAAGGGGTACACAAAGACCCTCTTCCAGTCAGGACTTTCACTCTCTCCGAACCATATGGGAAGCAGTTCAATTCTTGGTTGAGCATGTATGTGAATTGCTGTATTTATCAAAGGCTCAAAGGAAAGACATTTTTGTTGCATTAAATCACATCATATCAGGGAAGCGTCTATTAATTCAGGAAACACTCCCTGAACCTCCAGTCACGGACAAAGAGATGTATGACTGGGGACTTCTCACCACAGTACATCTCAAAGGAAATGAATTCAAGCGAGCGTTAATCGATGTTGGCACTGCTGTCAACGTCATTCCATTGAAAACCCTCAAAGCTGTTGGTGTCACTCGACAACAAGTTGTTCATGCTCCCATCTCAATCATGGATCATGAAGGAACGCCGGGGGATGCTTATGGTTACATTACTATCAAGATAGAAGTAAGCTCGGCCTGGACAGAAACCAAGTTTTACATAATTCGGGAGGACCAGGGTATGACATGATCCTCGTACGAGCATGGATTCAAGCTGAAAAGATGACTACTGATGAGGCATCTACACCCTTCCCAGATGAGAAAATCTCTGATTCAGAAGATTCAACGGACGTTCCATCACCAAAGCATTTGGAGTTAAAACAAGAGCCTGAATAAGATGCATTAGCATTTATCAGAAGATTCCGCACTCAGTCAAGTCTCATTCTTCCTCATACGTCCGTATTATCTACTTTCAAACATGCTCTCCTTGTCCGGGGACTCAATTCTGTTAACAACTTAGCTGTTGCAAGACGCTATGAGTGGGTAACCTCACCTCAAAAATATTTTACTAAGTCGTTGAATGTGGAACCTCCCCGAATCGAGCATCTTATTGAGATATTCATTGCTGAAATGATGTCCAAGCACAACAAAGAGTATCTTGGGTATTCTCCCACAACTTTGCACGAGTGTCCACATGTGTCGTGGAATTGGAATGCTTATGTGCAAACATGGAATCCCACTGTAAAAGGAATGCCGAAACAGCAGAAGATATTCAGAGCAAGAATAATCAAGCCTAAAAAATTCCATGAGGGAGATTTAGTTCTCAAAGCAACTAAGCGCAATCTCCATTCTGCAAGGAACTCTAACTGGGAAGGTCCTTTTATGATTGCTAAGTCGGTTATTGGTGGATATTACAAGTTGGTCGATATGGATGGCAAAACTAGTGTGCCACTGATACAGGAGAATTGGCTCAAAGCATTTGGCGTCTGAGAATTCAGCGTTTGAGATGTTAGATGTTCAAGGCACGAACACCCAAAGCATCTAAAATTTGCATTTGGAATTTTATTTCACCTATATTTTCAATTCCTCCAAAACGTATGCAATACTTGCATTCAGTTTTTGAATTCAGCAATTAATCAAAGTTCATTTTACTTAAAGAAAATCTCTATCAAATCCAAAAGAAAATCCTCAACCATCCACTTATCGAAAACAAATCAAATCAAAACCAAATAAAACTTCACATCTCTTAGGAGTTCAAAAGATTATGGAAGAAAAATTAAAGGAAACCGACAAAGTAAGATTTTTTCTCCTCGGCAACTTTCAAATCTCACAAAGCTGCTTTCTCTAACTCCAGCTCTTTGGTCAACTTAGAAATTTTGGCTTCCTTCTCCACCACAACATCACTGGGAAAAGGTACATTCTTCTCACGTATGTCCTTGATGATGTTAATCCTCTGACACAACCCTTTCAAGTTTAAGCCTAGTCTCTCATAATTTTCCAAGTTTTACTCCCAATCAAAGAGTACATCTTTGGTCACTGTACTTCTATCTCTGGTTCGGATATTTTCTATAACCCGTAAGATAATTCCTACTTGCATTATCATAAAGTAAACACGTTCGAGATCTTTGGTGACGACGATATGACCATAGCTTTCCCATATTTTCTGATACATGCTAACATATCCAGTAGGAACGCTGAATCCACCAACTAGTTCATGACACGGGAACGAATCACTGAATGGAGGATCAAAAGCAAACCCTACGTTAGGGTATTCGTGCACAATCATGCGAGTCTCAATCATCGGTTCGGCTTTTTTCATTTCTGGAACAACGTCAACTTGAGTTTCGGTCATTTGAACGACTTCAATAGCTACATCCTCATGGACCTGAAGTGCAGAGATGGTTATATTACCATTTTGGTTCGCAACATTGTTCGAGTCATCACCATTAGCTCTGGTATTCTCAACTCCTTTGTCTTGCACCTAGTATAACAATTATATGAGTTAGAGTGTTTCAAGTTTGGAATTCAAGTGGCAGACACAAATCTCAGAATATAAGTGATTTAGAATCATTAAATTTCTTCCATACACACTCAAGACACAAGCGAATAGTGAAAAATCACAAAAAGGAAGTTTTTTCGTGTCTGAGGTGATTTTGCATTTCCCTGAATAAAGCAACAAGCTGGGAGAAATTGGTAAGGAATATAAGGGTGAGTCATATGTCATTCTCTTCGTGTGGATGTCCTCTACAACATATACAAAATTCACAATAATTGGATAAGTGAGCAAAAAGATGTGGCCAAAACATCGAACTACATAACAGTTGAAAATTTTCTGAAGGTTTCCTGGAAGTTTATTGTTTCATCGATTTCGACCCTTAAAAGTGCTAGAAACTCAAAAATCTTCTCTGTTAAATCTAGGAAATTACCCGGGCATAATAAAACTAGGGTAGATCGCAATCTGATGTCGGACGAAGATTCTATAACATTTTTACTAAAAAACTGAGTTCTGAATTTTATGGTGACGTATTTTGGCAAAGCTTTTCGTTTATTCGTATGGATTCACATTCATTCACACACAAATCACCAATTTTATACTTCTATGAAGAAAATACAAGATGGGTACATACTTGAGAGTTCTCTAAATCGTTCAAGAGATTTATACCATCGGTGCCACCATTAGGAGCATTATTACCTTCATTCGGTTCCAACTCTTGAGAATTCCCTTTCTCACCATCTTCCGGAAATGAATGGGCATCATTAGCATCTTGTTTATCCATAAGAATTTCCTCCTGGATACATCAACAACAATCATTATTACTTTGTTCAAGAAATATCATAATTGGTTGTGCAAAGAAGTACTTATCTCGACTTCTCTTCAACAATGGTACTGGATTCGTGAATTTCTTGCCCCAGAGCGAGTCGGAGACCATCAATGCTTGATGGAGAAAAACTCTGAAAAAAGGTAACAAACATTTGTTTTGTGATCCTAGTTATACGGACAAGAAAGAGTCATAGTGGAATGAGCATTAATGACTCACCAAAGAGACAACTGGGGAATTCACAGTATTTGGTAACATCCTATAATTCTTAGTTTTGTATTCACCACCCTGGGAACTTGGTTTAATCTCCATGAAGTCTACATAGATTCGAGGTCTCACTACGCATCCATCCTACAACAAAATTAATGAAACGATCAAAAAATAATTGTCATTTTTCACAAAAACGACTAGAAAAATACTTTCTTGTGAACCCAGGAAGTATTTTCTGTTTATCATTAGGGATTGGCTTCAATCTTGGACGAGTAGAAGTCATTTCAGCGGTAGGAGGTTCTTGTGCTGAAGATTGAGCAGCCATTACAAAATCATGGAAATGATTGAGTTGCTCGTTCCAGAAGTATACATAACCCGGAGTTGCATATGTGGCTCGTTCAGAACAGGGAAACAAGTATTCACCTCCATCCACGTGTGTGCAATCTAAACAAGTGCTAAGTTGTTCGACCGATGGTTTACTCCTTCTAACATTCGGAACACAATGATCAAAACCCATCTGTCGTGATGCTCTGTCAATGTTATATTTTTACACAAGAAAGTTTTCTCCCATCACAGATACTAAATTGCCAGGGGTGCAACTCAGTATAAAAGATCTTTCACCATCACTGAGGTTCGAACCGGATTTCAAGATGGTGTTTTCTCCAGCATTAAAAGTGATCAACTGAGAAACAAGAGGAGGAACGGATACCCATTGATGAAAATTGAATTCAGTCTCGTTGTCTAATAAACCAATGAGGCTCACCTTGGATCAAGGTTGTTTTGTAGACCAACACATGATTCTGGCATTGTCTTTCTCCAAGAGAGCATGGAGAACATCAACATTCGGTCATTGCAAGATACTATGAGGGATGGGTGCATAATTCTTGAAACGTTCTCACAATAATACTTGGAGAAACATTGAATTAACATGAGATTCAATTTTCATGAAGCCGTTAGAAACGCTGGAGTCTACAACCAAGGAGTCTAAATTGGAGAACAGTGAGCCCAAGAACAGACCACCAACAGGAAGCCTCTCACCTTTAGCCATCTTAATATCAAAAGGAATCACAAATGGTTTCAACAAATGTCCACTGTCTTCAAGTACATCCCTGGACAACCATAAAGATAAGAAAGCAACAATGGTTGATGTACCGTCGGCGGGCCTGTCAAGAACCTTAACTCTCGGCCACCAATATCTCAACCATTAGGCATAACAACATTTTCCAAAGGTTATTAAATTCATTCATCTTGGCTTTCAGAGTTTTGAACATTGCATTTTCTTTTGCTGACAACTCTCCAGGAAGATTACCTGTTACAGGAAGATGCAACAAAACCGCCACGTTCTCCAAAGTGATGGTAAATTCTCCCCATCTGCATACAAAGGTGTGAGTAGGAATACACTAGAGAGCGAACAATTCTACTATACCTCGTACATCGTGATAAACAAACAGGTCTCCAACTGCTCGAATGGCCTTTATTACTTGTGCATGACCCAGCATGGCTCGAACATGGTCATGACCTAGCATATGTCTCGCCCATCCAGAAAATTCTACTAAAGGTTTTTGGGAAAACTTAAATTCTATAAGTGAAGCAGAATAATGTCCTCTTTGCAAAAAAAAAAAATCGAATTATCGTTTGAGGAGACACCAACTTCTTCTGAGTAGTTTCTTTGGGATTCACAAGAAGGAGAAATGAAGAATCTGGGAGACGTTTTTCGGGTCTATACTGGATTACGAAGAATTCATCATCCATGTTTGGAGTGTTCTTAATTTCAGAGCTTTCTTCTTCCTCTTCTTCACCAATAAAAGTGTTATCATACTCCGTGCTGGAACCAAGACATCTCTGCAAAGCATCCGTGACATACATACGACGCTTTTGCTTTAGTGTATCATTCATACAAGATGCAAATTTAAAAAAAAGCAATGGAATCATGCAACAACAAAATAATAAGGATGCCCACATCAGTATCTACAAAAATGGTAACTTTCCAACTCTTACCTGTTGTTGATGGTGGTTTTTAGTTCAGGGCTAAAATTGCAAAACCATGTATTTAATGTGTCGTTGTTCTGCAAAGAAATAGAGTCATTTAAAAGTGATGAGTGCCTACGCCTATGTACTTACATATGTATTGAGCAATTCAGTATACTTATATATGAAATTTATTCAGAATAGTGTTGGTTGCAAAAATCCCAGATATTCTGTAAATTTTATTGAACTCCCACCTGCATTATTCACTAATGCATGGCTTGCTGAGTATTTACCCTATGCTATGTTCCCCATCTGAACTCTTGATATTGACATGACATGTCAATTAATGTTCGATCGCGGCTGAGTAGCATGAATATCCCGAAGTGTCAGGATTAAGATGTGCATGGAAGTACTCAATCAGAGGCACGCAAGTTGCGCTTCCCTTTGAGATAAAAATTAGTGATTTTTTGTATCAATGCACAAAATTCACCAAAATTGATTGATTTTGTGTCAGCTCGCAAGATTCAATTTTTCTAACCTAATTTTATGAACTTGCAAAAATTAGGTTTTTTGTGGTCTGCGCAATATCTAGATCCCTATCAGTCGAAACTAAACCTAAGCAAACTAGGAAATTAGTCCATCATGGAACTGGTAGGAGCAAAATCCTACCAAAGGTTGGAAAACAAGAAATAAAGGGAATGCGACAAATAAAGTCAGCAACAAAAGGGGGCGCGTCCATGTCGCTTGGCCGGCCGGTTTTCCCTAGCTGGCGCTGCCTTCCGGCCCCTCCTCCCACCGACCAATCAAATCGCTCTAAATGTGCAACCTACACTTTTAATTAAAGCTGGAAGTTGGCTGGTCGACACACTTAATTCCTTAAGAAATTGAATCTAGAATGTCCATGGCAGTCTTAAAACGATCACAACTGCACGATTTCGCCGGTCGATTTATCAAAGCTTAGACGCCCCCTGACGCGACTGGACAAGCTCCATGGTACACACCGACGGGCCCACTCATACTTCATCCAATCAGAGCCTTCCCAGCTTGCAATCAAAGCCTCAAACTGATCTCTCAAAGATGGTTGGTTGCGCGGCTTAAAAACCTTAATTTATGTTAACGACAATGCATCACTGTCGCAAAATGATATCGGCCGCCCAACTTGGCTAGCCAAATCGACTGTCCTAGATCCGATTTTGGGCAACCAATGAGGTTCCATCGTAATTACCGCCCCCCCTCTTATGGGAACTGATCGGCCCATCCTCAACTCGTTCGAATAGTTCCTGAAAAAGCGGGGTTCTAACAACCTCACCCAATATTTCGCTTAGCAATCTGTATAGACTAACTCCAATATACTTACAAGAGAATCAACTAGACAGTTAGACTCAATCTTATAAAAAGTATACCAAAGATTTATATCTCAATATCTCAATTCAATCTGCAATCAAACAAATAATAATTTGCGAGCTCGATTGAATACAAGAGAGATAACTTGAACGGTACCAAAGACCAATGTTCAAGGATCAATCAATTTCAATCAACAACCAAGGGTTGGATTTCCAATTGATCCATTCAACGCACAACCTGTGATATTTCAATTATATAACAAAATAATGCGGAAAAGAAATAACACAGACACCAGAAGTTTTGTTAACGAGGAAACCGCAAATACAGAAAAACCGCGGGACCTAGTTGTTAGAGCATTGCTCGGTTGAACCCACCAAGCGTTGGTATGTCAAGTTTGATTGTCATATTTTAGTGAACCAAAACTCATTTAAAGAGTCGCTTGATTATTTACTAGAGTCAACTTCTTATAGGTTAGCTAGAAAGTTATTAGGATATGAGACTTACAAGTATTACGTGAAGACTTGAAGAATGTGAAGAAGTAAAGAGCTACATCGAAGACATCGCCTTTCCTCTTGAGGTTAGTTAGACGTAGTATTAAGGAATTATAATACAAAGTATAACGCCTATCTTTTGAACTTCGTATATAAGACATCGACATAACCGTATGAATGCTATTGTGATTATGTATGGGTATGGGTGAAGATTTCGTCCTTGGAAACAATGTTTTACATTCGTTTAAAGGAAGTACAATTCATAAACTTGTTTTGTGAATCGAAAGGGAAATCACTAGGCTTATTAGTATTGTTATTCATTGCAAATCTTTGGATTACCAATATGTGTGTTTAGTATAACCTCTCACAACTTGTTTATGTATCTTGGTAAAACTATTCACAATGCCTGACTTATGTATCAGTATGACATTTATTAGTGAAACCAATCTTAAGTAATCACCTGAGATGGTATGATTGATATTTGTAATTGGTGTGACCATTCCTAGTCATTGGGTAACCGATCCTAGAACTTGGTGGGACTAATAACAAAATGTGTAATCGATCCTTGTAGTAGGTTAACAAGTTTTAGTAATTGGTGTAACCGATCCTATAACTTGTGCAACCGATCACAAGTAATACCATGAGATAGTGGTAACCGATCCTGGTACTTAGTTAGCCATTTTATGGAAACTAGTGTAACCGATCCTAGTAGCCACTTGGAGGTAGAACCGTTACACCCATGAATGCTGATTGAATGTTTTTGATCAATCACATAGTTCTTGGAAATCAGATGAACCAATTCTAAACTTGTTTGGAAGTGTGGAAAATCGGTTCCAAGATTGTAAAAATGAAAAAGAATTTACAAAGTAAAGATGTCGACATACTTTGAACATGTGCAGTAATTCTTATTTATTATTGTTCAAAGATATTCCTTAATAACTAAAGGAGAATCCCGAATCGAAATAAATTGAAAATCTTTTAATTAAGGTTTTTAATTTTATATGCTTTTAATTTCCAGCAATTAAATGCATATCTTTAGAAAATAAAAATTGGTAATGTGCATTTACTAATTGGAGATTTTCTACTGAGATTTCGGTTAATATTTGGACAGAGCATTTCCAGGAATTATGAAAACCGATTTTGGCTTTATTGCATATCTTTAAGAATATTTAGTTTTGGAAATTCCTTGGTGTCCAAACTTCCTTGGTCTATAAATATTGAAGTTTGCATTTCGTGCAAACTAATCCTCAGAGCCAGCAAAACTACCTAGTTGTGTTGTTACTGGTGGAGCCGTCTATTCGGAGAGGAAAGTACCCTAATTGGGTGAAATCTCTTACGACCGCTCGTTTTAAAGACTTCTTTGGGATTGAGAAGCTCTACGAGTACCGTTGGTGGGAAACTAGATAATTGCAGTTTTTTATTAGTTTTCGATTGATTTGATTGACTAATGGTTGTTGAACTTTGATTGCACCTAGTTTGTTTAGGCTTGAGAATCTTCTCTTCTGATATAAGATCCACTCAAACTAGATCGAAGTATCGACGGGGATCTTTAGACTGTTTGTAGATCTAAAGACGTCATGTGATAATCCATCGTTAACAGTCTTCATTCTATGTATGATTGATCACAAGAGATTTAAGTTGTCTGTGTGAAGGTGTTTATTAAAGATCAAAGAAGATTTCAAGATAAAAAAGATTTCTTATTTGAGTTCATAATCTTTGGTGTGCATAAAACTTGATCGGCTGGGGATCCAACTATAATCGGTTTATCTTTTTATAGATTGGATTGATTAGTTGCGTAGATCAGCATCAATACATTTCTTTGTGATTCATAGTATTGATTGCATAGTCTAAACAATTAATTTGGTAGTTGTTGAATAGATTGATCTAAGAACGACAAAGGATTTTATTGGTTAAACGGAAGAGCCTTTTGTCAAACTCATATCACTTTTGATTGAAAAGAGTTGTTACCGAACAGATTTGTTGTTTCTTTACTGTTTGGAATACGAACCAAAGGAATTGTTCCAAGTGTGTGACTTATTGCAAGTTGGAGGCGCAGGGATACTGAGGAAACTAGGTGAAGTATAGGTTTAGTTGCTTGGTCTCAACTATACGAAGTTGGTTTAGATTCAATTCTGGACAAGGTCCTGGGGTTTTTCTGCATTTGCGGTTTCCTCGTTAACAAAATCTTGCTGTGTCTTTTACTTTTCTATTTTCGCAATTATAATTGATTTATTATAATTAGAAGTAAAATGCACAAACATTAATTCATAATTACTTGATATAAATCCTATAGTGTTTGGTTAAGTCCGAACCTATTATCAAGTAATCACACTTCATTGTTGTATTGTATCGATCTTGTATCCATAGTCAATCACGCAAGTTATGTTGTTGTCGTATTGTCTCGATCTCGTATCCATAGACGATCACGCGAAGTGTGAATCGATTCGTTATATTGTCTCAACTCAGTCCATAGGCAATCACTTTCGGAGAAAATACTTATAGGTGGAAAAGTTTTAGATTGAGGTATATTTGGGTACCCTCGTCTTTTCAATTGGTATCATAGCAGGCAAACACGAAAAGATCTAACAATCTGTGTTTGGTGCGATCCAACCTATAAGAATTGAATCTATGTCTGATTCAGTTAACGTTATGCAATAGTATGAATACTCAAACGTTGAAGATGTTACCAATTCGTTGACCCATGATCCAGGAGTTACGAAAATCAAGAGTACATCTGAGTCATTCTCTGATGGAAAAGAAGATGCTGATAAAGAGTTGGTAAAACTCCTGAATCCTATAAAATCTCTGTCTACAAAAGTGCTAATATTAAAGACAAAGTCAAATCTTCTTAAAAATGAGATCGGAGATAAAGATATTCAACTGAATATCTTGGCCAAATAGAATATGGATCTCACTGTCAAATTAGAAACTCTTGGTAAATCTCTTACTCAAGATAAAGAGAACATCCTATGACTCTGACTAATAATTCTGTTGTAATTTTTTCTGATGAAGAAATCAAAGGTCCTTGCTCGACTTTAAGAGATTGTGATAACAAAACCTGTTTGATCACATCCGAAACAGATCATGATGATAGTAGTTTTCCTAACTACATCAAGTTAGAAGAGGATGAGAAACCAGCTTCTATATCTACTGATGATCAGACGAAATCTTGTCCAAAGGAAACTTTGAACCGATTCCATGTTCGTGATCTTAAGGAATACAACTTTCAGTCACTTGACAGGAAACTTATACTTCTTCAAAATACAATGGTAAAAATATTGAAGGAAGTTTCTTGTCTTAAAAAACTGAACGATTATTCCTCAGTAGAAAGATGGATTTTACCCCATCTCGATAAAGTCACCCCAAAAAAATCAGAAGTAAGAGTTGATAATCACTTCTAGAAAAAGGTTCCTCCTCACTCATATCGAAACAGTTCTTGTGTTGATGAAGAACGACTCCAGAAAAAATAAAAAGAGAGAATCTCTGCCAATGGAAACAATCATGAATTTCCAATAATTATTCCAGACAATCATGCTGATGTGCATCATAAGGAAATCCTTAGAATGAGAAAATCTTATGAAAATCTCATTGATAGAATTAAAAGAGACTTATCCATCTCTAAAAATTCTCACGGCAGTACAGTTTCTCCTAATGATCATATTGTTAGATCAAGAAAGGATCACCTTCTTGGGAGAAAATATCTTGGGAAAAAATTCCCAAAGAGAAACATGAATTATGTTTCCGATACACGTTGTAAGCTAGAAAAAGCTTACTCCAATACAACTTAGTTGTATTGAGAATGTGCAAAATCATCCTATTTGTGCTCATAACTTTGGATTGGAAAAACACATAAAACAAGAGCACAATATTTGTGTCTGTTTATCAGAAAAATCTGTGACAATTTATGGATAGCTGCGAATCCATGTCTGTCTAAAATATTGTTCATGTTTAACATGATCTTCCATAAATAGGTTTCATCTGAAATTTTCGAATTTTAATAAACCTTCCAGCATGAGAAGTTTGGATAATAAAAATAAAATATATTTTGTGTATATTTTCGGTATTCCACAAGCGTCCAGGCCCGAAAATTTGTTTCTTCTTAAGGAAAACAATCTCTTGCTTGTATTAAGAAACCCTGATTAATCCCCATTTAAATAACCGAGCATGCCTCCAATAACTCGCAGTGTCACAAAGGCTAATAAGGAGGAAGCTCAAAAGGTTAAGGATTTTCAAGGAATCAATACAAAAAGGAAGAAGAAAAACATATCAGAAGTCATGTCTGATTATGATTCAGATAGTTTGAATGGATCTCAAGATGAGTCATTTATGTTGGCTTACAACTTTCAAGATCCAACCGAAACCAAGTGGATTCTTTCTGATAGTATGATTCACTATATCTAAGGTTTTGAAGAACTGAGAACCAATCTCATAATGACAGTTCAACATCAAGATTGGCTTAAAGAAAGAATTGATGAAATAAAAAGTGTTCTTGCTGAACTCAAGGTTCTAATTGAAGAACTTGAAAAACAGGAAGTGGTTGCAGACAAGTCTCTTGAGACATGCTTCAAAATCTTGAGTACTGATGAAACCTCAGTAAACAATAAGAGCACCACTAGAGATTAAGTTACATAGTGTAAGACTTAATCCAGGAAACTATACATTAATTTTTGATTATTTAAATAAGGTTCATTTTGAATAAAACTATCAATTACTAATGAATAAAATTATTATTTGATAATTTTTCGTGTGATAGTTTTCGATTACATAGCCTATGCTTGAATGCTTTATAATATTTATATGTGTTTATGGGATGTTTGATTTCGGTTTTCATAACCTTAATATTTGATCTCATATTGTGTGTGAACCCTTATGGTTAGGGTGACTTTTTGATTTAGCGGGATTGAGTTCTAGCCCATGTTGGTAGGATTTATCAAAGGATCATAAGGGGTTCCGATTGAAACTCATGTGTGAAAAAGTCACAATATGCTGAATCATTTTTGGTTTAGCATAAAAGCATATGTGTTTCGGGTTTTCAACTTTTGCATCGCATTAGTTAAAACCGATTTTCAACCTTTCTCTGGTAAAGGTTGCCTTTTTGTTGTTGTTATTTTGTCTTGCGAGAGGATGACAACACAAAGGGGAGAGTTCTATGTGAACTTGCGCTTAATTATATATGTTTTTGAGGTGAAGAGGATGCGGAGCTTGAGGTAACGAATTTGTTAGTTAATCGTTTTCCTGTTTAAGAAAAGCCTGATTTTATTGCATATACTTTGCTTTTGCTTAACAAAATTTCGGTACAATTGATGTTTATTCCATTATTTGTGTATGGATGTGTGTGTGATTCAATCGTTTTCGGTTGAGAAAAACTATTATTATCTTGCTTTATTGCTTGGTATCAATTGTTTAGGCTTAACGAAATTTCGGTGCAATTGCAGTGCTTTAATGTCTATGTTTGTTTCAATTGCTTCCGGTTAAGATTAATAATTATGCAAGTTGATTTATTTGGTTTGTATGAATTTTTTATGGCTTAACAAAAAAAAATTCGAGATCATTTGTTTAGTCCAATTCGATTCCAGATAAGAGAAACTAAGTTAATTCTGATCTTAGTTAGACTTATCAAAGTGAAGGATTCGGTTATTCAAGTCTAATCGAATGCCTTAACAGGAAATACTAGTTAACTAACCTAGTACTTGTCTTGTTTAAAGTGAAAGGTCTAAGTTATTGTTCGGATAATTAGAACCTGATGAGAAAAATAGAGTTAATTCTGATCTTTATTTTGCTCTTATCAAACAAGCGATTGTATTTGTACAATCGGTTTAGCAAAAGAACTAAGGTGCTTAGTCAATTTTTAATTTGGTAAACTGTTAGGGAAAATTTCTTCGGGCAATTGTTTCCTTGATAATATATCAAAATAAAATTACTATTCCCTTCCTATAAGAGACAGCTTTCCTGATGAACAACTGTTCTTTGTTACCCAATTGCCTTGGTATGCGAATATAGTGAACTATCTTGTTACTGGTCAAATGCCCCAACATTGGGGTAAACAAGAGCGTTCTAGATTTTTAGCTGAGGTTAAGCACTTCTTTTGGGATGATCCTTATTTGTTTAAGTATTGTCCAGACCAGATTATTAGGAGATGTATACCTGAGAGTGACCAGTCCAGTATTATTTCCTTTTGTCATGATCATGCGTGTGGGGGTCACTTTAGTGCTAAGAAGGATGCTGCTAAGATATTGCAGTGTGGATTCCATTGGCCTTTGTTGTTTAAAGACTCCCACAGTTACTGTGTTACTTGTGAACGTTACAAGAAATTATGAACCATTTCCCATAGGAACATGATTCCCTTGAACCCTATTTTAGTTGTCGAGGTCTTTGATGTGTGGGGTATTGACTTTGTGGGTCTGTTTCCTAATTCTTTTGGTAACCTATACATCCTTGTCGCTGTAGACTATGTCTCTAAGTGGATTGAGGCGGTTGCGTGTAAAACCAATGACCATAGGGTTGTGATTGATTTCTTGAAAATAATATACTTACACGTTTTGGTACACCGCGAGCTATAATTAGTGATGGTGGGTCTCACTTTTGTAATGGACCTTTTAGGATTTTGATGAAGAAATATGGTATTACAAATAAGGTAGCTACCCCGTATCATCCACATACTAGTGGTCAGGTTGAGGTTTCCAATAGGGAGATAAAACGTATATTAGAGAAAACAGTTAATCCTAATCGGAAAGACTAGTCGTCTAGGCTTACAGATTCCTTATGGGCTTACCGTACTGCGTTTAAAACCCCCATTGGAATGTCGCCTTATCGGCTTGTGTATGGCAAGGCTTGTCATTTACCTGTTGAGTTAGAACATAGAGCTTATTGGGCTGTTAAGCAGCTAAATTTTTCACTTGACAAGGCAGGAGCCCATAGGAAACTCCAGCTCAATGAGTTGGACGAGATTCGTATAGATGCTTACGATAGTGCGAAGGAGTATAAGAACAAAATGAAACTTGTGCATGATAGAAATATTTTACGGAAGTCATTTTCTCCAGGTCAAAAAGTTCTTCTGTATGATAGCCGCTTGCATCTTTTCCCTGGGAAGTTACGTTCTCGGTGGACGGGTCCTTTTATTGTTCGCACTGTCTTTCCTCATGGAGTTGTTGAAATTGAGACACCGGATGGTAGTAGTTCTTCGAAGGTTAACGGTCAGAGATTGAAACCCTTTTTAGAGCCCTTTCCTACAGGTGATGTTGAGGAGGTCCCTCTGGAGGACCCTGTTTACCCTTGATTGACCATCGAGGCGATTGTATGTTGTATATTAGTTTTTGATTTCTCTCTTCACCCAGGTACTATCTTTCCAACTTCTCCTCGTGTTATTTTACTTTTGGTATTGCTCTTTCATTAGAAACATTGAGGACAATGTTAGATTTAAGTTTGGGAGTGGGGAAGAACTTTTTAGTTTCACTTTTGAAACTTCTAGCGTCACATGGTATCCGGTTATCTAAGCTTACATACTGTTTCTCACCGAAAAGATAGGAATTGGAATGCTAGGGATAACAAGTTATTGAGACATTAGAGAAAAAGACATTGTGATCCTTGAAATTCAGGAGAGAACTTGTTCCTTTTAGAGGGTAACCGTGATGGACCTAACCATCCATGATGGAAAGGCAAGTAGGCCAGGAAATGCCAGAAAGACAAAGCAACCTCACAATGTAGTCTTAGTTACTGGATTACGACTCTCTCTCAGTAGAAATTTATCCTCATCAACAAGCGACATCAAAATCTATGAAGTAGGTTGAAAACGTTTTAGGTTTGGAAGCAACAAAAGAATTATTCAAAAATAAAAGTTGAAGACTTAGAAGTTATAAGAGCAAAGAAAATCAAACGATATAAGTTGTTGAAGTTCATGATACCAAGACATCACAAGTTGCGAAGATCCAAGTTTTTAAAATCCTTCTCTCATGGCCATGTAAATTTTTGTATTTATATTTTTGTGTTACCAATAAAATAAAATAAAATGAAAAGAAAAAAAAAATGAAAAATAATAAAAAAAAAATGAAAAATCATCATTACGTTCTTTTGTTCTTTTTCAATAAGGCCATAGGGAAGTAGAAATTTATAAGCAAGAAATCGAAGAGAAGAGTTAATTATCAAGGTTCTATGAGGTTCGAGAGTTTATCATCAACAGTTGAAGACCGAAGAAGATGTTGTTTCTACTGAGCACTACGAGAGAGTCGAAGAAAGATACATTTGGTTGCTTTGTTAGTCCGCTTTCAATCTGGCACAAGATATTTCTAGCACTGGTTTAACTCATCACACGTAATTAGTCCAGCTGTGTAGCAGATGTCCCTCTCATCTTTATCTCTCTCCTAATTTTATCCAGCTGTAAAGCAGCGGACGCATCTTACAATGTTTATGTAGCTGTGTAGCGGATATCTCTTTATCTAGCAGTGTTGCAGATGTGTCTTCCCTTTTCTTCAGTCAGCTTTAGAGTTGACACCTTTATTTTCTCTGGCATTCTAGTTACTTGGAGATAGGTTGAGAATATGTATGTCCTCATAGCTCTTTGGATACTTGTGACCAATTAGAAGTCATGGTTTTTGTGGGTACACCTCTGATAAACTCACCCGAGATTAACTCGGTTTTATTTTTATTAGTTTTGCTCGAGGACTAGCAAATAATAAGTTTGGGGGTATTTGATATGCGCATTTATGTGCCTAAATTGTCCTCAATGTCTGTATTTTTAGAACTCGATTTTTGTACTAATATTGTGTTTTTTATGTATTTTTAGGTATTTTTGGAAAATAAATATTGATGGGAAATTCGGCTCGAAAAATCACTTGGAACCCCCGGAGGACATTTGCTATACGGACCCCCAATTTTGCTATGTGTCACCCACGGCTATATATAGCCCATTTTTGTCCATGATTGACACATTTTTGTGTCTAAATTGTCCTCAATTTTCTGTATTGTTGGCACTCGATTTTGTACTTATTCAGGTATTTTATGTGTTTGTAGGTATTTTTGGGGAATAAACATTTTTGGAAAATTCGGCTCGAAAAGTTGGTATATGCACCCAGAGGACACATGTTATTCGGACTCTCGGTTTTGGATAAGGGCACCTAACTGATAAGGGACACCCCAGGGAGCCAACTGCTAATCGCACCCCATCACTGGTTAAGGGGACTCCATCTTCTTTCTTGATTTGAAAAGAAAAATTGGTGGGAAATTTGGTTTCAACGGTAAAGGATTTATTATCTTTAAGATAAGAATATCTTCTTGCCTTACAAACATGAAATTTTGAAGAAAAAGGAAGTTATCTTGTATTAAACAAGAAAGATATCCTTAGAAGATTTTATCTTGGATTTTATTCTGCGAATTAAAGAAGATATGGGTTTAGTAAAGAAATATATAGAATAAAGAGAAGGAAAAATCCTTGAAGATATTTTTAATTAAAAAGAAGAAGATTTTGGAGTTATGGAAGAATATATTTGAGTGATGTGTATTTGTGTGTATAAATAGAGAGCTAGAGAGCACATTTGTGGGGGGGTTTCCTGGGAGAGAAAAAGAAAATCACAGCTTTAATTATTTTCTCCCATTTTCACATCTTGTAAACACTTTTGAGCAATGAAAAATTATTCTGAGCGTGTTTTCACTATGTGGAGCTAAACCCATCACTGGGACGACGGAGGAAGCTGTTTTTCACCCATGTGGTAATTCTATTTAATTCCTTTATGACTATTTGCACTATTATAATTGATTTGTGATTTGTCTTGATTATTTGTGATTTCGTTAGATGCCGCATGCTTAGTCTTAGGTACCTTAGATGCGTCATGCTTGTGATATACATATAATTCATTAAAAATCTACCTTGGCAAAGATTTAGAGTCGATGTTTGTTATTTTTGTGAGATTTAATTGTCCGGAATTAATAGTTGAACCGCATGAATGTGAGAATTGGTCGAATCCCGAGTCCCAGTCATCTCTTCATCCTGTGACAAGATTTGTACATATATTTTCTTATTGTTAGTATTTTCTTTTATTAAAACTTAAAATCAATCCTACAAGTCCGAGTGAACGACAACTCTTTTACCACTACTACAACATCATTGAAAATACCATCAATTTTTGGCGCCGCCGACGCGAGCTTGTCTTTAGGATAGAGTTTTTAGATTTATTTTTTTTTTAGTTTTTTTTTGTTCTTCTTTACGTTTTTGGGTTTTTGTCTTTTCTTTCAGATTTTGGGAATTTGGAGTGAAAGAAATTTTTGCCAAAGCTTTTGGCGAATATTTAAAGACTTGAAATAAAAGGCAAAGCGAAAGGAGCTAAAGAAAAAGAATTTTTTATTTTATAGAAAGAGAGAAAAAAAAAAGAGAGACATTTTTAATTTTTTTTAGATTTAATTTTTTTTAGACTTTTCTTTTCTTTTGCACTTTATTTTTGGACTTTGGACTTGGACATTTGGACTTTTATTTTTAAAACCCTACGGAAGGGTAGTATTAAATATTAAACTGTTTGCAGAGAAGGACGGTGATTACGATATCACCTCGGACCCTCGGGTTCGTACACAACATAGGAGTTGTGGCCCGAGTCGACAACAACGGTTCATCCCCCGTCTGGAACGGGAGGTATGTTTGTCGAAACACTCGCGAATCTCCTGCTAGCGAGTTACTGTATTCCTTCGTTTGCATATATGCTGAGGACTTGAAAACGGCTGTTTTAAATTCCTAGTAAAGGGCAAGGACTGGCCATACAAGATAAGGGTTCGGATTTCATCACTGTTCTCTTCTTTCCCGCCTTAGGAAAACGAAACCAAACGCGAACCTAAGCCTAAAATCTGGAATAGAACGAGACTGATAGGGTAACGAGCTTAATAGGAAAGTCATTCGAAAAATATTGGTTACTCTTTAAGCAAACTTCGAAGTTCATGTTGGTTTTTGTGAGTTGAATGCGTGACTGCGTCGCCTTGTAATGCGGTGAGGCCTTGGGTATCAAATCTTACGCAGCTTCCCTCGCCTCGATTCAACTTACTTTGACTTGGATTGATTCCAGAAGGGTTTGCTTAAATTGTAACGAATTCCCTTTCGAAGGATTAGAAGCTGGTCTAGAAACAATCTAAGTGGAGCCATCATGCTTTTTGTTTGCTAGAATTCAGTAGGTTTGTTGTGGTGGATTCAGCCTTGTTTGTGTTTGCATAGAACTTCCCTTCCCTTTTAGGGCTTTTCTTTTTAGTTTTGTTTTTCTAGTGTATGCCCGAGGTAGAACAGGCTTGGAAAAGAAACGCTCTAGGTCGTCTGATTAGTGATAAACCTAGTAGTTCTTCTTGTGAAGGCGGGGATCTCGAAGACTCTTCTTTAGAGAGCCCCGTTTTTGGAAACTTCTGTTTTGAGAATCTGTATCTTCGTGAGGAAAGTATCCCTAGTACTTCAGCTGTGCCAGCGATGACGACTTTGAAAGATTACATGTTCCCAACTAGGACCAACCGAGCTTCATGTATTAAATTGCCAGCCACTACGGCTAATTTCGATATTAAACCTAGTATTCTTCAGATGATCCCTATATTCTTAGGAAAAGATGATGAGAACGCTTATTTTCATATTAGGGACTTTGAGGAAATTTGTGGGACAATTAGAATAAAAGACCTTACTGATGAAGTCTTGAAACTTAAGATGTTTCCCTTCTCCTTGAGAGATAAAGCCAAGACCTGGCTGAACAACCTACCGCCCGAATCCATTGAAACATGGCAGGAACTTATTGCTGCTTTCTATATGAAATTCTACCCTAAGCATAAAACTGCAGCTGTTAGGCAGAAAATTAGTGCTAGTGTGCAATAAGAGGGAGAGTCTCTTTATAGGTTTAGAGAGATTCAATGATCTCCTATCCCAGTGTCCTCACCATGGATTTGATAAGATGAAACTTGTAGAGATTATTTATAATGGTTTAGACTATTCTACCAAAGCCATCGTCGAGTCTATGTGCGCTGGTGAGTTCACTAGTAAAAATGTTGATGATGCTTTTACCTTCTTAGGAGCTATCGCTGAAAAATCCCAACAGTGGGAGTCTTGTGTTGAACCCCCTAAAAGACTCTTGGTCAATAGAAGTAGCACCAATGTGGTAGATACGAGTTTCGGGTCAGATGCTAAGTTTGCTGCTTTGTCTAGAAGGTTAGAAGCTTTGGAATTGAATCAGCCTAATCATAGGTCTCTTGTTGAACCTGATGATAGGATTAGAGCCTCTCAAGTCTCTAGTTTGCTGCTTTACTCTTTTTTGTCACATCACTTGTTTCTTTATTTTCGGATATGACTTGCGACATTCTCGCAACCTTATAAATATCAATTTCGCAAACCTCCTTATTTTCGCAGGATCGTCACACTTTTCTCATGATTTGGCTGATGTCATTTATTATGTCGTTTCTGAAGTTGTTCTGCGACACTGTTGTGTTGTGTTGTTAATAATTTCGCTGAGGCATTATTGCTGCGAGATTCTGATCCTACAGCGAGACTTACCTACAATAGACTAGAAATCAAGACTCATAGTTTTGATCACTAACATTGACAAACATGCTTGATATAGCAACGCATGCGAGGTTGACCGAGCTATGCTCTAAAAGAAAAAAACTCGGCTCGAAATAGCAAATGTGTATAATCAAAGTCTATATAGCAAAACGACTTTTGTCTCAAAATAGGAGATAGAGTAGATAGAATTTTGAGTGATAGATAAGTTCAAGTCTCCACATACCTTTTATTCGATGAAGATCCACTAGTTCCTTGAGTAGTCCTTCGTCTTGTATGATGATTTCCATGGAGTTCTTGAGCTCAACTACACGTTCTATCCTAGTCCGAGACTTAGCTATAGTAGACTAAAAATCAAGACTTATAGTTTTGATCAGTAACATTGACAAACATGCTTTAGATAGCAACACATGCGAGTTCGACCGAGCAATGCTCTAACAATTTCCCCCTTTGTCAATTTTAGTGACAAAACTATTAATACATATGGAATACAAAAAATAAATAAATTAACTTTTGTAGCTCCTATTCCACATGCCTAATCTTCAACATTACTCGAAATCTTCGTCACTTCCAAGTACTCTAATGATCCCAAAGGTTGTAAGTTCAGCATCATCGTTGTTGAAAATCCGTAGCTATAACAACGAGAAAACAAGAGTTCTCAATCATTGTTATGCAGTGTCATAGTATCATTATATAGTATCAAAGTTCAATTGCATCACAACTTCGACAACAATACTATGGTGATATGTATCATTCCCCCTTAGTCAATACTCCATGTCACATGGAAACCACTCCCCCTTACATAATGATACGAAAACCATATGTATTTGTAGTGTGAACTACATATTAATTCTCCCCCTTTTGTCAATAAAATTGGCAAAGGTACGAAAACAAGATCCTAATGAAATTTTCGAAAGAGACATTTCATGACCAAAAGAAAGCACATATCATCTTATTTAGATGCAACCATATAGCCGAAGCTAAATGCATTCATCAAGGAGTTTATAAAGATACAAGATAACCCCTATAATATTCCACAGCCGCACTCCCCACAAATATTTGACAATTAAGCACAAATTCAATTAAGAACTCTCCCCCATAATATGTCATTCCCGAAAGAACAACAAGAGCGACCTTAATTTCAAAAGAAAATAAGGATTTCTGTGGACACAACAAATCACACAAAGTATGAATTTGAATCCAAAATACTCAATTAGATTAACCACAAGAGAACCCATGATTAATTTAATCGAAAATGCTCAACATAAGTGAACTTATGGAGACTAAAAAATACACAATTAGATTAATCACAAGAGAACCCATAATTAATCTAATCGGAATACACAACCAAATTAACCACAAAACATAATCAATTTAATTGGTCATGCTCGACATAAGAGGACTTACGGAGAAACAACTAAATAACCAAACGAGAATGATTAATTTAGTTATGCTCGACATAAAGTACCTCACGGAGCAACAACTAAGATAAAAATAACTCAGTCGATTGTGCTCAGCATAAGACACTTTATGGAACAACACATTATGTACACAGAAATTGTGGATCGGAGATCGACCTTATACTGTGGAATAAGCAAGGATTCATTCTATTTTCCATCACCATTTGCACAATGACATACAATAGACATAAACCTTGAAAACAAAAGATTTTAACCTATCTTCCATCAATAATTGACATAATAGGCTTAACTTTTGTATTTTTCAAAAGTTCATTCCTTCTTGTATCAACACATGCATATCGACATATAAAGGACTTAACTTTCAACAAGGTATGGGACAATCACGGTTCACGGACGCAAACATATATATCCGATAACAAATTGCAATATATAAAACCATAGAGATTAATACTGCAAAAATCATCTTCCAAACAATTTTATATTTTAAACCAATAAATCTAAAAAAATGAAGATGGAAACGTTGGACATAGCTATGTGTAATCACCATAATGGCTATTCCAAACTCTAGTTATTCTTCTAAAAAAAATAAGAAAATAGTGTTAGAGCATTACTCGGTCAAACTCGTATGCGTTGCTATCTCAAGCATGTTTGTCAATATTAGTGATCAAAACTATAAGTCTTGATTTCTAGCCTACTATAGCTAAGGTCTCGGACTAGGATAGAAAGTGTAGTTGAGCTCAAGAACTCCATGGCAATCATCATACAAGACGAAGGATTACTCAAGGAACTTGTGGAACTTTATCGACTAAAAGGTATGTGGAGACTTGAACTTATCTACCACTCAAAAGTCTATTTACTCTATCTCCTATTCTTGAGACAAAAGTCATTTTGCTATATAGACTTTGATTATACACATTTGGTATTTCGAGCCGAGTTTATCTCGCCTATCTATTTCTCGAAATATGTGTTGGTAAGCTTTTTCTTTGGCCAAGTTCATCTTTACCTAGTGACGAAAGTCATGTTGTGTTTCAATCACTTTGAAAATTGCTCTGACGAAAAATGGTTTGTGAATAACAACTATATAACGTCCTCTGAAAATGTTTCAATGATTGAAATGAGAGTTTAGATTATATAACCATTGATGGATATAAGCATTGTTGTGGAAACACATATATTTATAAGTCCTTATTCCTTGAACCGAAGTTTGAAAACTTTGTTGATCAAGAGAACCGGAACAAGAGCCGTGAACTTAGTCCGCGAACTGATGGAAGTTCTCGACCCGAGAAAAGCTGCTGGAGTTTGTGAAATCCTTCTGGGAACTTAAGTCCGCGAACTTGAGTAGGTTAAATCTAAAAACGATTGTTTGTGAACTTATTCATATTAACTAAGGAATGCTAAATGCAAACCGTGGCTATGTAGTTCATGAACCGATTCGAGTGAATCAAATATTTTTTTCCTTCGGTTGTGTCTTGTGTAGTTACATAAGATTTCCTTGCAATTTAACAACTCTCTAACTAGTTCATTTGAGTCATTTGAACTAGTTATGGTGAAGAAGAACATGGTTGATATGAAAGTGCTCATATGGCTAACCATTGGTTAACTATTGTTGAACCAACAAATGTTCATGTTTGGGTACGGTTACATAAACCCAAAATAGTACATTTCATTTGTGTGTAACAAGCTAAGTTTTCGATCTAGCGGTTGAGAAATATTAACTTGAATCTAATCAGGTTTTCATCTAACGGTGACTATTGAATGCTTTGTTACCATGCTAACATTGATTGCAAACCCTGATTTGAAAGACTATATAAGGGAGAACTCTAGCAACTGGGAAACCTAATCCCCACACCTTACGTGTGATACTAGTTGTGTAAGCTAGAGTCTATTCTCCTTTAACCTTTGGTTTCTTCTCTAAACTAGGTTAACGACTTAAAGACTTCATTGGGATTGTGGCCAGACCGATACTACTTTCTCGTAGTTGTGTGATCTGATCTTGTTGATTCTATCGTGTTGAGTACAATCGTAACGATTGGCTTGATATCTTTATCTCCGATAGGCAAGATAAAAAAGTAGTCACAAACATCTTTGTCTCATCGTTTGAGATTCCACAATATCTTATTTCGCCGCGTCGATTAAGATTATTGTGAGGTGATTGATAATACTAGGTTGTTCTTCGGGAATATAAGTCTGGGTTATCAATTGGTTCTTGTTCACCTTGATTTATCAAAAAACGGAACAAAAACTCGTAGTTATATTCGTGGGATAAGGATTTATCTATTACCGTAGACTTTTTGGTGTGATACAGATTTGTTTATTAAAGTCTTCGACTTTGGGTCGTAGCAACTCTTAGTTTTGGGTGAGATCAGCTAAGGGAATCAAGTGCGTAGTATCCTGCTGGGATCAGAGACGTAGGAGCATAGTTTTACCTTGGATCAGTGTGAGATTGATTGGGGTTCAACTACAGTCCAGGCCGAAGTTAGTTTGAAGTAGGCTAGTGTCTGTAGCGGCTTAATACAGTGTGTGTTCAATCTGGACTAGGTCCCGGGGTTTTTCTGCATTTGCGGTTTCCTCGTTAACAAAATTCTGGTGTCTGTGTTATTTCTTTTCCGCATTATAATTTGTTATATAATTGAAATATCACAGGTTGTGCATTGTTCAATCAATTAGAATATCCGACCTTTTGGTTGTTGATTTAAATTGATTGACACTTGGATATTGGTCTTTGGTACCATTCAAGTTATCTCTCTAGTATTTGATAAAGACTCGCAGATTTCTATTTGCTTGAGTATATATCAAATCGAGAGATTGAGATATAAACTCTTTGATATTTTTTTTATCTACATTGAGTCTGACTGTCTAGTTGATTCTCTAGAAAGTATATTGGAGTTTTTCCATACAGATTGCTAAGCGAAATATTGGGTGTGGTTGTTGTACCCCCACTTTTTCAATTGGCATCAGAGCAGGCAAACACGTTTAAAAGACCTTACAAGTCTGTGTTTGTGGCAATCTGAGTCTGAGGATAGAATGTCTGGCATATACGCATACCAAGATGTATTCTAAAGCTTTTAACTATGCCAAATGTCTTGGGAATACCTCATAGGATCACTCCTCAGCTGATTCTTTCGAATCCCGAGGTGATAAGAGTGTTTCATCTTGTGTTGACATATCTCTCTCCGATGAGACATTGGGCACTATGGCAAAGCTGAAATGGAGTTCACCAGAATCTCAAAAAACTCCGTTGAGATTATTGATTTTCAGGATCATGATCAGCTTGTTGATGAATTTGAAAAGTCTCTTGATCGTGAACGTGAACTCTATAACATCATTGAGTTTTTTCTCTAAGAATATTGAAAAACTTCTCCAAGAAATTACTCTACAACGTGAAAAGATTAGTGTTCTTGAGAATATTGTCAAGGAAGACTCAATTAGAGAAAAACGTTTGATCGAGACGCATTCATCAGATCTTAACAGACTTCGTGTCGGAAAAGAGAAACTAGAAGCATCTCTTACTCTAGCCCATGAACAGTGCAGATCCTTGAAAGGAAAACTATGTCTTAAGGAGAAAATTTTCTGTACAAACTAATTCTCATGAATTACAGTACATAATGAAATGTTCTCTGGAGGAATATTGTGTCAAGAAAAGTTTACATAACTTACAATCTTCTCATATGGCTATGAAGTCAAAACAGGTGCCAATTATTGCTTCTCCTCCACGAACCTGTACATTCTGTGGGAAAAAGAATCACTTTGATATCCATTGTTTTTCCAGGAGGAAACAAATTTCTAAACTTCATAATTTTCTTCTTTCCACTGTCAATGGAACAAATAGTCGATCGACTACTGCAGTGAATCGCATGCGCACAAAAAACCAGAAACCATATAAATATGATATCTTTCCTAGAAGTCTTCACAAGGTCCAAGTGTTGTCTAGTGTCATAAATTCTTGCGCTGCTGATAAAAGCATTCCCTGTGTTTATAAAACTATTTCTAGTAAATCTAATTCTAGAAAATGGATCCCTCTCTATGTTGATCCTCTTGAACCAGTTGCAAGAGGTGCTAGATTTAGTCCTCAGAGAAAGCCTTCTGACAGAAATGCTAAACAAGTTGTGTCTTACTTCTCTGGGATGAGCGTTTGTCAAAGAAAGAAGGATAAACAAAAACAACGTTCATTTAATGAGCTAAAGGCTCATACTTGTGTAAATTAATCACAAGGTTGATATCTCACCTACAAAAAACCTAGTTGTGTGAGAATTGAATAGGTATACTCCTGGCGAAGTGCCTCTGATTATCTAGCTAATTTCTTATCGTTCTTAGATGGACAGTTAGTCAACACTTTACATGAGTATTTTTTAAATCCTTCCTTATTTTAGTTTTTATTCTTTGCCTTCAAACTTGTTTTTGAAAAATAAAAGTGTGGAATTTTTCCGTGCAAAGCTTTGTGAACCCTCCTCTTACGGGTACACGTACGGTTTTGGGGTTCTCTCTCAAACCAATCTTGTAAACCCTAAGTCTCTCGAATCTTATTTATATACCTATCCTATTGAGTTGAACTTTCCACTCTAGGTTTTATATTATCAATGGCTTCTTCCTCCTGCTCATGGGATTTACCTGAAGACTTTGTTGATAATGCGGTATATTTTGAATTCGATAAAGAGAAGGGAACCTTTGTTGAAGTTGAAGGATCTTTTCCTCAATCTCCTGATTCCTATTCGGATATTGAGGAGGTTGAAGATATTTCGTCTGAAGTAGTTCTTGACTTTATCAAAAAAATTGAGGAT
Source organism: Papaver somniferum (assembly GCF_003573695.1). Lineage (NCBI taxonomy): Eukaryota > Viridiplantae > Streptophyta > Magnoliopsida > Ranunculales > Papaveraceae > Papaver > Papaver somniferum. Next base: position 107,389,591 of record NC_039362.1, on the reverse strand, counting down.
GCGAAACAACAACTTGTTGATACAATGAGGTGTCTTGATGTGGTAAGAACAAAGTTGAAAAAAGTTAATTCTGACCTTGTTCTCATGAAGACCCGTGTTAAAGAACTTCCCAATAAGGTAATTCTCTCCAATGTTGCATAGGATGCTGTCATTCACAAGCTCCAAGACCTCAAGACTCATGAGGATCCTGAACCGTCTATTTGACTTCAGTTCGTGTCCGATTTTGGCATATGAGTCAGTTTTTGTTTTAGCTTGTTATTTGTCTAGTAAATATTCTATTTTCTTGTTTTGTTTATAAGAATAACTAGAGTTTGGAATAGCCATTATTGTGATTACACATAGCTATGTCCAAAATTTTCATCTTCATGTTTTTAGATTTATTGGTTTAAATTCTAAATTGTTTGGAAGATGATTTTTGCAGTATTAATCTTTATGGTTTTATATATTGCAATATTGTTATGGGATATGTGTGTTTGCGTCCGTGAACTTGATTGTCCCATATCTTGTCAAAAGTAAAGTCGTTCATGAATTGATATGCATGTATTGATAAAAGAATGAATGGACTTTTGACAAATACAAAAGTTAAGTCTATATTGTCAATCATTGATGGAAGATAGGTTAAAATCTTTTGTTTTCAAGGTTTATGTCTATTGTATGTCATTGTGCAAATGGTGATGGAAAATAGAATGAATCCTTGCTTATTCCACGGTATAAGGTCGATCTTCGATCCACAATTTCTGTGTACATACTGTGTTGTTCCATAAAGCGTCTTATGTTGAGCACAATCGACTGCGTTATTTTTAGCTTAGTCGTTGCTCCGTGAGGTACTTTATGTCGAGCATGTTCAACTAAATTAATCATTCTCGTTTGGTTATTTAGTTGTTGCTCCGTAAGTTCTCTTATGTCGAGCATGACCAATTAAATTGATTACGTTTTGTGGTTAATTTGGTTGTGTATTCCGAATAGATTAATTATGGGTTGTCTTGTGATTAATCTAATTGAGTGTTTTTAAGTCTCCATAAGTTCACTTATATTGAGCATTTCCGGTTAAATTAATCATGAATTCTCTTGTGGTTAATATAATTGAGTATTTTGGATTCAAATTCATACTTGTATGTGATTTGTTATGTCCAAAGAAACCCTTCTTTTCTTTCGAAATTAAGGTCGCTCTTGTTGTTCTTTTGGGAATAACATATTATGGGGGAGAGTTCTTAATTGAACTTGTGCTTAATTGCCAAATCTTTGTGGGGAGTGCGGTTGTGGAATATTATAGGGGTTATCTTGTATCATTAAACTCCTTGATGAATGCATTTATCTTCGTCTTTATGATTGATTCTAAATAAGTTGATATATACTTTCTTTTGGTCATGAAATATCTCTTTCGGAAATTTCATTAGGATCACATTCTTGTACCTTTGCCAATTTTATTGACAAAAAGGGGGAGAATTAATATGTAGTTTACACTACAAATACATATGGTTTTCGGATCATTATGTAAGGGGAAGTGGTTTCCATGTGAGATGGAGTATTGACTAAGGGGGAGTGATACATATCACCATAGTATTGTTGTTGAAGTTGTGATACAATTGAACTTTGATGTTGTATAATGATACTATGACACTGTATAACAATGATCGAGAATTATGTTTTCTCATTGTTATAGCTACGTATTTTCAACGACGATGATGTTGAACTTACAACCTTTGGGATCATTGGAATACATGGAAGTGACGAAGATTTCGAGTAATGTTGAAGATTATACATGTAGAATAGGAGCTACAAAAGTTAATTTATTTATTTTTGTATTCCATATGTATTAATAGTTTTGTCACTAAAATTGAGAAAGGGGAAGATTGTTAGAGCATTTCTCGGTCAAACTCGCATGCGTTGCTATCTCAAGCATGTTTGTCAATGTTAGTGATCAAAACTGTAAGTCTTGATTTCTAGCCTACTATAGCTAAGGTCTCAGACTAGGATGGAAAGTGTAGTTGAGCTCAAGAACTCCATGGCAATCATCATACAAGAAGAAGGACTACTCAAGGAACTGGTGGAACTTCATCGACTAAAAGGTATGTGGAGACTTGAACTTATCTATCACTCAAAAGTCTATTTACTCTATCTCCTATTCTTGAGACAAAAGTCGTTTTGCTATATAGACTTTGATTATACACATTTGGTATTTCAATCCGAGTTTATCTCGCCTATCTATTTCTTGAAATATGTGTTGTTAAGCTTTTTCTTTGGCCAAGTTCATCTTTACCTAGTGACGAAAGTCATGTTGTGTTTCAATCACTTTGAAAATTACTCTGACGCAAAATGGTTTGTGAATAACAACTATATAACGTCCTCTAAGAATATTTCATCATTGAAATGAGAGTTTAGATTTTATAACCATTGATGGATATAAGTATTTTTGTGGAAACACATATATGTATAAGTCCTTATTCCTTGAACCGAAGTTTGCGAACTTTGTTGATCAAGAGAACCGGAACAAGAGACGTGAACTTAGTCCGCGAGCTCAGCCCGCGATACCAATCCGCGAACTGGCAGAAGTTCTCGACCCGAGAAAATCTGCTGGATTTTGTGAACTCCTTCTGGGAACTTAAGTCCGCGAACCCAGTCCGCGAACTTGAGTAGGTTATATCTAAAAATGATTGTTTGTGAACTTATTCATATTAACTAAGGAATGCTAAATGCAAACCGTGGCTATGTAGTTCATGAACCGATTCGAGTGAATCAAATCTTTTTTGCTTCGATTGTGTCTTGTATAGTTACATAAAATTTCCTTGCAATTGAAAAACTCTCTAACTAGTTCATTTGAGTCATTTGAACTAGTTATGGTGAAGAAGAACATGGTTGATATGAAAGTGCTCATATGGCTAACCATTGGTTAACTATTGTTGAACCAACAAATGTTCATGTTTGGGTACGGTTACATAAATCCAAAATAGTACATTTCATTTGTGTGTAACAAGCTAAGTTTTCGATCTAACGGTTGAGAAATATTAGCTTGAATCTAATCAGGTTTTCATCTAACGGTGAATATTGAATGCTTTGTTACCAATCTAACATTGATTGCAAATCCTGATTTGAAAGACTATATAAGGGAGAACTCTAGCAACTGGGAAACCTAATCTCCACACCTTACGTGTGATACTTGTTGTATAAGCTAGAGTAAATTCTCCTTTAACCTTTGTTTCTTCTCTAAACCATGTTAACGACTTAAAGACTTCATTAGGATTGTGAAGCCAGACCGATACTACTTTCTCGTAGTTGTGTGATCTGATCTTGATGATTCTATCGTGTTGAGTACAATCATAACGATTGGCTTGAGATCTTTATCTCCGTAGAAAAGATATAAAAGTAGTCACAAACATCTTTGTCTCATCGTTTGTGATTGCACAATATCTTTCGTCGCGTCGATTAAGATTATTGTGAGGTGATTGATAATACTAGGTTGTTCTTCGGGAATATAAGTCTGGGTTATCAATTGGTTCCTGTTCACCTTGATTTATCAAAAGACGGAACAAAAACTCGTAGGTATATTCGTGGGAGACGGGTTTATCTATTACCGTAGACTTTTCTGTGTGATTTAGATTTGTTTATTAAAGTCTTCGACTTTGGGTCGTAGAACTCTTAGTTGTGGGTGAGATCATCTAAGGGAATCAAGTACGTAGTATCATGCTGGGATCAGAGACGTATGAGCATAACTGTACCTTGCATCAGTGTGAGATTGATTGGGGTTCAACTACAGTGCAGACCAAAGTTAGTTTGAAGTAGGCTAGTGTTTGTAGCGGCTTAATACAGTGTGTGTTCAATCTGGACTAGGTCCCGGGGTTTTTCTGCATTTTCGGTTTCCTCGTTAACAAAATTCTGGTGTCTGTGTTATTTCTTTTTTGCATTATATTTTGTTATATAATTGAAATATCACAGGTTGTGCGTTGTTCAATCAATTAGAATATCTGATCTTTTGGTTGTTGATTTAAAATTGATTGACACTTGGATATTGGTATTTGGTACCATCCAAGTTATCTCTCTAGTATTTGATAAAGACTCGCAGATTTCTATTTGCTTGAGTATATATCAAATCGAGAGATTGAGATATAAACTCTTTGATATACTTTTTATCTAGATTGAGTCTGACTGTCTAGTTGATTCTCTAGAAAGTATATTGGAGTTTATACATACAGATTGTGTTAGAGCATGGCTCGGTTGAACCCACCAAGCATTGGTATGTCAAGTTTGGTTGTCATATTTTAGTGAATCAAAACTCATGTTAAGAGTCGCTTGGTTATGCACTAGACTTTAACTTCGTATAGGTTAGCTTGAAAGTATTAGGATATGAGATATTACAAGTATTGCGAAGACTCGAAGATGTGAAGAAGCAAGGAGCTACAACGACAAAAATCATCCTTCCACTTGAGGATAGTGATATTTAACTTGAACTGTTTCATTCCCTAACATATCTTTCAAGTCGTGCATATTGAAAACATAACTGCGAAGCATATTTGAACTCTAGATAGACATAGTATTAAGGAATACAATACGAGGTTTATTTCTAAACCATTAAAATTTATAGATAAGATATCACCATAATAATTTGAATGCTATTGTGATTATGTATGGGTATGAGGTGAGGATTTCATCCTAGGGAACAATGTTTACATGTGTTCTAATTAAGTAAGTTCATAAATTATTTTGTGAACGGAAAAGGAAATTGCCAGATGTTATTTGTTTTGTTATTCATTGCATATCTTATAAATAACCAATATGTGTGATAAAGTAGAACCTTTCACTACTTGATGTGTTTTTGGTAGAACTATTCACAAAGGCCTGACTTTTGTATTTGTATAACTTTTATTAGTAAAACCAATCTTAAGTAATCACCTTGGTATGATCGGATTATGTCTGCCTTGGGGAAAGGGAACCGATCCTTGTAAGGGAAAGGGGAACCGATCCTAGTATGGGAAAGGGGGAACCGATCCTTGTAAGGGGTGCGGTACATCAAGGGGAACCGATCCTTGTATGGGGTGCAGCAAGGTTTACAGCAGAAAGGGGAACCGATCCTGTGAACATATGCAACACATATAAGTTAGATACCATATATATGTGGGGAACCGATCCTAATACCTATTCAACCGAATCTTTTGGGAAGCTAGTGTGACTATGCGTAGTACTCACATGGAGGTAGAACCGTAAACCCATGATTGTGATTGAATGTTGGTTTGATCAATCACATAGTTCTTGAAAGTCAGATGAACCAATTCTAAACTTTTTTGGAAGTGTGGCAAATCGGTTTCAAGGTTTTAAGTGTGAAAGAGATCTTACAAAGTTAAGATGTCGACAAACTTTGAACACGTGCTGAGAATGTTTATTTCTATAATTGTTCAAAGATATTCCTTAACGGCTAAAGGAAGAGAATCCCGGGATCGAAACACAAATAAGTTAAGAATCTTTTAATTTAGGTTATTAATTTCATTTGTATGGAAATTACAGAATTGGTAATGTGGATTTACTAATTATATTTTCCAAGAGATTTCGGTTGTTATTTTCGGACAGAGCATTTCCAGGAATTATGAAAACCGAATCCGTGCATTTATGAATATCTTGAGAACATTTTCGGTTTTGGAAATTCCTTGGTGTACAAACTTCCTTGTCTATAAATACACGAAGTTTGCCTTTCTAGCAAACTAATCCTTCGTAACAACAGACTTCCTCTTTTGTCTTTCTTTTCAGTGTAGCCGCCAATCGGAGAGGAGAGTAATCTAATTAGGTGAAATATCTTACGGCCGCTCGTTTTAAAGTCTTCTTTGGGATTGAGAAGCTCTAGCGCGACCCGTTTATCTTTATTTTCGATTGATTTGATTGACTAACGGTTGTTGAATATTTGATTGCACATAGTTTGTTTATTCTTGAGAACCTTCTCTTCTGTTATAAGGCTCACTCAAACTAGATCAAAGATCAACGTTTCTACGAATTTAAGTCTTTCTAGATCCGTAAGATAGATTCATTGATTTGTCATTGTTAACAGACTCCGCTCTGTGCGACAAATCAATAAGGAATCAAGTTTAATCTTAAACGATTACCTTAGGGTGATTAAACATAAGATAGATCTAGACCCGACGAAGGAGTTTATGTTAAGATAAACGGAAGAGCCTTTGTCCGACTCATATCACTTGGTTGAATAGAGTTGATACCAAACAGATTTCTTGTTCCTTTACTGTTTGGAATACGAACCAAAGGGATTGTTCCAAGTACGTGACTTATTCATAGGTCGGAGGCGTGGGAATACAGACGGAACTAAGTGAACTATAGGGTTAGTTACTTGGTCTCAACTATACGAAGTTAGGTGTAATTTTGTGTAGCGTCTTAATCCTGAGAGTAATCAATTCTGGACTAGGTCTCGGGGTTTTTCTGCATTTGCGGTTTCCTCGTTAACAAAATCTTTTTGTGTCATTTACTTTTATTTTCCGCACTATAATTGTTTTATTATAATTAAAGTAAATTACACAAACGTTAATTCATATTTACTTGATAAGCAATCCTATTGTGTTTGGTTAAGTCCGAACCTTTGTATCAAGTAAACATACTTCGTTGTTGTATTGTCTCGATCTCGTATCCATAGATAATCACACGAAGTGTGAACCGATTAGTTGTATTGTCTCGACTCAGTCAATAGAAAATCACTTTCGGAGAAAGGACTTATAGGTAGGAAAAGTTTTAGCTTGAGGTATATTTGGGTACCCTCGCCTTTTTAATTGGTATTAGAGCAGGCAAACACGAAAAGATCTAACAATTTGTGTTTGGTGTGATCCAACCTATAAAGTTTTGAATCAAATGATAATTGATTCGGTTAACGTACCTCCAGGGTTTGATGGCTCAAACTATCTATGGTGGAAAATGGCTATGCAGTCTTTTCTTCAAGCTCATGACTTTAACACTTGGGTTTTAGTTATTGATGGGTATGTACACCCAAAAGTACTGGTCGACAACTCAACCACTGAGTTTAGACTAAAGGAATTGAAAGAATTCAGTAATGAATAAAAATTGCTTTCGAAGCAAAATTCTTATGGATTAAACGCCATTATACATGTTGTAACTCGAGACCTCCATCATCATGTAACCAAGTGTAAAATATCAAAGGAGGCTTGGGGTATTCTTAATATCGTATTTGAGGGGAATGCCTCTGAAAAAGAAGCTAGGCTTCTAACCCTATCTTCTAGATGGGAAAATCTTCGTATGGATGAAGACGATACCTTTGATGAGTTTGATGAAAAACTTTCTGAAATAGTGAATGCCTCTTATGCTTTAGGAAAAACTATTTCAGATAAAGATATTGTGTGTAAAATTCTATGGACTTTACCACCAAGATACGGATCTAAAAAGCATGCCATCATGGAAGCTAATGATCTTTCCATACTATCTAGAAGTGCTCTAGTTGGTAAACTAAAGATCTTTGACCTTGAATACCAATTCAAGAATGAAGTGGGTATTACCCTTAAAGCTGTAACTAAGACTTGTTCTTCAGATACAAAAACTGGTTGAACTCAATAATGCTAAATCAGTACATCATTGTCCTAAAAATGAATAAAAGAATTATTGTAATGATAGTTCAAAGTTTGCTTATCAGGCTTCTACAAAGTTTTCTCAGAATCGCTCAAACTACAAAAGGAGAGATAACTTTGTAAAGACCAGAACTGATGTTCCAAATTGGAGAAAGGCTAACTCTCAGAGTTTCCAACATTTCAGTTACCCTAATGTTTCCTCAAGAGATTCATCTTGGATTTCAAGAAGAAATAATAGAAAGAACAAAGTTGCTTCAGCAAAACCGATTTCTAAATGGAGTCCAAAGTCTTCTCTAAAGACAACCAGGATGGTATCAAAAGATAGTCACAATGATGACACTCGAATGATAAGTTTCAATACTCATGACATTCAGAATATTGTGTTAAACGTTCTTGAACAAATGAATGTATCTCCGTGTTGTCATAGTTATATGAGATAGGTCTCATAATCGGTTACCTTTTTATGATTTTGTGACTTTTGATTTAGCGGATTTCATATCTAACTTTTTGGGTTACTTAATCAAATAATCATAAAAGGATGATGACAATTAATCCCATATGTGAGTCACGGTTATACTATTATCAATTTATTTCTCATAAGTTGTGTATATAGTATACATATGAGTCTTTGGTATTAGCTTATTACTATTGGCACGTAATAGTTAAAACTACTTCAACCTTTCTATGGTAAAGGTTGCTTTTGCTGTTCTTATGTATTTGCGAAAGGATGAGAAGAACAATGAGGAAAAGAGGATGCAAAATTTGAGGTAACAATCTTGTTAGTTAATTGTTTTCCTGTTTAAGAAAAGCTTGAGTTTATATTATATACATTTTTCGCTTTTTCTTAACAAAATTTAGGTTCAATTGATATTTATTCCATGATGTGTGTGTGGATGTGTGTTTCAATGGTTTCTGTTAAGAAAAACTATTGTTATCTTGCTTTATTGTGTGATATCAATCGTTTAGGCTTACAAAATTTCGGTACAATTGATGTGTGTGTGATTCAATTGGTTCTGGTTAAGAAAAACTATTGTTATCTTGCTTTTGTATGGTATCAATTGTTTAGGCTTACAAAATTACGGTGCAATTGCGGTGCTTATATTGTCTATTATTGTTTCATTTGCTTCCGGTTGAGGTGAATAATTATGCAAGTTGATTTATTTTGGTTTGTATGAATTATTTATGACTTAATGAAATAATTTGTGTACGGGATGAGTTGTTTATTCCAATTCAATTGCGGATAAGAAACTAAGTTAATTCTGATATTAGTTTGTCTTATCAAAGTGACGTTTCGGTTATTCAAGTCTAATCGAATGCCTAAACAAAGAAATACTAGTTAACTAACCTAGTATTTGGTTTGTTTAAAATTGAAAGGTCTAAGTTTATGGATAATTAGAACCTGATGAGAAAAATGGAGTTTATTCTTTATTTTGGTCTTACCGAATTAAGCGATTGTTTTTGAACAATCGGTTTAGCAAAGGAACTAATGTGATTAGTCGTTTTTGGTTTGCTAAACTAAATGGGAAAAACTGTTTTGGGAAATTGTTTCCTTGGTAACATATCAAAATAAGACTACTTGTAGTTTCGGTTTTGATATTGGTTATCTTAACATGATGTGTGGAACCCTCGTGCCCAACTCTATAGGTTTGCAAGTCTATTCTGAGATTTGTAAGATTCTTTTCGTGTTGTCCTTTATTTTTTCGTTTCTTTGTCATTTTTGTGACAAAAAGGGGAAGAAATATATTCGAGTAAACAAGTGATACTGGCATTGATTTTATATTAATTGGTATCACTAAGGAAAAAAATATTTGTACTTGAATGTTTTATCTAACGAAAGAGTGAGAGCACAGACTAAGGGGGAGTAACATATCATATAGATTGGTATAACAAAGACGTGCAGATTGAATATCTACCTATCTTCCTTAGGGGGAGTATTTTCTTTGTTATTATGATGTCAACAACGACATTTTCAAGGATTGAATGTAAGCAGTTTCACTGTGCTGTTGAATCGGGAATCAAGTGGATTGTAATGAATTATTGTAATTTGTTTATCCATATGATGTAAGAGTTTTGTCACTAAAATTGACAAAGGGGGAGATTGTTAGAGCATGGCTCGGTTGAACCCACCAAGCGTTGGTATGTCAAGTTTGGTTGTCATATTTTAGTGAATCAAAACTCATGTTAAGAGTCGCTTGATTATGTACTAGAGTTAAACTTCGTATAGGTTAGCTTGAAAGTATTAGGATACGAGACATTACAAGTATTGCGAAGACTTGAAGATGTGAAGAAGCAAGGAGCTACAACGACAACAATCATCCTTCCTGTGAACATATGCAACACATATAAGTTAGATACCATATATATGTGGGGAACCAATCCTAGTACCTAGTCAACCGAATCTTTTGAGAAGCTAGTGTGACTATGCGTAGTACTCACATGGAGGTAAAACTGTAAACCCATGATTGTGATTGAATGTTGGTTTGATCAATCACATAGTTCTTGAAAGTCAGATGAACCAATTCTAAACTTGTTTGGAAGTGTGGCAAATCGGTTTCAAGGTTGTAAGTGTGAAAGAGAACTTACAAAGTTAAGATGTCGACAAACTTTGAACACGTGCTGAGAATGTTTATTTCTATAATTGTTCAAAGATATTCCTTAACAGCTAAGGGAAGAGAATCCCAGGATCCAAACACAAATAAGTTAAGAATCTTTTAATTAAGGTTACTAATTTCATTTGTATGGAAATTACAGAATTGGTAATGTGGATTTACTAATTATATTTTCCAAGAGATTTCGATTGTTATTTTTGGACAGAGCATTTCCAGGAATTATGAAAACCTGATCTGTTCATTTATGAATATCTTGAGAATATTTTCGGTTTTGCAAATTATTTGGTGTCCAGACTTCCTTGTCTATAAATACACGAAGTTTGCCTTTCTAGCAAACTAATCCTTCGTAACAACAGACTTCCTCTTTTGTGTTTGTTACTGGTGTAGCCGCCTATCGGAGAGGAGAGTAATCTAATTAGGTGAAATCTCTTACGGCCGCTCGTTTTAAAGTCTTTTTTGGGATTCAGAAGCTCTAGCACGACCCGTTGGTGGGAAACTAGATAATTGCGGTTTATCTTTGTTTTCGATTGATTTGATTGACTAACGGTGGTTGAAATATGATTGCACCTAGTTTTTTTATTCTTGAGAATCTTCTCTTCTGATATAAGATTCACTCAAACTAGTTCAGAGTTTCGACATGGATCTTTAGACTGTTGTTAGTTCTAAGGACGATCTTGTGATAATCCATTGTTAACATACTCCGTTCTGTGCGTGATTGATCACAAGAGATTCAAGTGATTGTGTGCAGGTTTTTATTGAAGATTTAAGAAGATTTGAAGACAAAGAAGATACTGAAAATCTGACTTGGGTTTTATAATCTTTGGTGTGCAAAATACTTGTTTCGGTAAAAGAGGATCCAATTAATAATCAGTTTATCCATGTGGTAGATTGGATTGATTAATTGAGTAGATCGGCATCAACACGGTTCTTCGGATTAAAGGTGTTGTTGGCTTAATCTTAAACGATTACCTTAGGGTGATTAAACATAAGATAGATCTAGACCCGACGAAGGAGTTTATGTTAAGATAAACAGAAGATCCTTTGTCCGACTCATATCACTTGGTTGAATAGAGTTGATACCAAACAGATTTCTTGTTCCGTTACTATTTGGAATACGAACCAAAAGGATTGTTCCAAGTACGTGACTTATTCATAGGTCGGAGGCGTGGGAATACAGACGGAGCTAAGTGAACTATAGGGTTAGTTACTTGGTCTAAACTATACGAAGTTAGGTGTAATTTTGTGTAGCGGCTTAATCCTGAGAGTATTCAATTCAGGACTAGGTACCGGGGTTATTCTGCATTTGCGGTTTCCTCGTTAACAAAATCTTGTTGTATCATTTACTTTTATTTTCCGCATCATAATTGTTTTATTATAATTAAAGTAAATTACACAAATGTTAATTCCTCTTTACTTGATAAGCAATCCTATTGTGTTTGGTTAAGTACGAACCTTTGTATCAAGTAAACATACTTAGTTGTTGCATTGTCTCGATATCGTATCCATAGACAATCACACGAAGTGTGAACCGATTAGTTGTATTGTCTCGACTCAGTCAATAGACAATCACTTTCGGAGAAAGGACTTATAGGTAGGAAAAGTTTTAGCTTGAGGTATATTTGGGTACCATCGCCTTTACAGATTGCTAAGCGAAATATTGGGTATGGTTGTTGTACCCCCACTTTTTCAAATAGAATATTTACTAGACAAATAAAAAAACAAACTACTCATCATCTTCATTATCGGAGACACTCCAAGATGCTTGAATCATGTTCAATTCTTCCTTGAGCTCGGGAAACTTAGTCGCAACCACTGACAACTGTTCTTGTACGCACTTCACCCTTGAATTGACCTTACACACACCCTTGTGAATTTTTTGAAGAAGACTCAAGGTGGTAGGGTCACAACCGTCAAGGGAAGCATCTCTTTGTCTTTTGCACACATTTTCCCTTATGCGTCTAAGGCACAAGGACGAACCGGTTTGGGAAACCCGAGAGAGTTTCCAATGGAATCAAACCCAAGATCACGGCAAATTTGACCAATCAAGCATGGGTAACCTAACATCTTGATGGGTGAAGTCATCGAGATCATTTGAGAGATGATGAATCCACAAATATCGAGACTTGGAACACCTAATTCAAGGAAATAGACCAATTCTGCAAACTCATGACTCCACCAAGAATTCTCAATTGTGGAGGGACACAAATTGGATATACCAAGTTTTCCAAAAGCCATTAAATAAATACTAAGATCATTAGTAGGAAACTTTCCTTGATTCCAAGTCCCTTCTTACCGCAAAGCTCAAGAGAGATATCATCACGTGATGGTTGTTCATCACTTGGTCTAGGTAGACGAAAATTTCCCCATGAAATTTTGGTAATCTTAGAAATTTTCTTCTTCAATTGTTTGTTGATTTCTTTGAGCTTCTCTCTCATGTAAAATTCTCCTTCCTTCCTCTCGATTCCCTTCGCCATCTTGATTATTTCGTCCCTGACGTTGTCCATTCTCTTGATTTCTATCATTTTGCCTATCATCAAAAGTTTCATTTTGTGGAACGTAACGATCATCAGTCCTTTATTTATCTTCGCGATGTTCATCATTAGGATTTGGTGTTTCTTTTCGAATATTATTTCCAGCATTAACTGTGGGTGAGTTTCACCTCATCTCTCTTCTAGTCGATCTTGAATATGATCTTGTAGTACTTCTCGATCTTCTATTCTGTAGTCTCATATTTTCCATCCTCAATTCGTGATTTTGCCTTGTTAGATTTACACGTTCTTCTGACTCAGCTCTTCTTTCTTCATGTATTCTTCGTCTCAACGTTTCTAACGCTCCAATTTCCTCATCTCCATGAATTATTCCTTCATCTGCTTCTTGATTTCTCTCTACCTATCTATGGTTCCTGGTTTGCTGCTCTTCTTCTACTTCTTCTGCTGAATTTGATCGCCAAGTGTGTACACTCACTCTATCATAATCTATTGTTCCATTTTGTACCGGTGTTTGCTGAACTGGCGGTTGAACTTGATCTTCTCCATTATTTCTACTTCTAGTAGATTCTCCCATTTCACTTCTCTCCCTTCCAGCAAGTCTTTTACTTCTTCTTCTAGCAGTTGTCGGTTGTTCCAATACATTTCTCCTTTTATCCATTCTTTCAATACTAATAAATTGTAAGAGATTTTTTTTTCACCAATTACTTTCAATTCTAATAAATAACAATATTAATCTTCAACTTTTTCTAGAACAATCTTCAATCTTCAATCCCTGTTTCTAGCGCCATTATGTAGTAGCAGGAAATCCTACACTACACCCCTCACAAGATTTCATTAACATTCAACTCATTTTGGATTAACAATCTTAATTTTATTGATGAATCTTTGAACAATCTTACAAGAAAAGATAAATGGATTAAGAACAACAACCACTCTTGATTTTCTCTCTCCTATTTATTTTTTATTCCTCTCTCTAAAAAAGATCCCTCTCTTTTCCTTTACAACTGAATGGCTATTTATAGGGAATTACATAGTGGATGACAGCTAAGCTGTCCTTTATTTTCGGATATGGCTTGCGATATTCTCGCAACCTTACAAATATTAATCTCGCACACTTCCTAATTTTCGCAAGTCCATCATATTTTTCTCATGATTTAGCTGATGTCGTTTATTATGTCGTTTCTGAAATTACTTTGCGACATTGAAGTGTTATGTTGTTAATAATTTCGCTGGGAAGCTATAATCTTCATTTTCATGGACATACCACAAATGATTGCAGAAATGTAAAAAGAATTATTTTGAGAATGATAGATCAAGGAAAACTAAACGATTTTCTGGTAGGGCATCCACAATCTCAACCACTGCCACCACCACCAGATCATCACAAAGTGAATACGATGAAAAAGAAAGAAACATTCTTCATAGAAGTTGGTGCAAAAGCAAAAAATCTATTATGTCAATCTATCGTACATTCATATAACACACTTGAAGATTTTCATGATAATGTTTTGAGTAGAGTGTTCGCAAGAGATAATGATGGAAGAGAAATTATGAATATTGCGAAAAGTTCGCCACTAGAGGAATGGCAGAAACATATCATTTATTTTACCGCAGAAGAAATTCCCGAAGGAGAAGAGGTGCATGACAATCCATTGGTAGTGAAATTAGAAATTAATCCAAAACCGAGAGAAGATGAGGATGATGAAGCTGAAGATTCATGGGCAATCAATAGAATTCTAATTGATACTGCAAGCTCTGTGAACATCTTATTTTATCATACTTATAAAACCATGGGTGGAAGAGATGATATATACCATCAACATATAAGATATATGGTTTTAATGGTACTGCTAACAAGCCTAAAGGGGAGGTTACTATGCGAATTCCATTGAAGGGAATATCTTCTGAAATCTTATTTGTGTCGTTGATGTAGAATCACCCTACAATGCTTAATTGGTCGACCTTGGCTACATGGATTCTAGGTGTAGCTTCAACTTTCACCAGTGCATCAAATTCCCTCACCCCAATGGTGTAGGAATCATAAAGGGAGATTGGGTTGAAGGAAAGAGTGTTACGAAACTGAGATAGAATCTTGCGAAGGAAGAGCAAACAAGAAGGAAAATTGGCGACACAAAATCAAAGATACACAAAGAAGTGAGAGGTTGATGGTGGAACAATCGAAAGGAAAGGAGAAGAGATGTTGCGAAATTAATGCTAGCTCAGAATAAAAATGATGAACATACCACTACCAAGGAAGCAGTAGCAGAAAATAATAAAGAAGCAGAGGATGGCAAAGGTAATAAAAACAAGAAATGTATGAATGATTAAGTTGTTGCGATAATCTCGCAATAAGTAAAATTCTCAAAAATACATTTGATTGAACAACAAAATTGAGATTGCGAAATTCAGATACAATATAATGATTTGCGAGACTCTCGCAGAGATAATGAATTTAGAATATGAGAAGAATGACAAAAGAGAAAGAGGCGAACCTTTATGGCGTACACCCTAGTTCGCGAATACAATTTCGCAAGAGGCAAATGTAAGACCTAAAGTACGTCATATAAGGGGGTACCTATTGCATGACTCAGGGAAAGGCTACACCGCCACCGGAACCTGAGTCATGGAGATTTGGGGTCAATGAAGCCCATCCGGGAGAGGCACCTTGGATTCTCAACTTAAGCATATGACTTAGGTTGGGCGACTAAGGTAATAAGGACTCTCCCAAGGAGTGCAGATCTGATCAAGGCGCCGAGGTACACGGTTGAGTCAAGAGTGCCAGGGACGTTTGAAGCGTACCTTGCCATTCTTGACAAGTCTTGGCTTATACTGCACTCGGCCTGAAGAAAACCCCACTTAGGGTGCAGTCTCGTAACCATAACCCTATAGGTAAAAGGGATAAGAGGCTGCGAAAACAACTGGTTGTTGTTAAGACTGGATGGGAGGAGCTAACCTTGTATGGTAGAAGTACGCCTCCTTGAAGGGGCAACCAGGGGGAGATAAGGGCGGCACCCTCCATTAGGGAGCTGATAAGTGTCTTAAGACGCAAATGTCATGAGGCTTTTTATTCGCAAGGATATTAAGGCTTGTCATATTTGTGCAACAATCCTGAAGAGGCAATAATACAAAAGAAAAAGATAAGACGAGATCAATGGGTTTTCGCATGAAAGTGCGAAGACGTCCTGCGATTTCGTCGCAAGACGACAATGTCATGGGGATTTATTTTCGCAAGAATATTTAGGCCTGTCATATTGTCGCAACATTCCTGAAGAGGCCATAATACAAAAGAAAAATTTAAGGCAAGATCAATGGGTTTTTGTATGAACGTGCAAGGACGTCCTGCGATTTTGTCGCAATGACAAGAGGTGGCATAATAAGACCTTTAATTAGGAAGGCAAAATAAGACCACACAGGAATGAGATTTTGAAAAGAAACAAAATTTACTTCGCACAAGATTGCGAAGTTATACAATAAGAAATTTTTTATGAAATCTCTCATTTGGATTCAAATAACAGAGGCAAGTATGGGAATGTATGAAATTAGAAAATGTTATTTGCTTCCATATGATAGATTTATTCAAAGATTCAAGAATTAATGATTATATTGATTAACTGTATTGCAAAGAAGAATTGTTTTAATTAATGCAGGTCAAAATGAAAGAAACACAAATATACAGAAAGAAGAAATAAATGTACAAGTATTACAAAGAATCAAAGAAAGAAGTAAAGACTATTTCTTGGTTAATCCTTCATTATCTTCATCAGACTTGTTTCCTTCTTCGTCTGCGCCAGAATCTTCATCACCATCAGAACTTCCATCACTATCAGATTCTTCATCGTCAGCTTCGCTATCAGAGATAATCAAACTGTGAGTATTCTGTTGGATTTCTTCTAAAAGACAAGGATAATCAGAATGTGGGATATTATGATCATCACAAACCATTTGGATGGTTTGATTGCGAAAATGCATAGCGTCATTCTTAAAATTCGCAACAGTGATCTTGATTTGATTCTTTAATCTAGAATACTTGTCGTTGCGAGAAGAAAGATTCTTTGCGAGTTCCTCCTTTTCAGCTTCAAGTTCTTCAATCTTTTCACGATATTTATTTTCAGCATCTGCGAACAAAAAATAATCAATTATTAACTTGATGAAAATTCATAAGAGGCAAAATATTAGTAAAGAAGAGCAATTAGCAACCTTCTCTGTCAGAAATCATATCTCTAATCAAGGCTTTATGTTTAACTTGGAGACTAACATTTACGCTTAAATATTTTCTAGCATCATCTAAAATTTTCGCAGCCCAAACAAATTCATCCTCACTACTTATGAGAAGACGAGAACGAATTTGATTTTCCCTTTCGCAGAGTTCGATATTCTTGCGGTTAGCTTCATCTCGTTCAAGTTGAACTTCAAGGGGAGCTTCTTGGAATTTCGCCAAAGCCTTGGCGCCTTGATCAGAGATACGATCCTTATCATCTATGAGACCGCTAATTTTGGTTCTTAACTCATTGGTTTTCTCTTTGGAATCAATAAGGAGACGCTTAAATCTGTTGGCTAAGCCTAAACTGGATCTATGATCAATTTCTAAGAGGCGAAATTTAGATCTAAGTTCATTTAGAGAAAGAGATGAAATTCTATCATTTGAGAAGCTATTTAAGGAATTGTTAAGACGTTCAAGAAGGGTATCATTATCCAAGGCATTAGGAAATGAGCAAAGAAGGGTAGCTTCATCAGAAAGATCATAAATGTCTGCAAAAAGGATCATTTAAATAAGATAAAACAACAGGATGAATGAATAAAGGGAAAATAGAAAAGTAACATACCGTAAAGCTGATTATTAGCTTGCTGAAGACTAGAGATTTTGTTCTTATACGAAGAAGAATCAATTTCTAATTGTCTATTTTTCTCGCGAAGACCTTTAACTTCAGCTTCCAATTCTTCATTCTTTTTGCGAAATTGAAGATTCTTCTTTTCAAGATTTTCGCATCGTCTCTCTAGATCTGAGGCAACAACAAAAGAAGCTTTTCCAGCCTGCGAAAAGATATAAAAAATATTAATATAGAAAGAAATTTTGAGTTATAACAATGAAGAAGTAAAAGGATAAAAGTATACCAGAATATTGAGAGAATGCAAGAAGTCGGGAGTCACTGATCTAGAAACTCCACGAAGAGAGCTATCACCATATAGTAAAGGGACATCGCAAAGGGTAGTGAGAGATTTGCAAGTATTTGCGAATTGGATATCTCCCATTCCTTGTAGAGAATCAGAAAAGAGGCCAGAAAGCTTAGCCATAGAAGATTCAGGTGGAGAATCTTCAGTTGCAGCAAAATCATCGCTGTCCTTATCACCCTTGTCACTTTTGGAATTTTTGTTAGGAGGAACATTTGAAGGAGAAGAAGAACTAACTTTCCTTTTCTTTGGAGGAGGACCAGTTGATTTTTCCATGCGAAGAGCACCTTTACCTTTATCACCAATCTTTGCAACATCGGCAGATTCTTCTACATCAGCAGTAATCTTCACACACAGACAGAAATAAGAAATGGAAGCATGGAAGTACCAGTACACTATTTAAAATCAAAAGAGAAAGTTGAAGAAAATTTAAAATCATAAGAGAAAATTTCTTACCTCATCCGTGTAGGAGCGAAGAGCTAACAGAGTACTAGATTTCCCAGTCCTGTTATAACTATCTTTCAATTTTTGGATCTGCGGAATACCACAAGAGTTAGCGAACAGAATAATAAAAATCAATAAAGAAATATAAAGTGAGTTATATGAGAAGAAACATACCTCTTTATCCTTTTCGTTCCAAGAGAAAACCCAAGGTTGATATGCAGCGAGATTCGTAGGAAGAACCTTTGACCCAGCAATGTAGGGTCCCTTTAGCATTAAAGGAAAAACACACCATTTATCATCTTTGGATTGGCGAGGAGTTGTGTTTTTACCAGAATGCCAATAAATATCTTGCATAAGAATTTTGGCTTCATCAATGTTATCTTTCCTTTTTAAGCGAATACCCCAGCGAGTATTCTCTTTCTTCATGGAGATAAGTTCGTAGTTCTCAAAGAAATTCGCCACTGTATACTTCTCAGCAACTATCTCTAGGTTTGCGAATTTTGGATCCCTAAGTTCTTTGGAGTAAAGAGATCCTTTACCAGCACCACGGTTAGCGAACACTAGCATCAGACGGATGCAGTGCCCACTCAGTTGGAAGATGGCTCGCGAAAATCCCGAATGAGCGAGAATTTCATAAAATAAAGGAAGATCTGGGTTATAAAGAGGAATAGGGAGACCTGCGAGAATCTGACCTAACGAAATTATGATTGATTGATCATCACAATATTGATCAGAAAAAAGCTTGACAGAAAGAATTGATTTGGCATTCTCACCAGGAATGGTGGAGAGTGTGAAACCTTTATCAAAAGATCTTTTTGGACATCTTGTAAGTTCTTCTCATATCTATGACCACTTGGAGCCATGTTTAAATATAGAGTATGAGAATGTATAGAAAGTAAAAGGATTGAAGGAAGAAAATTACAGCAGCAGAATTTGCAGAAGAATACGAGTTGCAGAGATGAGAGAATAAAAATAGAAGAGAAAGTAAAAAGAAAGTGGAAAAAGGGGTAAGAAGTATATAAAGGAGATTTTTTACTCGAAGAAATAAATACCATTAAGACGAAAAGACGTGAGCGGTTGAAAAGCAGCGGTTACAAAAGACGTGTCAAGAAATAAATGGAAGAGAGAGTACGTGTGATAAATGTGGAATATGAAAAGATGAACAACTGCGGCATTTCTCACATCATTCTCTATTTTGCAGAGAATATATGAGAAGGAAAGATGTAGGATCAGAATCTCGCAATGACGATGTTTCAGTGAAATTATCAATGACACAATACAGCAGCGTCGCAGAACAATTTCAGAAATGATAAAATAAATGACGTCAGCTAAGATCAAGAGAAAGATATGATAATCCTGCGAAAATTAGAGAGTTTCCGAAATTAACATCTGTAAGGTTGCGAGAATGTCGCAAACCATGTCCGAAAATAAAGGACAGATTAGCTGTCATCCACTATGTATTTCCTTATAAATAGTCATTCGAGTTGTAAAGGAGGAAGAGATATTTTCTGAGGAAGAAATAAGTAAAGAGGAGAGAGAAAGTTTAGAGCAGAAATCATTCTTGAGTTCTTTATCTTTTCTTGTAAGAACATCCAAAGATTAATCAATAAAATTAAGAATATAAACCTAAAATGAGTTGATTAATAATGAAATTACATGAAGAGTGTAGTGTAGGATTTCCTGCAACTACAGTTGTATAATTGAAATATCACAGGTTGTGCGTTGTTCAATCAATTAGAATATCCGACCTTTTGGTTGTTGATTTAAATTGATTGACACTTGGATATTGGTCTTTGGTACCATCCAAGTTATCTCTCTAGTATTTGATAAAGACTCACAGATTTCAATTTGCTTGAGTATATATCAAATCGAGAGATTGAGATATAAACTCTTTGATATACTTTTTATCTAGATTGAGTCTGACTGTCTAGTTGATTCTCTAGAAAGTATATTGGAGTTTGTCCATACAGATTGCTAAGAGAAATATTTGGTGTGGTTGTTGTACCCCCACTTTTTCAGGTTAAACGGTTCTACCAAAACAAGTTTCGGTTCTACCTCCAAGTGGCTACTAGGATAAGTCACATTAGTTTCCAAAAACATTGTTAACTAAGTACCAGGATCGGTTACCACTTATTTATGGTACTTACTTGTGATCGGTTGGACAAGTTATACGATCGGTCATACCAATTACTAAAACTTGTTAACCTACTACAAGGATCGATTACACATCTTGTGATTAGTCCCAACCAAGTTCTAGGATCGGTCACCCAATGACTAGGAATGGTCACACCAATTACAAATATCGATCATACCATCTCAGGTGATTAATTAGGATCTGTTTCACTAATAAAAGTCATACCAATACAAAAGTCAGGCATTGTGAATAGTTTTACCAAGATACATAAACAAGTTATGAGCGGTTATACTAAACACACATATTGGTAATCCAAAGATTCGCAATGAATAACACTACCAATAAGCCTAGCGATTTCCCTTTCGATTCATAAAACAAGTTTATGAATTGTACTTTTTTAAACGAATGTAAAACATTGTTTCCTAGGACGAAATTGTAGTGCCCATAAGCTAGCAGCTGACTAATCCAAGAGATTAACTATAAAATGAGGCACTAACAATCTAAAACATCTATTTAAAACACTAAGAAAGAAGTTATAAACAAAATTAACCGAATCTAAACCCTCTCTGAAATAAATACAAGAACTCCTCTCAAGTGATACATATTTAATAGTGAGTGTAGATGGGAAAAACGATTTGCTGGTTTTTAAAGAATTGAGGAGACGACCGTACGGAGGAGACTCCTCGAACCTAGCAAAATGTTAAACCTCACACAGATGCACCTCTGCAAATGGGGTGCTTTAGATTCGAGAGATCAATCTGTAGTACTCCGGCCTAAATCAAGACAATGACCGTTCCAGAGTAAATTCGGTCACAAGAGAGGATGGGTTGATCTGTAGGAGGGAAGCTGGGAAATGTGTGGAATCAATGGTAATCAAATATTGTGGGTGTGTGAATTCTGAATATGATAAGCTCTGAATGATTGAAATTGCTCAATTGAGAGTAGTTGCTCAATTGATGAGTTGATGATCTCGTTTTGTCGATGAGACGTGAGATTGATGATACTATTAATGCTGATGATTCAATCATGATTCAGTGACTTATTTATATTGCTAGAATTTTAGACACCATGACCCCATGAAGTGTGACAGTTGATGGAATCAAGGAGTGGGGAAGTGGAGATCGTGTTTGAAACCAGTTGCTCAGCGTGTGGAGACTTGGTCGATTTTCCACCCACTACCTCGTGAATTCCTTCAACTGATTGCACGACTTGCTCACATTCCATCGTGTGTTTGAACACACGTGCCGTAGACCGCCAGACCAAAAACCTAAGTGATATCCCCCCAAAGTGACACGATTGACGTCTCGTGGTATGTTAGTCAATTGATGACTTCGTGGTTTGATGGATCGATGAGTCATGAGACAGAGGTATAGTTCTTACGATGAAGTGAGAAAGTATTGCTCATTCGATGGATTGTTGAATATTGATTGTTGAACCAATATTCCTTGGTTGGAGCAAATATTTATCATCTGAGAAAGTGTTGCTCATGTGATGAATTGTTGAATATTTGATCGTCTGAGCATGTGTTGCTCATCTAATGGATTATTGGCAGCGTACCAAAAATATTAATTAGAATACTGGTCGTTGAACCGAGCATAATTAATAAAATTAATGACCATGAGGTCGTCGTAAAATTATTAAGGTTGGAATCTGGAATGATGATCCTTGGATTCAGAAACCCTAATTTGATCAATTGATGATCAATTCATGGTTCGTCAGAATTTTAACCATGGGACGAAGGAGGGAGCGACTACATGGACCGTGGATCAACCATGTAATGTCCATATGCTCACGTGAGCAAATACAAAGAACTCCTGAAGAGTTGACGATTTGTTGGTGAAAGAATGATTAAATGCTGGTTTAATCATTTATTCGAAAATGCTCGTCTGAGCCTTAGGTGGGAAAAACTAATTAATTATGACGGAGTGAGGGACCGAACAGGGGGTCATGAACCCGGCACTGGGTAGTCACGTGACCGCCTGATGATCACTTCATGAAAATCCAAAGTGTTTGCAAGAGTCTTGGACCTAATACGTGCAATTGTGCAAATTGGGTAAAAACTGTGAAACTTGATGGGACCGGCTTCTGTAAGACAAAGAGACAATCTTGGTCGGTCAAGAGAGCGCTCTTGTGTTCCCAAGGCGTCCGCGTCTCAGTTCTGAGAATTTTGATATTTTCTGGCGTGCAATTGGGCATCCATTCGAGAAAATATGTCAAAATTAGGGTTTCGACGAAACTGAGAAAAACACCATGAGATGATGAAAAATAATTATAAATAAGGAATAAGGAGGCGTGGGACCACCGAGGCCAAGGCATGGTCGGCCGGTCGTGGCCACGTTCGCGTGGTGCCTTTTCCCTAATTTTATAATATTTGATGATTTTATGAAAAATTCATGAATTTTGAGAAATTTGATGAATTTAGGGAGTTTCCATGAATTGAAGAAGTTTTCATGAGTTCAGGGAAGCAAAAAAATATTAAAATAATAAAAACAAGGGTGTATGGGACCGTGGAGCGTGGCCGACCGGCTAGGGCCCGGTCCCACGAGTTTTCATAATTTTTAATTTTTTTTTAGGTATTTTTTCATGATTTGAGGGAATTTTTCCTTTTGAGAGAAATACCATGAAATCAAGGAATTTTATGAATTCAAGGAAATAAAAATAATAATAAAACAAAGGGGCGTGTGGGACCGGGTAGGGCATGGCCGGACGGCCAGGGCACGGTCCCACAAGTTTGCGTAATTTATTTTATTTTATTATTATTTGGTGATTTGTGCAAAATACCATGAAATCAAGGAGTTTTTTCGAGACGAAGGAGATTTGATCAAATGAGAGAATTTTCATCAAATCATGGAAAATAATGTATTAAAAATATAAAACTGGCGTAGGACTGACCACGACACGGTCGGTTGGTCGTGTGTCCTTGTTCCCAGCACCTTGGTCAATATTTTTAATTATTTATTATTTTCTTCCCTATTTTGCATGGGTTCATCGTTTCGTTGTATTTTGAAATACTCATTCGTGCGGTGACTGTTAGTGCATCGTCGTTGAACACACTTTCACCATTTGGATCGGGGCTTACTTAGAGGTAGCTCAGACGCCCGGTTGTTGATTATTTATTACTAATTGTGGAATTCAGTAGAGAATAATTCACAAAACTGAGTAATAAGATGTTTATTATTAATTCATAGGATCAGCTGAGGATTCGACTACGAATTCAGAATAATAAAGTGAGCATTACCATTCCAAGGGATCGTATATTCGACCTTAGAATCAGATTAATTAAGATTTATCTATTACCATTTATGAGACCAGTTGTGGATTCGATCATGAAATCGGAGTACTGAGATAATATAGTTATTGCTATTCTATGAGATCAAGCCGTGGATTCGATCATAGAATCAGAACAATTGTTTACTGCCATTCCATGGGACCAGTCGTGGATTCGACCATGGAATAGGAGCAATTGTTATTGCCATTCCATGGGACCAGTCGTGGATTCGACCATGGAATAGGAGCAATAATAGATTATTTTGGGAATTCAGTAGTGAATGTCACGACAGAATTAATCTTAATTAGGAATAATTAACTTTGTGGATTTATACTAGCAGAGAAAACTGTCTAGGATCATTAACTATTCCGATATGAGCTTGTCGGTAAGTCATATCCTTTAGATAGTCAGGGTAAACTCGTTGTTTGTTCCTGAAGACGTTATTGCTCTATACTAGAAGAGCAAGCTGTCTAGGAGCCGTCCATCTCGTGATACTATATAGAAATAATCACTGAAAGTGTTCAGTATTCATGAGATATGTTGTTGTCCAGTCGTGAGACTACATATCTACATGTACTCCGAGAAAAAGTACTCTCCGTTGAGAATTCGATGAGAGACCCGTGTCTCAATACTCACGTCTGATTGCTGGATCAGAGCTTCGTATAATTATGAGTTTACGATTTTATCCCTTGTCGAAAATCCACCATCTACATTAAGTCCCCTGCTTACTGAGGAAAGCTGTGTTCCTCAGTCAGCATTAAATGGTGATTTTCCGGCCATAAATAACAATACCAGTAATTGAATTTAGTCGTAAGTTGAGACGTTACCGAATTTAGAGAGCATGAGCAGACCACGACTTGATGAAGGCTTCAGTGTCATGATTGGAGTGTCGTTTGGTGTGCATAAATTGGTGTTGAACCGCTGGTTTGGACGACGAGTCCTTGGTTGGTCAGGATTCGCGGGAAGGGCTCAAAAGGAATTCCATGGAAAATTAGGTTTTGGAAATAAAAAATTGTATAAAAGGAATTAATCCTTTTTTTTTTCCACGTCCATATCTCCATCACCTCTCCTCCTTCACGCCAGCAGGAGAAGCTTGAAGTTCCGCCGCCACCTGATCGCCGTCGCCGTCGCCGCCAGTCGTCGTTGCCGCCGGCCAACTTCCGGCCGACCAGGTGCCTGCGTTTTTTTATGTTTGCTGATGTTGTGACCTTCATGTGTTATTCATGTTTTGATCATGATGAAACCATATACATGTGTGTATATATTGGTATGAGTTTTATGAAAACCCTAGTTTTTGAAAATGTATGTTCGTTCGATCGTTAGTTTTGAAAACTAACTATAATCCCTGATTTAGGAGAGATTTTTTTTAATATATGAAATTTAGGTCCAGTGATAAAACTTAGTGTATGATCTTTCATGTGTACCACGGTTTTATCATAAAAGGAGTACATTTTCACGAAATCGAAATAATCCTTCGTTTTAAAGGCAAATTACGACGACTCGAAGGGAAATTCATATGATGAACTTGTGTCCAGTGATAAAATTTTGCTTATGAGATTTCATGTAAATACAAAACTTTATCATATGTATGAGATGTGATCTTTCACAGTATTTTGAAATAAACCTTCGTTTTAAAGACATACGAAGGAAAAATAGTTTTATATATATATATATATGCAGCCATGACATATATTGTGCAAAATATGATGATATATTTTATTTTCATGAGTTTGTTTTCATTAAATAAAATCCTTGAGAGTTTATGTATGCAAGTTGCATGAATTGCTGTTTTTTTCGAAAAATCAAAGCGTGTGTTTTGAGGAACCTTCGAAGATAGACGATATATTTATGATGAAATATTTCATTGTTATAAACTTCATAGGTCATTTGTGTGAATGCTCACATTATGAAAATTGTGTCCGTGATTTCATAAAAAATCAGTTTCGGAAATTAAATAAAGTTTCGTTCATTTTTGCAGTTTTCGAAGAGACGAACGATTTTGAGGTGTTAACTCTAGCATTACTATCACTATTGTTAGTGGAAGTATAAAAGGTAAGAGTTAAGAGTTACCATTTTTGCTTGTATTTCCTTGATTTATATCTGGAAGACATACTGAAGTAGAATGTAGTGTGAACCTTTTCAGCTACTCAGCAAAGATGACCAATTCCCAAGCTGACGACGCCTCGAGGGAAGATATGTGCGTTGATGATGGTATCTCCAGAGATGAGACATGCATGGATGAAACTTCCGTTGGGGGAGACGAAGACGAAATCCATGGGATTAAGAATGTCCCGAACATAGATGATGCATTCTTTGAAAAAGATATTCCAGGAGCTGAGCAACATTTGAAATCCCCAGTGTATCGTCTTTTGATAAATCCCAGAACTGTTACTCAGAAGAAATTGGTGACTCCTAAGACAATGATTCGATTTTGTCTTGAACGAGGGATCTTCACCTCATCAATCATAGAGTTTAAGCTTTCTCGACGACCTTTAGAGAAATTTGCCGGATGGGCGAGGCATATGTTGGGTTTTCCTCATGTGAGGACTATGCTCGACCAGGCGCAGGTGACAAGAGCTATTCAAGCTTCTGGAGAGTTGTTCATTTATCATGACGCAAGTGGTATTGTGGCTCTGTTTGCTCGCTGGTGCATTCCCACTCATACTTTCATATGTAGATGGGGAGAGTTTACCATTACCTTGGAAGACGTGGCGGCTCTGATGCATCTCCCAATCACGGGCAATCTTCCTGGGGATCTTTCAGATGAGGAGACCGTCGTTTCTCATGTCTTGACAGATGCAATGGAGAAAGCGAATAAGGCTGGTAGTAAAGGATTCTATGCTTCCTGGTGGCCCAAAGACGAGGTTTCTGATAAACCCATCGACGGTATGTTACCCATTGCTGCTTTCTTATGTTTATGGTTGTCCAGAGACGTTTTTGAAGACAGTGGAAACTTGTTGAAGCCTTTTGTGTTTCCCTTTGCTATTAAGATGGCTCAAGGTGAGCAACTTCCGATAGGTAGTTTATTCTTAGGCTCCTTAAAGATTGAGTGTTATGCCAACACGATGTTTCTTCAAGCTTTGATGTGGGAGCACTTTAAGAATTATGCACCTACTCCAGTAATGTTCTGCAAGGACCGAATACTGATGCGCGCCATACTTTCCCTGAGAAAGATAATGCTAGGATCACGCGTTGGTCCACAAAGCAGCCTCGTTCTAAAATACGCTTCATTGATGTGTTAGATGAAGAATCTGAGTTCAATTTTCGCCCGTGGGTGTCAGTCTCTGATTATGTTTCTCAGCCGATGACTTTCAATACTGGAGAAAGCACGAGTTTGACGTCTGGTGCGCATCTGAGTGATGGCGAAAGATCTTTCATGTTGAGTTGCACCCCTGGTCATTTGCTATCAGCCACGTTTGGAGAGCTTTCAGTGGAGGAGTATAATATTGATAGAGCAGCTCGACAAATGGGTATGGATCAGTGTGTTCCAACCATACGGAGAAGGAATCCATCAGTTGAGCAACTCAGGACTCATTTGGATCATACTCACGTGGAAGGGAGTAGCTACTGGTTTCCTGGTTCTGATAGATTCGCCTATGTAACCCCAGGTTATGTAGAATTTTGGGATAAGAAACTTGGGCGTTTGCGTAGCTTTGTAAGATTTCCCAGACCTCCATTCAAGGATCTTCCTTCGGCTGAGATGATTTCCAGTCGACCAAGATTGAAGTATCTTTCTGGTGATAAACGAAAGTCGTCTCCAGGATGCTCTCAGGTATGTTTCTTCATATAATCTTCACGAAATTATAATAATTGTATTCTAATTATATTACTGATTTCACCACAGGACGGTCGTAATATACGACCTCGAATCGTTGTAGATTTCTCAGAGACTGAGGCGGTTATTCATGGCGGAGAAGGAAGGCATAAAGGTTATAAGTTGTTACCCAATACTGTAAAGTCCCCAGTTGGTGCTTTGGTGAGTTTCCAGTATTTTCTTTGTTGTGACTCTTTCTCGCCCATATTATTAGGATCCTGAAACCGATATTGTTATTCCGTTTCAGAGTTTTTCTCCATCAAGTATTGATGGTCTTCGGTTCTCCGCCTTTGAGCAAGCAATTCCTGACTTGAGCGATGAAGAAGAAGCTGTAAGTATCTCTTCACATGTTCAATT
Source organism: Papaver somniferum (assembly GCF_003573695.1). NCBI lineage: Eukaryota > Viridiplantae > Streptophyta > Magnoliopsida > Ranunculales > Papaveraceae > Papaver > Papaver somniferum. The sequence goes on along the minus strand of NC_039362.1, from coordinate 107,361,742 downwards.
ATGATGCTTTATTGATGAAACGCTAATTGTTTGAGAATATGTCCAGGAGGATGTCGTTATGGAAATGGAGAGTGCTGCTACTCGACCGTATCTTGAGAATAGAGACACAGGCGGTGCCAAGGATTTGGAGCCGAATGAAAGTAATGATCCTCCCATCATTGACACGGACAATCCCAACTCCTTGAACGCTTTGGATACCTCTCAAATAAGCGTATACCCTGTACCTTCTTCATAGAAGTATAAAAGTGCTGATTTTTGAATGAATGAATGAATGTGAATCCATGTGCGTATAAAACTTAGTCAAATTTCGTCGTCAGAAAATTCGGAACCCAGCTTTTTAGTAAAAATGCCGTAGAATCTTCGTCCGGAATCGGATTTTGATGATCTGCATGTGAAAATTCAAGCCCGGAAAATTTACAAGCTTTAGAAAAGAAGATTTTTAAGTTTTGAGCACGTTCAGAGCCTGAAAAAGGCGAAATAGTAAACTTCCAGGACTTTTTCAGATTGTCCATCGCTTGATATTTTGGCCACATCTACTTGCTCGTTCATCGGATTGTCATGAAATTTTGACATGTCGTAGAGGACATCCATACAAAGAGAATGGTATATGTACCATCCACAAATTCCTTGTAGATTGCTCCCAGTTCGTCTCTTAGTACAGAGCAGAGTTCAGTTTCTTCAGACGGACTCATCGTAAAACGTGTTTTCATGACTTTTATGTTATTTGCTCGTGCCTTGAATGTATTATGATGAACCTTGATGATGTTTCCTTGCTGGTATACTGTGTTTAATAATCTCCTTTGGATTCATGACTCTAACCTTATGTAATCTTCGTATTAGGTGATAAATACCGAAGTTGAGGATACTGGAGCCAACGATGATAACTCTAACCATTCTGGAGTTATTGATGAAGAGACAACCATCCCTGCTCTTCAAGACCATGAGAAGGTCTCTACTGATGTTATGGAAACCCAGATGGTTGTTGCCTCAGTGATAGAAGAAACCGAGACAGTAGCGGAGAATACCGAAGGAATTATTGCTTTGGTTGTGGAAGCCGCTCCAGTGACTGAGAACCGTATAATAGTGTATGAATATCCAACTGCAGGAGTTTATTTCGATCCTCCATTTGACACTTCACTCCCATATCATGAATTGATAGGTGGATTCAACGTTCCCATTGGATATGCACGCTTGTACGAGACAATATGGAAGAAGTTTGGCCACATGATCGTTGACAGGAATCCTGGGCGTGCTTATGCTTTAACCATGCAAGTAGGCGTTATCTTGCGTGTCGTGAGTGATATGCGTGTCAGACTTAGGAATACTGTGACTCCAGATATACTCTTTGATTGGGAGTTTAACTTGGAGAATTCAGAGAGACTTGGCCTCAACGTGAAATGGGTTCGCAAGCAAATAAACGTTATTAAGGATTCATGTGAGAAGAACATACCCTTTCCCAATGATGCTGTGAAGGAGAAGGAGGACAAGATTTCCAAGCTGACCGAGGAGTTGAACAAGGATAGGGCGGATTTGCAAATCTTGAAGGATGTTGATGAGCGAAAGCCTTTTCTTGCTGATTTCCTTTGATTATCTCTTGAACTTCTGAACTTCTGAGAGATGTGAGGTTTATACTTGGGTTTTGATATTTAGATGGTTCTGGATTGACTGATGGTTAAGGATTTTCTTGTAGATTTGATAGAGATTTTCTTTTACGAAATATGAACTGAATTTTGATAAATTGTTGATGTAGTTGCAGGAAATCCTACACTACACCCCTCACAAGATTTCATTAACATTCAACTCATTTTAGATTAACAATCTTAATTTTATTGATGAATCTTTGAACAATCTTACAAGAAAAGATAAAGGAATCAAGAATAACCACTGCTCTAGATTTTCTCTCTCCTATTTACTTACTTCTCAATCAGAAAGATCTCTCTTTTCCTTTACAACTGAACGACTATTTATAGGGAAATACATAGTGGATGACAGCTAATCTGTCCTTTATTTTCGGATATAGCTTGGGACATTCTCGCAACCTTATGAATTTTAATCTCGCAAACTCTCTTATTTTCGCAGAATCATCACATTTTTCTCATGATTTTAGCTGCCGTCATTTATTATGTCATTTCTGAAATTGTTCTGCGACGCTGTTGTGTTGTGTTGTTGATAATTTCGCTGAGGCATTATTGCTGCGAGATTCTGATCCTACATCTTGCCTCTTCTCATATCTTCTCTGCAAAGTAGATGTGAGAAATGCCGCAGCTGTTCATATCTTCATATTCTGCATTTATCACACGTATTCTTTCTTCTATCTATTTCTTGACACGTCTTCTGTAACCGCTACTTTTCAACCGCTCAAGTCTTTTCGTCTTAATGGTGTTTATTTCTTCGAGTAAAAAATCTTCTTTATATATTCTTCTTACTCTTCTTTCCAATTTCTTTTTACTTTCTCTTCTCTTTTTATTCTCTCATCTCTGCAACTCTATTGTTCTTCCGTAAGTTCTGCTACTGTAATCCTTCCCTCTTCAATCTTCTTACTTTTTATTCATTCCCATACTCTATATTCAAATATGCCTCCAATTGGCCATAAACATGAGAAAAACTTAAAAGACGTCCAAAAAGATCTTGTTGAGAAAGGTTTCACACTTTCTACCATTCCTAGTGAAAGTGCCAAGTCAATTCTTTCTATCAAACTTTTCTCTGATCAATATTGTGATGATCAATCAATCATAATTTCGCTAGGTCAGATTCTCGCAGGGCTCCCCATTCCTTTTTATGACCCAGATATTCCTCTGTTCTATGAAATTCTCACTCATTCGGGATTTTCGCGAGCTATCTTCCAATTGAGTGGGGATTGCATCCGTCTGATGCTATAGTTCGCTAACCGTGGTGCTGGCAAAGGATATTTGTACTCCAAAGAACTTAGGGATCCTAAATTCGCAGACCTGGAGATAATTGCTGAGAAATACAAGTAGCGAGTTTCTTTGAAAATTATGAATTGATCTCCATGAAGAAAGAGAATACTCGCTGGGGTATTCGTTTGAAAAGGAAAGATAACATTGATGAAGCTAAATAATCATGCAAGATATTTATTGGCATTCTGGTAAGAACACAACTCCTCGCCAATCCAAAGATGATAAATGGTGTGTGTTTTTCCCTTGAACCTTACCATCAATTATGTAGTTGACCCATTTATATACCAAATACATAGGAAATCCTACATACACCCCTCACAAGATTTCATTAACATTCAACTCATTTTAGATTAACAATCTTAATTTTATTGATGAATCTTTGAACAATCTTACAAGAAAAGATAAAGGAATCAAGAATAACCACTGCTCTAGATTTTCTCTCTCCTATTTACTTGCTTCTCACTCAAAAAGATCTCTCTCCCTTTCCTTTACAACGAATGACTATTTATAGGGAATACATAGTGGATGACAGCTAATCTGTTTATTTTCGGATATGGCTTGCGACATTCTCGCAACCTTACAAATGTTAATCTCGCAAACTCTTATTTTCGCAGACCATCACATTTTTCTCATGATTTAGCTGACGTCGTTTATTATCGTTTCTGAATTGTTCTGCGACTGTTGTTGTGTTGTTGATAATTTCGCTGAGGCATTATTGCTGCGAGATTCTGATCCTACATCTTGCCTCTTCTCATATCTTCTCTGCGAAGTAGAGAATGATGTGAGAAATGCCGCAGCTTCCATCTCTTCATATTCTGCATTTATCACACGTATCTTTCTTCCATGTTTCTTGACACGTCTTCTGTAACCGCTGCTTTTCAACCGCTCACGTCTTTTCGCATTAATGGTGTTTATTTCTTCGAGAAAAAATCTTCTTTATATATTCTTCTTACTCTTCCCTTTCTTTTTTTTCTCTCTTTTTTCTTTCTCTGCAACTCTATTTCTTCCGTAATTTACTGTAATTCTTCTCTTCTTCAATCTTTTTTTTTCATTCCCATACTCTATATTCAGATATGCCTCCAAGTGGCCAAAACATGAGAAAAACTTAAAAGACGTCCAAAAAGATCTTGCGAGAAAGGTTTCACACTTTCTACCATTCCTGGTGAAAGTGCCAAGTCAATTCTTTCTATCAAACTTTTCTCTGATCACATTGTGATGATCAATCAATCATAATTTCGCTAGGTCAAATTCTCGCAGGTCTCCCCATTCCTCTTTATGACCCAGATATTCCTTGTTCTATGAAATTCTCGCTCACTCGGGATTTTCGCGAGCTATCTTCCAATTGAGTGGGGATTGCATCCGTCTGATGGAGTTCGCTAACCGTGGTGCTGGTAAAGGATCTCTTTACTCCAAAGAACTTAGGGATCCTAAATTCGCAGACTTGGAGATAATTGCTGAAATACACAGTAGCGAGTTTCTTTGAAAATTATGAATTGATCTCCATGAGAAAGAGAATACTCGCTGGGGTATTCGCTTGAAAAGGAAAGATAATATTGATGAAGCTAAAATACTCATGCAAGACATTGATTGGCATTCTGGTAAGAACACAACTCCTCGCCAATCCAAAGATGATAAATGGTGTGTTTTTCCCTTGATGCTGAAAGGACCTTACATTGCTGGGTCAAATGTTCTTCCTGAGAATCTCGCTACCTATCAACCTTGGGTATTCTCTTGGACGAGAAGGAGAAAAGGTATGTTTCTTCCATTTCTCACTTTATATTTCTTTATTTGTCTTTATTCTTTTGTTCGCTGACTCTTGCGACATTCTACAGATCCAAAACTGAAAGATAGTTAACAGGACTGGGAAGGCTAGTACCTTGTTAGCTCTTCGCTCATACACAGATGAGGTAAGAAATATTCTCTTATGATTTTAAACAGTATTGTTGCCTCTATTTCTTATTTCTATCTGTGTGTGAAGATTATTGCTGAAATAGAAGAGCCTGCCAATGTTGCGAAGACTGGTGATAAAGGCAAAGGTGCTCTTCGCAGGGAAAAACCAACTGCTCCTCCTTCAAAGAAAGAAAATCCGTTCTTCCTCTCCTTCAAATATTCCTTCTCATGAAAACTCCGAGATGAGGATGATGAGGATAATGATGACCTTGCTGCAAATGAAGATTCTCCATCTGAATCTTCTATGGCTAAGCTCTCTGGCCTCTTTTCTGATTCTTTGCAAGGAATGGGAGATAGTCAATTCGCTAACCTGCAAAGCTCTCGCTACAATTTGCGATGTTCCTTTATTGGATGGTGATAATTCTCTTCGTGGAGTTTCTAGATCAGTGACTCCCAATTTCCTGCATTCTCTTAATAGTCTGGTATGCTTTCATCCTTTTACTTCTTCATTGTTGTAACTCAAAATCTCTTTCTATTTTAATACTTTTTATATTTTCTCGCAGGCTGGAAAAGCTTCTTTCGCTGTTGCCTCAGATCTAGAGAGGAGACGCGAAATCTTGAAAAGAAGAATCTTCAATTTCGCACAAAGAATGAGGAACTGGAAGCTGAAGTCAAATGTCTTCGCGAGAAAAACACAACTAGAAATTGATTCTTCTTCGTATAAGAACAAAATCTCTAGTCTTCAGCAAGCTAATAATCACTCTATGGTATGTTACTTTTCTCCTTTCCTTCATTCATTTCCTGTTGTTTTATCTTATTTAATTGATCCTTTTTGCAGACATTTATGGTCTTTCTGATGAAGCTACCATTCTTCGTTCATTTCCTAATGCCTTGGATAATGATACCCTTCTTGAGCGTCTTAATAAATCTTTAAATAGTTTCTCAAATGATAAATTTCATCTCTTTCTCTGAATGAACTAAGATCCAAATTTCGCCTCTTAGAAATTGACCATAGATCTAGTTTAGGCTTAGCCAACCGATTTAAGCGTCTCTTTCTTAATTCTAAAGAGAAAATCAATGAGTTGAGAACCAAAATTGGTCTCATAGATGATAAGGATCGCATCTCTGATCAAGGTGCTAAGGCTTTGGCGAAATTCCAAGAGACCCTTCTTGAAGTTCAACTTGAACGAGATGAAGCTAACCGCAAGAATACCGAGCTCTGCGAAAGAGAAAACCAAATTCGTTCTCGTCTTCTTAAAGTAATGAGGATGAATTCGCTTGGGCTGCGAAAATCTTAGACGATGCCAGAAAAGATTTAGGTGTAAATGTTAGTCTCCAAGTTGAGCATACAGCCTTGATTAGAGATATGATTTCTGACAGAGAAGGTTATTAACTGTTCTTCTACTAATCTTTTGTTTCTTATGAATTTTCATCAAGTTATTAATTGATTGCCTTTTGCTCGCAGATTCTGAAAGTAGATATCGCAAAAGATTGAGGAACTTGAAGCTGAAAAAGAGGAACTCGCAAAGAATCTTTCTTCTCGCAACGACAAGTATTCTAGATTAAAGAATCAAATCAAGATCACTGTTGCGAACTTTAAGAATGATGCTATGCATTTTCGCAATCAAACTATTCAAATGGTTTGTGATGACCATAGTATTCCTCATTCTGATTATCCTTGTCTCTTGGAGAGATCCCAAAGAACATTCCCAGTCTGATTATTTCTGATAGCGAAGCTGATGATGAAGAATCTGATGGTGATGAAGGTTCTGATGGAGATGAAAGTTCTGATGCAGACGAAGAAGGGAACAAGTCTGATGAAGATGATGAAGGATCAACTAAGAAGTAGTCTTTGTTTCTTTCTTTAATCTTCTGTAATACTTGTACATTTATTCCTCTTTCTGTATATTTGCGAATTTTTTGTTTCCATATTCCTTAATATATGATTTCTTTCATTTTGACCTGCATTCATTAAAACAATTCTTCCTTGCAATATCATTAATTTTTTAATTTTTGCGTAAATCTATCATGTGGAGACAAATAACATTTTCTAATTTCATTCATTCCTACTTGCCTCTGTTATTTGTATCCAAATGAGAGATTTTGCAGATTTTTCTTATTTTGTGCCTCAACTTCGCAGTTGTTTATTTATAATTTCGCAATCTTATGCGAAGTGAATTTTGATTCTTTTCAAAATCTCATTCCTGTGTGGTCTTATTTTGCCTTCCTAATTAAAGGTCTTATTATGCCACCTCTTGTCATTGCGACAAAATCGCAGGACGTTCTTGCACTTTCATGCAAAAACCCATTGATCTTGCCTTAACTTTTTCTTTTGTATTATGGCCTCTTCAGGAATGTTGCGACAATATGATAGGCCTAAATATTCTTGCGAAAATAAAGCCCCATGACATTGCCGTCTTGCGATGAAATCGCAGGACGTCTTCGCACTTTCATGCGAAAACCCATTGATCTCGTCTTATCTTTTTCTTTTGTATTATTGCCTCTTCAGGATTGTTGCACAAATATGACAAGCCTTAATACCCTTGCGAGTAAAAAGCCTCATGACATTTGCGTCTTAAGACACTTATCAGCTCCCTAATGGAGGGTGCCGCCCTTATCTTCCCCCTGGTTGCCCCTTCAAGGAGGCGTACTTCTACCATACAAGGTTAGCTCCTCCCATCCAGTCTTAACAACAACCAGTTTTTTCGCAGCCTCTTATCCCTTTTACCTATAGGGCTTATGGTTACGAGACTGCACCCTAAGTGGGGTTTTCTTCGGGCCGAGTGCAGTATAAGCCAAGACTTGTCAAGAATGGAAAGGTACGCTTCAAACGCCCCTGGCACTCTTGACTCAACCGTGTACCTCGGCGCCTTGATAATATTCTGCACTCCTTGGGAGAGTCCTTATTACCTTAGTCGCCCAACCTAAATCATATGCTTAAGCTGAGAATCCAAGGTGCCTCTCCCGGATGGGTTTTATTGACCCCAAATCTCCATGACTCAGGTTCCGGTGGCGGTGTAGCCTTTCCCTGAGCCATGCAACAGGTACCCCCTTATATGACGTACTTTAGATCTTACATTTTCCTCTTACGAAATTGTACTCGCGAATCTCTTTTGTCATTGTTCTCTGATTGTCTTTTGTAGAATTCATTATCTCTGCGAGATTCTTGCACATCATCATATTGTATTTGCATTTCGAAATCTCAATTTTGTCATTCAATAAAATGTACTTTTGAGAATTTTATTTATTGCGAGAGTGTCGCAAAAAATCAATCATTCATACATTACCTTTGCTATCCTCTGCTTCTTTGTTATTTTGTGTTACTGTTTCCTTGGTAGTGGTATGTTCACCATTTTTTATTCTGAGCTAGCATTAGTTTCACAACATCTCTTCTTCTTTTCTTTCGATTGCATCCACCATCAACCTCTCACTTCTTTGTGTGTCTTTGATTTTGTGTCGCCAATTTTCCTTCTTGTTTGCTCTCCCTTCGCAAGATTCTATCTCAGTTTCATAACACCTCTTTCCTTCAACCCAATCTCCCGTTATGATTCCTACACCGCTGGGGTGAGGGAATTTGATGCACTGGTGGAAAGTTGAAGCTACACCTAGAATCCCATGTAGCCAAGGTCGACCAATTAATGCATTGTAGGGTGATTCTACATCAACGACACATAATAGGATTTCAGAAGGTATTCCCTTCAATGGAATTCGCATAGTAACCTCCACTTTAAGCTTGTTGGCAGTACCATTAAAACCATATATCTTATATGTTGATGGTATAAGATCATTATCTCTTCCTCCCATAGTTTTATAAGTATGATAAAATAAGATGTTCACAGAGCTTCCAGTATCGATTAGAATCCTATTAATTGCCCATGAATCTTCAGTTTCATCATCCTCATTTCGGTTTTGGATTAATTTCTAATTTTACTACCAATGGATTATCATGTACCTCTTCACCTTCGGGGATTTCTTCTGCGCTAAAAGAAATAATCTGTTTATGCCATTCCTCTAGTGGCGAGATTTTCGCAATATTCATAATTTCTCTTTCATCGTTATCTCTTGCGAACACTCTACTCAAAACATTGCCATGAAAATATTCAATTGTCTTGTATGAATGTACTATAGAGTGACAGAATAGATTCTTTGCTTTTGCACCAACTTCTATGAAGAATGTTTCCTTCTTTTTCATCGTGTTTACTTTGTGATGTTCTGGTGGTGGTGGCAATGGTTGAGATTGTGGGTGCCCTACCAAAAAGTGGTTTAGTTTTCCTTGATCTATCATTCTCAGAATAATTATTTTTACATTTCTGCAATCATTTGTAGTATGTCCATGAAAATGATGATAAGAAAAAAACTCCTGACTTCTGTGGTTTGGAGGTGGTTCCGTTCCCATGTTCCATGGTGTTGGTATATTCTCCATCAAAATTATAGATTCCCATATTTTCTCCACACTTTCATTTAGAGGTGGCATCTTGATTTCTTCCCATACTACCTTGTGACCTCCTTGTCCTCAATTATAGTTTTGTCTTTGACCTCCATAAGTTTCTTGTGGCTGATCGAGTCTTTGAATCTTGTTATTTCCACCACGATTATAGAAATTTATTTCTCCTTCATACTCCTCTTGATCTCCGCTTCCCATAGCCACCAGTTTTTGTTGATTGTTACCTGTCACCTTCTCTTGTTGTACTTGAGAAGTATTCGCCACTGTGTTTATTAGCTTGGGCAATAAGCTTGCATTCGTTGTTTGTGAATTGGTATTCACAACTGGGTATGATTCCATTTCATTTTTCCTTTCCTCTAGAGCAATATATTCTTCTTGAAGTTCTCGCAATTCAGTCATTGTGATTGTATTCTTGACTCTGAAAATTTGGATATACAATAGGTTGGTTGCAAACATAACATTGATGAATTATAAGATAAGATATCTCTCATCTACACGGCCAGCCATTTTGCTACACATAGTCCTCCATCTTTTAGTTAGGTGCTTCAAACTTTCGCCAATCCTTTGTTTTAATCCAAACACATCTTCAATACCAGGTCGCGAAGAATTATTACTTATATATGCCCCCAGGAATGTAGTCTGCAAATGATTGAAGGATGTTATTGTATTCTTTGGTAGACCTTCGAACCATTTTAACGCCTCCCCTGTTAAGCTGGATGCGAAATACTTGCATAATACGGCATCATGATTTTCCCATTGCAGCATACACCTCACATAGTCTTTAATGTGTTGAATTGCACAAGTTGTTCCATCAAAAATGCTGGTTAATGCGGGAAAATTACATTTCGGAGGTATTCCTCCTAGTTGTACTTCCCTTGTAAATGGAGTTTTCGCGGCTTCTTCTATAGCTTCATCCAATTGTCTTCTGCCTACTTCTCCAATATTATTTATCATTCCTTTCATTTCTTCTAACTCTTTCAAGATTTGTTTATTTACACCTGAATTTTGATCCATTGGTCTTTTTAATTTCGCCTCCCTTCTTCTGCGTTCATGTATTTCTTCTGTCGTGAAATTTTGCATTTCTTCTTCATTATCCTCATCTCATCTTCTTCTGCGAGTCTCTTCTTCATCTCTATCTTGAATTCGCATATAATGATGTCTCTCATTTTCCCCTTCATGATTTTGTTCATTTCTTATTAATTCCATTCGCTGTATTTCAGCCATCCTCTGTATTCTATCATACTCTTCATTGATATTACCGTTATTCCGATTTTGTGTTCGTCTTCTTTCTCGGTTGTCGTGATTGTTCTGGCGAATTGTTTCCTGAAGCTCTTGTTCTTCCATTTCCGCTATCAATCTTTCACGTTCGCAAATTAAACGTGCTTGTTCAGCATAATGTCTTTCAATTTCTTCTTCAATCGTTTGTTGATTTCTTTGAGTTTTTCTTTCATGTAAAATTCTCCTTCCTTCCTCTCGATTTCCTTCGCCATCTTGATCATTTCGTCCCTGACGTTGTCCATTCTCTTGATTTCTACCATTTTGCCTATCATCAAAAGTTTCATTTTGTGGAACGTAACGATCATCAGTTCTTTCTCCATTTTCGCGATATTCTTCATTAGGATTTGATATTTCTTCTTGAATATTGTTTCCAGCATTAATTGTGGGTGAGTTTCGCCTCATTTCTCTTCTAGTCGATCTTGAATATGATTTTGTAATACTTCTCGATCTTCTACTCTGTAGTCTCATATTTTCCATCCTCAATTCGTGATTTTGCCTTGTTAAATTCGCACATTCTTCTGCCTCAGCTCTTCTTTCTTCATGTATTCTTCGTCTCAATGCTTCTAACGCTCCAATTTCATCATCTCCATGAAGTATTCCTTCATCTGCTTCTTGATTTCTCTCTACCTATCTATGGTTTCTGGTTTGCTGCTCTTCTTCTGCTGAATTTGATTGCCAAGTGTGTATACTCACCCTATCATAATCTATATTTCTTCCTTGTATTAGTGTTTGTTGAACTGGTGGTTGAATTCGATTTTCTCCATTATTTCTCATTCTAGTTGATTCTCCCATTTCACTTCTTTCCCTTCCAGCAATTCTCTTGCTTCTTCTAAAAGTAGTTGGTTGTTCTGATGTATTTCTTCTTCTAGCCATTTCTTCAATATTAATGAATTGCAATAGATTATGTAAAATTCTTAACCAATCACTCCAAATCTTCACAAATCTCAATATTAATCTTCAATTTTTTCTAGAATAATCTTCAATCTTCAATCCGTCCCTGTTTCTAGCGCCATTATGTAGTTGCAGGAAATCCTACACTACACCCCTCACAAGATTTCATTAACATTCAACTCATTTTAGATTAACAATCTTAATTTTATTGATGAATCTTTGAAAAATCTTACAAGAAAAGATAAAGGAATCAAGAATAACCACTGCTCTAGATTTTCTCTCTCCTATTTACTTGCTTCTCAATCAGAAAAGATCTCTCTTTTCCTTTACAACTGAACGACTATTTATATGGAAATACATAGTGGATGACAGCTAATCTGTCCTTTATTTTAGGATATCGCTTGCGACATTCTCGCAACCTTATGAATATTAATCTCGCAAACTCTCTTATTTTCGCAGAATCATCACATTTTTCTCATGATTTTAGCTGACGTCGTTTATTATGTAATTTCTGAAATTGTTCTGCGACGCTGTTGTGTTGTATTGTTGATAATTTCGCTGAGGCATTATTGCTGCGAGATTCTGATCCTACAGCTGAATTCAAATGCTAATTGCAAGTATTGCAAACGTTTTGGAGGAATTGAAATACAAATGAAAGAAAATCCTAAATGTTAAATCCAAACGCCATGAATGCTTCGAACGCCCAATACCTCAAATGTCTAATAATTTCAGATAAACGCCTTGAGCCAATTTTCGTGAATTACTGGCAGGGTTCTGTCATCTGTGTTGATCAATTTGTAGTATCCTCCGGCCACGGACTTAGCGACCATGAATGGTCCTTCCCAATTGGAGTTCCTTGTAGAATGAAGACCGCGCTGAACTGCTTTGAGAACCAGGTCTCCTTCATGAAACTTTTTAGGCTTGGTCGATCGTGCCTTGAATATCTTCCGCTGATTCGGAATTCCCTGTTTGACGGAATTCCACGATTGTGGCACATATGGACACTCGCGCGGAAGAGAGTATTCAGCATAGTGTTGATCATGCTTAGCCAGGTCTTCAACAATAAACCTCTCGATGGAGTGACCGATTTGAAGAATTTCTGAACCCAACCATTGGGTGTAATATTGCTGAGGTGAAGTTACCCACTCGTAGCTTTTGATGACTGCTAAATTGTTCATGGGGAGAAGTCCCTGGACCATAGTAGCATATCTGAACATTGGTAATATTGGAGCATGAGGAGGAATAAGACTTGCCTGAGCTCGAAACCTTCTGACAAAGGTGTGCGGATTTTCTCCAAGTTCCTGCGTAAGTCCCATCAGAGTTTTTACTTCTTCCAGATGCTCAAACGGTGGTGCGTCCTCTGCTTCGTCTTCTGACTCGGAATCCTTGTCGATGACAGGATGTGTTGAAGGCATCGTTATCCTTCCAGCATGAATCCAAGTTCTTCCAAGGACCATGTCGTATCCAGGGTCTTCCCGGATTATGAAAAACTTGGCCTCAGTGCAGATCAATCTTTCCGTAACTTTGAGAGTGATGAAGCCGTATGCGTCTCTGGAGATTCCTTCGTGGTCCCTGATTGCTATGGGAGCGTGGGTGGCTTCCTGTCGAGTAATACCAGCAGCTCTGAGAGTTTTCAAAGGGATGATGTTGACAGCGGTACCAACATCGACGAACGCCCTCTTGAACTCATTTCCTTTAATGTGCACTGTGGTGAGCAGTCCCCAGTCATACATTTCTTTGTCGGTGGCTGAAGGTTCGGTGGTGGTCTTTGGATCAGCAGGTTTTCCGGACACGATGTGGTTCAGTGCAGCAAACATGTCTTTCCTTTGAGCTTTCGAAAGATACAACAACTCGCAGACATGTTCGATCAGAGATTGGACCGCTTCCTTGACAGGAGGTTCAGAGATGGTAAAAGTTCGACTGGGAGGGGTTTTTGTGTACTCCCTCAGTCCCCAGGTTGAGCTCTCCTGATTCGACCTTTTCTTTGAATATGCGCTTCAAAATTTTGCAATCACTTGTGGGATGGCTGACGTATCTATGGAAGCGGCAATACCGAGGATTTTCCATGGCTTCTTCAGTTGGTTCCTTCTTGACATAAGGAATTTGATTGCACCATCTTGGATCCAGGCATCGAGTAGTTCATTAACTTCTTCCATTGAACAGGGAAAATCAGGTGCTTCTGGATCTTCCGTATGCTGAGGAAGGACTTTCGAATTCTCCTTCTTGTGTGCCTTTGAAGGGGTTGAAGAAGTCTGCTTGTGCTTTGGTTCTGCTTTTCGCTTACTCCCTTCTGCGACAGCATTTGTTGAAGGTTGCAGGTTGTACTGCTTGTTGATCAAACGCCTGCTTCCTCGAGTGTCTTTTGAATCCTCAGTATTGGTAGACTTTGCTCATTCCAAAAGAGCGGGTGCAGTGGTTTCCGACCTTTTCGCAGCTTCGTGAAGCTCTGAGAAAGTCTGGAATCGAAGGTTCTCCAGCAAGGCCCTATAGACCGGGAGCATGCAATTGATGTACAAGTCCACCAGTTGTTGCTCCGTGACGTTTGGGTCATGACAATCCAGGGCTTGGGCTCTGAACCTTTTCACATAATCATTGGCATTTTCACTGACCCTCTGAAACATTCTTCCAAGGTCGGAGAGGGTGACTTGTTCTAACACGAAGAAGTATTTCCCGTATAATGCGTTAACCATTTCTCCTCAATTGTTGATAGTCCCTGGTGCGATGTTGTTATACCAGGTGTATGCTCTGCCTTTCAGAGACTTTGAGAATTCCTAGAGACGAACGACATGATTATGTTCATGTTCTCCCAGGGCTTCGAGAAAACGAGAGAATGTTCCCGAGCATTTTCGGTTCCATCATATAAGGTGAAGGTTAGAGAAACGTAACCTTTGGGGAGTGGAATCCTCTGCGTAGCGGCAGGATAAGGAGGTTGATGATGATGGACATGCGATGTTTTGTCTTTTCCACGGTTCTCCAAGAGGTGCTCCAGATCCTCGCGAGTGATGAAATTCGATGATCCCTTCACTGATGAGTTGTCTGCAGCATTTTTGTGGACTTCGTCGTCTTCTACTGTATGGATTGGAATTACTTCAGGATCGTCGTCTGAGGATTTCTCCTTCTCCTTTCCCTTCTCTTGAGTTTTCTCTGACATCTTGTCATTTAGAGTTTTGAGATAATTACACATCTCCTTCTGTGTAGCAGCCATGTCGGTCTGATTCTTTTCAAGAGTATCCTGCGCTTTGATAAGATCAGCAATGGTAGGTGGTGGATCTCCTCTGACTTCATTAGGGTGTCATCCGGACAGTGGATGACCTTCGACGTGAGGAGGAGTAATGTCACCACCATCAGTGTTGGAGGTCGGAATTGTCTCCGGGATATTCTGATTGTTGTTGTTTCTAGTGCTAGCACGGTTTGTGTTAGGATTCGTAACGGAACCTGACCTGAGATCAACCATCTTGTGGAATTGTGATATTGCAACCGAGAGAATGATCTCCCACTGTGGTTGCCAATCTGTAGATGAGGAAAAATGATTTGCTGGTTTTAAGGAATTGAGGAGACGACCGTACGGAGGAGACTCCTCGAACCGAGCGAAATGCCAAACCTCACACAGATGCACCGCTGCAAAGGGGGCGCTTTAGATTCGAGAGATCAATCTGTAGTACTCCGGCCTAAATCAAGACAATGACCGTTCCAGAGTAAATTCGGTCACAAGAGAGGATGGGTTGATTTGTAGGAGGGAAACTGGGAAATGTATGGAATCAAAGATTGTGGGTGTGTGAATTCTGAATATGATAAGCTCTGAATGATTGAAATTGCTCAATTGAGAGTAGTTGCTCAATTGATGAGTTGATGATCTCGTGTTGTCGATGAGACATGAGATTGATGATACCATTGATACCGATGATTCAATCATGATTCAGAGACTTATTTATATTGCTGGAATTTTAGACACCATGACCCCATGAAGTGTGACAGTTGATGGAATCAAGGAGTGGGTAATTGGGGATCGTGTTTGAAACCAGTTGCTCAACGTGTGGAGACTTGGTCGATTTCCACCCACTACCTCGTGAATTCCTTCAACTGATTGCACGACTTTCTCACATTCCATCGTGTATTTGAACACACGTGCCGTAGACCGCAAGAACCAAAACCCTAAGTGATATCCCCCCAAAATGACACGATTGACGTCTCGTGGTATGTTAGTCAATTGATGACTTCGTGGTTTGATGGGACGATGAGTCCATGTAGTTGCTGAGTTGAACATGTTGTTCTGAAACTCATGAGTTTAACATGTCATGAGACAGAGGTATAGTTCTTACGATGAAGTTAGCAAGTATTGCTCATTCGATGGATTGTTTAATATTGATTGTTGAACCAATATTCCTTGGTTTGAGCAAATATTTATCATCTGAGCAAGTGTTGCTCATGTGATAAATTGTTGAATATTTGATCGTCTGAGCATGTGCTGCTCATCTGATGGATTGTTGGCAGCGTACCAAAAATATTAATTAGAATACTGGTCGTTGAACCGAGTATAATTAATAAAATTAATGACCATGAGGTCGTCGTAAAATTATTAAGGTTGGAATCTGGAATGATGATCCTTGGATTCAGAAACCCTAATTTGATCAATTGATGATCAATTCATGGTTCGTCAGAATTTTAACCATGGGACGAAGGAGGGAGCGACTACATGGACCGTGGATCAACCATGTAGTGTCCATATGCTCACGTTAGCAAATACAAAGAACTCCTGAAGAGTTGACGATTTTTTAGTGAAAGAATGATTAAATGCTGGTTTAATCATTTATTCGAAAATGCTCGTCTGAGCCTTAGGTGAGAAAACCTAATTAATTATGATGGAGTGAGGGACCGACCATGGGGTCATGAAACCGGCCCCGGGTAGTCACGTGACCGCCTGATGATCACTTCATGAAAATCCAAAGTGTTTGGAAGAGTCTTGGACCTAATACGTGCAATTGTGCAAATTGGGTCAAAACTGTGAAACTTGATGGGACCGGCTTCTGTAAGCCAAAGAGCCAATCTTGGTCGGTCAAGAGAGCGCACACGTGTCCCCAAGGCATCCGCGTCTCAGTCCTGAGAATTTTGATATTTCTGGCGTGCAATTGGGCATCCATTCGAGAAAATATGCCAAAATTAGGGTTTCGACGAAACTGAGGAAAACACCATGAGATGATGGAAAATAATTATAAAATAAGGAATAAGGAGGCGTGGGACCGCCGAGGTCAAGGCATGGTCGACCGGTCGTGGCCACGGTCCCGTGGGGCCTTTTCCTTAATTTTATAATATTTTGATGATTTTATGAAAAAATCATGAATTTTGAGAAATTTGATGAATTTAGGGAGTTTCCATGAATTGAAGGAGTTTTCATGAGTTCAAGGAAGCAAAAAAATATTAAAATAATAAAAACAAGGGCATGTGGGACCATGGAGGCGCGGCCGACCGGCTAGGCCCTGGTCCCATGAGTTTTCATAATTTTTAATATTTTTAGGTATTTTTTCATGATTTGAGGAAATTTTTCCTAATTTGAGAGAAATACCATGAAATCAAGGAATTTGATGAATTCAAGGAAAATAAATATAATAATAAAACAAAGGGGCGTGTGGGACCGGGTAGGGCATGGCCGGCCGGCCAGGGCCCGGTCCCACAAGTTTTCGTAATTTATTTTATTTTATTATTATTTGGTGATTTGTGCAAAATACCATGAAATCAAGGAGTTTTTTCGAGACTCAGGAGATTTGATCAAATGAGAGAATTTTCATCAAATCATGGAAAATAATGTATTAAAAATATAAAACTGGCATAGGACTGACCACGACACGGTCAGTTGGTCGTGTGTCCGTGTTCCCATCACCTTGGTCAATATTTTTAATTATTTATTATTTTCTTCCCTATTTTGCATAGGTTCATCGTTTCGTTGTATTTTGAAATACTCGTTCGTGCGGTGACTGTTAGTGCATCGTCGTTGAATACACTTTCACCATTTGGATCGGGGCTTACTTAGAGGTAGCTCAGATGCCCGGTTGTTGATTATTTATTACTAATTGTGGAATTCAGTAGAGAATAATTCACAAAACTGAGTAATAAGATGTTTATTATTAATTCATAGGATCAGCTGAGGATTCGACTACGAATTCAGAATAATAAAGTGAGCATTACCATTCCATAGGATCGTAGATTCGACCATAGAATCAGAGTAATTAAGATTTATCTATTACCATTTATGAGACCAGTTGTGGATTCGATCATGAAATCGGAGTACTGAGATAATATAGTTATTGTTATTCTATGAGATCAAGCTGTGGATTCGATCATACAATCGGAACAATTGTTTATTGCCATTCCATGGGACCAGTCGTGGATTCGACCATGGAATAGGAGCAATATTTATTGCCATTCCATGGGACCAGTCGTGGATTCGACCATGGAATAGGAGCAATAATAGATTATTCTGGGAATTCATTAGTGAATGTCACGGCAGAATTAATCTTAATTAGGAATAATTAACTTTGTGGCTCTATACTAGCAGAGCAAGCTGTCTAGGAGCATTAATTATTCTGATATGAGCTTGTCAGTAAGTCATATCCTTTATATAGTCAGGGTAAACTCGTTGTTTGTTCCTGAAGACGTTATCGCTCTATACTAGCAGAGCAAGCTGTCTAGGAGCCGTCCATCTCGTGATACTATATAGAAATAATCACTGAAAGTGTTCAGTATTCATGAGATATGTCGTTGTCCAGTCGTGAGACTACATATCTACATGTACTCCGAGAGAAAGTACTCTCCGTTGAGAATTCGATGAGAGACCCATGTCTCAATACTCACGTATGATTGCTGGATCAGAGCTTCGTATAATTATGAGTTTACGATTTTAGCCCTTGTCGAAAATCCACCATCTACAGTGAGTTGATTTACAAATAAAATATACAATAAAATAAACATAGAGGAAGCTAACCAACTAACGAAACCAAATCCTCAAAGCTTTCATCGCCACGTGCACAACTTGATCTGTCTCTGAAACTGAAAGTGGGAATTTAGTGAGAACATCATCCCGAAGGGTGCCTGGTAGAAATAACAACTAACTTTCAAGTAATCACTAGAATGATTTGTAAGCAATGCAGGTTTGCTAAAACCGATAAAACGCGGAAAAACAGATAAAGCATATTAAAATAACAAGTTGTACTGAAATATAAAGTTCTACCAACCATTAAATCGACACACATTCACAACATAAATAATAGTTGAGCGACGTCTTCCTTCGGAGTAGCAAGGCATGACTTTTGCGGATTCTTCAATGATCATTAAAGCGCCCATGAGATTTCCGTCCTCAAGTCATAAACGATATGTACCTTACCAGTACCTTATTCTACGCGAACTCTATATAGCAAGTATTCAAAGAAACTAATGGCAACAACATTATATCCGATCGAAGTCCTTACACAGTGGAGAGCCCACATCAGCCCACGTGTAAATCCAACAATCATATATAATATTCTCAAAATCATTCTCTCTAAACACCAAAACGTAATATAATGCTTTTGAAAGTAATTTAACAGAACGGTAAACATTCATGTATGAGACATGCGTTTCCCGTACAGAAATAGGGAAAATAATATTCAGTGACGTGTCACACACCTATTAGTTTATTAGTGGCATCAATTTTCACTCCTTTAGCGCATAAATATAGATATAACTTTTGGACACACACACATCTCACACCATTCAAAAGGAAACCTTCTCCCTTTAATGCTAACAACAAATAAAGATTGTAACCACTTTCTAGTCAATGAAAAGAATCACTTTTGAAAATAAGTAAATATTCCCAAAACACAGATATCAGTTGTTTCTAAAGATCCAAGCCCATCCCAAAATGTAAAAGAAAACTAGTTTGTATTACACACAGATAATACATGCATACACTATCATATAGTAACAAAGGTATGCATGGATTTAACAAAAGATAGATTTCTAAAACAATAATGAATACAAGAGAGTTCGTTATCGATTCCCACCTCTTTTGATGACAAGCCTCGCCTACCTCAAGATCCATAAGCCACTGGTTCATTCTTTAGATCGATCGTTGTTAATAAAGATTAACTGTTAATCACACAAGCACTCTAAAGATTATCCAAAAGGCTCATACAAGGCTCATAACACAATCTCATACAATTCTCTAGTTATAAGCTAAGTGAACTATCTAATGGTTCTAATCCCATCTATGGTTCTACACACTTTCATTATCTATCTTTAGCATACAAAGGTTTACTAATCCAATTATAATGGTTCTATAGTCCATTAGATATGTCTTATGAATATCTAAAACTTTGTAGAAGGAACTAAAGGTTAATTCGGACCACAAGTGGTCCAACTCATCATGATAGAAAAACTAACTTTAAGCCCAAGTCCACTAAACCCGGCCCATTAATCTAAGACCCAGTCCAAATGGTCAACAAACAGTAACTAACAGTAAGAGAAGTCTACTAACAGTCAATCGTTAATCAAAGTTCAAGGTCAGGTCAACAGTCAAGGTCAATACAGGAAAACAATGAGTCAAAGCCAAAACTATTTACACATACTAAAAACACCAGTGCAACATAATCACAATGATTCCAGCCAAATCTGCCAAACTCATATATAAATCTTGATTTCTCTTTATTCAGTTCCATGAACACAAACTATTCTGCACATCTAATTCTTAGCTGTAACTTATTCATTCATCTCCATTTCATTACAGGAAATACAACACTATTAACATCTCTTAAGCTTTATCTGACAGTGACTTCATTCAAATCACTTCTCATTTTAATACCAACAACAATAACACCACTGCACATTCATACAAACACCACTCTAACCTGTCTTCATTTCACCAATTCTCAATAGCAGTCACTTAATCCCAACACTTGCAACTTATATTCACTGCCACCAGCAAAACAATACCCTTCTCATCTTCTTCACATTCTCTCAGTTCAAACCACCAGACTCATTTGTATCTTGAACTCAAAACTCTACCCTTCATTGTAATGGCATTGAAAATATTTTCAGCAACCCAACAACTCCAGTATTACCACCATACCATCATTCTAAAACAATATCTTTTCTACACCCAACACAACAACAGCAACGGCACATTACTCTTCTAAACTTCACCAACATCTGAACAACAATTCATTACACTTTTAACAATCCATACATACACCTCTTTAACTGTAACCCATACCAGTCCTTTATGCAACACCTGAAGCTCAACTACAACTCTCATTGCATTAGCACCACCCTTACTCAGTCAATCCCATTTATTATCACTTCTGTAACTTCAGTTAAGGCCACCGCTACCAAAAAACTTCTTCATCAATACCTGCAGTACCAGTACCAGACCCAGCTCTACACATTCTCCCAATTCAGACACACATATAATCGAAACCACCGACACTATTAAAATCTGCAGTTCCACTGGTAATTTCCACAACTCTGATTATATGAACTGAAAAAGCAGGGGTCTAACAACACCACCCAATATTTCGCTTAGCAATCTGTATGGACAAACTCCAATATACTTTTTTTGAGAATCAACTAGACAGTTAGACTCAATCAATAAAAAGATATATCAAAGAGTTTATATCTCAATCTCTCGATTTGATGAGAATCTGTGAGTCTTTATTAAAGAGAGATAACTTGGACGGTACCAAAATACCAATGCCCAAGGATCAATCAATATCAATCAACAACCAAAGGTTGGGTTTCCAATTAATGATCTTTAACGCACAACCTGTATTATTTCAATTATATAAAAAATATAATGCAGAAAAGAAATAACACAGACACCAGAAGTTTTGTTAACGAGGAAACCGCAAATGTAGAAACACCCCGGGACCTAGTCCAGATTGAATACATACTGTATTAAGTCGCTACAGACACTAGCCTACTCCAAGCTAACTTCGGACTGGACTATAGTTGAACCCCAATCAGTCTCCCACCGATTCAAGGTACAGTTGTAATTCTACGCCTCTGATCCCAACAGGATATTGCGCACTTGATTCCCTTAGCTGATCTCACCCACAACCAAGAGTTGTTGCAACCCAAAATCGCAGACTTGATAATAAACAAATCTGTCTCACACAGAAAACTCTATCAAAGGATAAATCTGTCTCCCACAGTAAAACCCTAGGTTTTGTTCCGTCTTAAGATATAAAATCAAGGTGAACAGGAACCAATTGATAATTCGGTCTTATATTCCCGAAGAACAACCTAGATTAATCAATCACCTCTCAACAGTCTTACTTGAATACACAAGAGGACGTCGAGGAATCACAAATAGTGAGACGAAGATGTTTGTGACTTCTTTATCTTGCCTGTCGGAGAGCTCTCACGATATCAAGCCAATCAAAAATTATACTCGTACGATAGAAGATGCAAGATCAGATCACACAACTACGATAAAGTAGTATCGGTCTGGCTTCACAATCCCAATAAAGTCTTTAAGTCGTTAACCTGGTTTTAGAGAAGAAAACCAAAGGTTAGAGGAGAATCGACTCTAGCGAGCGCACTAGTATCACACAGACGTGTGGGGATTAGTTTTGCACAATGCTATATGTCTCCTTTATATAGCCTTCAAATCAGGGTTTTGCCTTAGTTACAAATAAATCCATATTCACCGTTAGATGAAAACTTGATTTAGATTCAAGCTAATATTTCTCAACCGTTAGATCGAAAACTTAGCTTGTAACAAACACTTGGGTAGACGCTTACTGGGTTTGTGAAAACCATGCCCAAACGTGTACGTGTATGTTGGTTCAACATAGTAACCCAAAAGGTTAACCATATGAGAAATTCATATTAACCTAGTTCTTCTTCACCATAACTAGTTCAATTAACTCAAATGAACTAGTTAGAGAGTTGTTCAATTGCTATGAGATCTTATGTAACTACACAAGACACAATTGAAACAAAGAAGATTTGATTCGATGAATCGGCTCATGAACTTTATATCCATGGTTTGCATAAAACATTCCTTAGTAATTTAATGTTTCATGTTCAGAGCACATCTTTAGATCATAACCTCTTAAGTTCACAAACAAGTTCATGGACTTAAGTTAATCGATTGAGTTTTCCAAATTTCGCATAAATTCTCGGGATGAGAACTTCTGCCAGTTCGCGGACTGGGTTCCGGACTGAGGTCGCGGACTTAGCACACAAACGAGTTTTGGAAAATCCTAGCAGAAATTCTCGATCGAGAACTTCCGACAGTTCGCGGACTTGGCAAGCCAATTCCACAATCCTCCCGATTTCTCTTGATCAACAAAGTTCGAAAACTTCGGTTCAAGGAATACATGGTTATGTAATCTAAACTATCATTTCAATCATTGAGACATTCTCAGAGGACGCTATGTAGCCATTATTCACAGACCGATTCACGTCAGAGCAATTCTCAAAGTGATTGAAACTTTTCATGACTTTCGTCACTAGGTGAAGATAAACTTGATCAAAGCGAAACTCTTTACTAACACACGATTTCGAGATAAAAGATAAGAAATGAATGCTCAGCTCGAAATGTCAAATGTGTATGATCTAGTCTATATAGCATACGACTTTTGTCTCATAAGAAGTAGGAGATAGAAGAGATAGACTTTTGAGTGATAGATAAGTTCAAGTCTCCACATACCTTTTTGTTGATGAAGTTCCACGGTTCCTTGTATAGAGCTTCGTCGTTGTATGATGAATCGCCATGAAGTCTTTGAGCTCAACTACAATTTTCTATCCTAGTCCTAGACTTAGCTATGTAGGCTAGAAATCAAGACTTATAGTTTTGATCACTAACATTGACAAACATGCTTGAGATAGCAAAGCATGCGAGGTTGACCGAGATATGCTCTAACAATCTCCCCCTTTGTCAATTTTAGTGACAAAACTATTTAATACATATGGAATACAAAAAAGATAAACTTTAGTGGCTCATATTCCATAGTCTAATCTTCAACGTTCCTTGAAATATTCGTCCTTCCAAGTACTCTAATGATCCCAAAGGTTGTAAGTTTAGCACCATCGTTGTTGAAGATCCGTAGCTATAACAATGAGAGAAATCGAGATTCTCGATCATTATTATACAGTGTCATAGTATTATTATATAACATCAAAGTCCAATTGTATCACGACTTTAATAATAATACTATGGTGATATGTATCACTCCCCATTAGTCAATACTCCATCTCGATCATGGAAACCACTCCCCCTTACACAATGATCCGAAAATCATATGTATTTGTAGTGTGAACTACAATATTTCTCCCCCTTTTTGTCAATAAAATTGGCAAAGGTACAAGAATGGGATCATAATGAAATTTCCACAAGAGACATTTCATGACCAAAAAAAAAAATACATACCAAATTAATTTAGATGCAATCTAATAGCCGGAGCTAACAGCATTCATCAAGGAGTTTTAAGATACAAGATAACCCCTATAAAATTCCACAGCCGTACTCCCCGCAAGATATTACCATTAAGCACAAGTTCAAAAGAACTCTCCCCCATTTGATGTCATTGTTGTAGTCTTAAATTTGCGGTAAATACGGATTCGATGCTCGGACTTGAATAGATATAAAAACAAAAATATATACAAAATTGTCACAGGATCAAGAGATACTAGGACTCGGGATTCCACCAATTCTTATACTCATGCGAATCAACTATTAATTCTAGACAATTATAGCTTATAAAGATAACAAATATCGACTCTTTTCTTTGCCAAAAATAGATTTTGTAAAGTATTAGATGTAAATCATAAGCATGATGCATCAAGAGTTCCTAGACTAAGCATACATCATCAGATAAAATCACAAATAATCAAGAAAAATCACAAAACAACTCATAATAGTGCAAATAGTCATAAAAGAATTAAATAGAATTACTCATGCATAAAGAATGGTTTCCTCCATCATCCCAGTAATGGGGTTTAGCTACTCATAATAATCATGTTCTAAAAATAAATATTTGATGCTCAAAATATGACTGAAAGAGTGAAAAATATAATACAGTGAAACTACGACCCTCTTTAAGCGTCCAGAGAAGAACGATAAAACACCACTGCTGTAAATAACGATACCTCACTGCTGCTGTTGACGCTGTTGTTTTAAGACCCACAGCAGCAAGTCGTTGTCACTGTTGATAAACGACTGTCTTATGGAGTCTGTTCTTCGTGTTCTTCGTGCTCTTTAATGGCAGCAGCAGCAGAACTCCTCCTTCCTGCATCTCTCGTTCTTCACTCCTCTATCCTCTCTCTGGTCTCTGCTCGACCCCAAACCTCTTGATAATCTTCTCTCACTTCTCTCCACCTCTTATATACTTCACAGCTCAAAGAAATCCCGATAGAATCTCTATTTTTTCTTTCTTCCAAAGTCTCGGAAAATACTGCTCAAAGCTATTCGTACGCGTCTGTTAGCTATAAACTTTCCACCAAACTCTTATCAAGACTTGAACAGGACCTAGTACGTAACTATCCAGCGTAAAACTCTCACAAAATCTTTCATACAAATCCTTGAAACTGGACAGAACAATACGTATCATGTTTGGACTTTGATCGCTTCTCCCAGCCATTCCAGCCCAAGTTGATCGATAAAATCACTTGCATACGGTCTGTTTAGTCTTAACAGGCCTAGCCCAATTGATTTCAGGGATTTAATCTCCCTCAAAACTGCCCAGAAATCCAACAGCAAGTTATCAGACGTGAACTTTAGTTTTCCCGCCAAATTCCATTATTTGAACTTTGAATGTGGTGTCCCCTTAACCAGACTGGGAGTCCCTTTAGCATGTGCCTTGAAATGGGGTGCCCCTTAGTAATTAGGTTACCCCTTATCCAAAATCAAGGGTCCGTATAGCAAGTGTTCTCTGGGGCATTTTCCGCACTTTTCGGGGTTCCTCCGGGGTACTTCCGATACACTTCTGGGGCGCTTCCGGCACTCTATCAACGGAGGTCCAAACGCCGCATTTTCAGCCAATTTCGCCGCAAATCCTTATTCTTCTAAAAACACCTACAAATAAATAAAATAACCAAATAAGTATAGAATCGAGCACTAACACTATATACAATTGAGATATATTAGACACATAAATGCGTCTATCAGTCATTCCCGAGAGAACAACAAGAGCGACCTTAATTTCGAAAGAACAGAAGGATTTTATATTGACACCAAAAACCATAGGAATGATTTTCTATATCCAAAGCTCAACCAAATTAACCACAAGTAAACCCATGATTAATTCAATTGGAATACGCAACTAAATCAAACCACAAAAGTGATCAATTTAATTGAAAGTGCTCAACATAAGTAAACTCACGAAGCTACGACTAAGTCAATCACACGGAGATGACTAACTTAACCGTTCAAATACTCAACATAAGGAAAACCTTACGGAATATATGACTACATTAACCAAAGAACATGATAGTCTAGCCTTTCATATACTCAACACAAGAACTTGTGGAATATATGAAAACTCAACTAGACTAATTACAAGAGAACCCATAATTAATCTAATTGGAATACAAACAACCAAACTAATCACGAAAGTAATCAATTTAATTGTCAAAAGTTTTTGCTCGACAAAAGAAGACTTTCGGAGCAAATAACTAAATAACCAATCAAGATGATTAATTTAGTTCAAGAATGCTCAACATATAGCATCTCATGGAACAACCAACAAGGCCAATATTAATCGACATAGTTGTAAGGTGCTCAACATAAGATACACAATGGAGCCTTCACGGTAAAACATAACAAAATGGATCAATGAAGATCAATACCGTGGATAACATACAAGGATCTATTCTATTTTCCATCACTATTTGCATAACGACATACTAGACTTTATCCTTGTCACACAAAAGATTTTACCCTATTTTCCATCAAATAAATGACTGCATAGGTATAACTTTTGTATTTGTCAAAAGTCCATTCGTCCTTTCATCAATACGAATACCAATTTATGAACAACTTTACTTTTGACAACATATGGGATCTTCAAGTTCACGGATGCAAACAACACATATCCCATAAACAATTGCAATATCACAAAATCATAAAGATTAATACTGCAATAACAATCTTTTCCTTTAGAAGGTAGAATCAATCTTTTTCGCATGGATTTATACCAAGAGTGGTTACTAAAAGCGTATAAAAAGATTTCCTTAACAAAGAAGAACATACAAAGTCATTGACGACTATGCACCATAGTTCACATGAGATGATTGTGAACACTCAAGAATATATAGCAATGTGAACTACTACCCATTCTCGAACTTCCTTCTTTGTGATTCACCAGAATAACTCTTGTAACAGACACAAAATATCTTAGAACAGGATTTCTCCAAGAATCCCAGTGCCCAAGTCCAAGAGAATAGAACAAGTGCAACGAAACGGAGCAAACACTAAAAAAAAAAGATACATGACAAAGACCAATATTAACTCATTCAAATTCAAAAATTATCATCTCCATTTTGAAGGGAATTCAATAAGGAAGAGAATGCAAAAAGAATGAGGTAAATCCGAATTCGGACGAAGAAGTTACGGCCAAAACAAGTCTACCGAATATTGACGTCAAGTATGCATACGGGTTTGCGAACTTAAACCCCTGGATTTTGATTTTGAATGTTGTTATGCATACTTGGTATGTGTACCATGTAGTCCAAACATCCCGAACTATTATTTTCAAACCTAAACATTTAAGAACCTTAAACACAGATCAAGTTAGGTAGAAATGAACGATAAGCAAGATTATTATAAGTATTCTAAGCAAATAAAAGTACAAATTGCTCAAGTTTATATACATACCTTTTTAGATGAATCCAATCGAATTCTTCCGTCTTACCGAACATAATCTGTGTGCCCTAATTCTTGTGCTTCCTTCACCGTATACATAACAGGGCATTCCTTGGTGAGGATGCACTTACAACACAATAAAGTTGTGTTGGGGTGAACAATGTCTTGCTCACCACAAGTGACCTTTGGATTATCATGAAAGAGATCGCTTTTAGAACCTTTCACATCCAATTCCATTTTCCCAAAAAACTTGTTAAGTTCCAACATCATGGATATTGCCTTCTCCATAGTCATGGAATTTTCTGGGAGATCATTCCTTTTCACACTCAAAACATCATCGAATTTCTTTGGTATCCACTTCTGAGTGCGTTTAGGAACAATTGGAACCTTCTTCCCGTTACTCTCTTCTAGAATTCTCGGAAGAGAATTGGATTGACTATTCTTTTGGAAGTTAGTCTTTCTCCACTTGGGAGCATCGGATCTTGTCTTCGTCTTTACAAAGTTATCCTTTTGATAACCATTACGATTGTGAAAAGGATTCGTACGACGTTTATAGGCAAATCTAGGTTTATCATAGCACTGATTCCCTTGCCTAAAGGTTGGACAATTACAACCTGTAACGTTAAGAGGATCGGTCTTAACGTGTGATCTTGGTTTCACAACTTATTTTGATGCCCAAACAAGAACATCATGAAATTTATCATTCCTTATACGGAAACGACATCATCTTTCCAGGTGACCTTTATTTACGTAATAGTGGCAAACATAAGGAATGTTCTTACCTTGATCCATGTCTGCTATCTTTGGAGGTTGATAAACTTTGCTCTTTTGAACCTTAACTGCCGGTGAAGGTATTTCACTTTTTCCATCAGTGGAAACCTTTTGTTGAGAAGAATCACTAGCCTTGACAAATTTTATCTCTTTGCTAGTACTTGGAGCATCTATTCCCTTATAGCCCAATCCTCGTGTATCACGATGATTTTTACTTGCTCCGAGCATAGTGGTTAATTTGCTTGAACTAGTATTGAACTTTTTCAAATCATCTTCCAACATCTTGATTTTATCAAGAGCAGCAGCTAAATCAGCCTCAAGGCGTTTTTCTCGAGCAAATTCTCTGTCGTCAAAACTTGTTTGCTGGGAGTTAAACCTTGCTTCAGATTCTGCAAATTTCTCTTCCAACAAAAAGTACTTTTGATAAAGATTATCACATTCAAGTGACTTCATACGAAAGTTTTCCTCAGAATCCTTGAGGATCGATTCGCAAGAACGATTCGAAAAATAAACACCTGCGTAACATCTTCTTAATTTCTTGTTTTCTCGACAGAGAGGAATCAGAAGAGGTGAGACATGAGAAGTTGTAATCTTCTTCATTTTCCATGAATCCAAAAACTTAACATACTCTGAGACTTCCTCATCAACATCTCTATCAATATCTGAATCACCTTCTTCAGAAAGTTCATCAAACTGTTCTTCTAGGAGAGTTTCCCAATCAACAGTTTTTACATCAAGAGAATGTTTAGATATTGACTTAGATGTGACAGTTCTCTCAGGTGAATCCAAGCTTTTAGAATCATCTGGTAATTTCTGAACTGGTACGTTATTAGGGATAGACTCGTCCATAATCAAATCGCTACAAACACAGACTTATAAGGTCTTTAACGTGTTTGCCTTCTCTGATACCAATTGAAAAAGCGGGGGTCTAACAACACCACCCAATATTTCGATTAGCAATCTGTATGGACTAACTCTGAAATACTGTGCTAGAGAATCAACTAGACAATCAGACTCAATCTAGATAAAAGTATCTCCAGGAGTTAATATCTCTCTCTTGATTTGATTTTTACTCAAGCTAAAAACAATAGCGAGTCTTTATCAAATACAAGGAATAACTTGGACGGTACTAAAGAACAATTTCCAAGGATCAATCAATATCAATCAACAACCAAAGGTTGGATTTCCAATTGATGATCACGAACGCACAACCTGTATTATTTCAATTATATAAAATATAATGAGGAAAAGAAATAACACAGACACCAGAAATTTTGTTAACGAGAAAACCGCAAATGCAGAAAAACCCCGGGACCTAGTCCAGATTGAATACACACTGTATTAAGCCTCTACAGACAATAGCCTACTGCAAACTAACTTCGGACTGGACTATAGTTGAACCCAAATCAGTCTCCCACCGATCCAAGGTACAATTGTACTCCTACGCCTCTGATCCCAGTAGGATACTGCGCACTTGATTCCCTTAGATGATCTCACCCACAACCAAGAGTTGATGTAACCCAAAATCACAGACTTGATAATAAACAGATCTGTCTCACACAGAAAAGTCTATAAGAGGGTAAATCTGTCTCCCACAGATAAACCCTAGGTTTTGTTCCGTCTTTAGATATAAAATCAAGGTAACAGGAACCAATTGATAATCCGGTCTTATATTCCCGAAGCACATCCTAGATTAATCAATCACCTCTCTACAATCCTTCCTGACTACATAGGCGGATTGTCGAGGAATCACAAACAGTGAGACAAAGATGTTTGTGACTTCTTTATCTTGCCTATCGGAGAACTCTCACGATCTCAAGCCAATCAATTGATTGTACTCGTACGATAGAAGATGCAAGATCAGATCACACAACTACGATAAAGTAGTATCGGTCTGGCTTCACAATCCCATTGAAGTATTTAAGTCGTTAACATGATTTTAGAGAAGAAAATCAAAGGTTAATGGAGAACGACTCTAGCGGGCGTACTAGTAGCACACAGACGTGTGGGGATTAGTTTTTCACAATGCTAGATGTCTCCTTTATATATCCTTCAAATCAGGGTTTTGCCTTAGGTACAAAGCAATCCTTATTCACCGTTAGATGAAAACCTGATTTAGATTCAAGATAATATTTCTCAACCGTTAGATCGAAAACTTAGCTTGTCACACACATTCGGGTAGACGTTTACTGGGTTCGTGAAAACCATGCCCAAATGTGTACGTGTATTTTGGTTCAACATAGTAACCCAAAAGGTTAACCATATGAGCATTTCATATTAACCTTGTTCTTCTTCACCATAATTAGTTCAGTTGACTCAAATGAACTAGTTAATGAGTTGTTCAATTTCTATGAGATCTTATGTAACTACACAAGATACAATTGAAACAAAGATGATTTGATTCGATTGAATCGGCTCATGAACATTATAGCCATGGTTTGCATAAAGCATTCCTTAGTAATTTAATGTTTCATGTTCAGAGCACATCTTTAGATCATAACCTCTTAAGTTCACAAACAAGTTCACGGACTTAAGTTAATCGGTTGAGTTTGCCGAAATCAGCAGAAATTCTCGGGATGAGAACTTCCGCCAGTTCGCGAACTTAGCACACAAACGAGTTTTGGAAAATCCCAGCAGAAATTCTCGGTCGAGAACTTCCGACAGTTCGCGGACTTGGCAAGCCAATTCCACAATCCTCCCGATTTCTCTTGATCAACAAAGTTCGAAAACTTCGGTTCAAGGAATACATGGTTATGTAATCTAAACTCTCATTGCAATCATTGAGACATTCTCAGAGCACGCTATGTAGCCGTTATTCAAAGACCGATTCACGTCAGAGCAATTCTCAAAGTGATTGAAACTTTTCATGACTTTCGTCACTAGGTGAAGATAAACTTGATCAAAGCGAAACGCTTTACCAACACACGATTTTGAGATAAAATATAAGCAATGAATGCTCAGCTCGAAATGTCAAATGTGTATGAACTAGTCTATATAGCATACGACTTTTGTTTCATAAGAAGTAGGAGATAAAAGAGATAGACTTTTGAGTGATAGATAAGTTCAAGTCTCCACATACCTTTTTTTTTGATGAAGTTCCACGGTTCCTTGTATAGAGCTTCGTCGTTGTATGATGAATCGCCATGAAGTCTTTTAGCTCAACTACACTTTTCTATCCTAGTTCGAGACTTAGCTATGTAGGCTAGAAATCAAGACTTATAATTTTGATCACTAACATTGACAAACATGCTTGAGATAGAAACGCATGCGAGGTTGACGGAGCTATGCTCTAACAGAACTTATAATGATTCACATACCTTTCTTATCGTTCTTTTCTACCTAACTTGATCTGTGTTTAAGGTTCTTAAATGTTTAGGTTTGAAAATAATAGTTCGGGATGTTTGGACTTCATGGTACACATAACAAGTATGCATACCATCATTTAAAATCAAAATACAGGGGTTTAAGTTCGCATACCCAGTTTGCAAACGGCTCCAAATCATGAAAATTCGTTTGCAAACCCGTATGCATACTTGCCTATAGACGTTGATATTCAGTAAACTTGTTTTGGCCGTGATTTCTTCGTCCGAACTCGGAATGACCTCATTCTTTTTGAATTCTCTTCCTCTTTGATTTCTCTTCAAAATGGAGATGAGAATCTCTGAATTTGGATGAGTTAAGATTGGTATTTGTCCTGTCTCTTGGTTTTTAGTGTTTTGCTCCGTTTCGTTGCACTTGTTCCACTTCTCTTGGACTTGGGCACTTGTATTCTTGGAGTACTACTCTTCTAAGCTCATTGTAGCTTTTACAAGAATGTTGTTGGTGAATCAAAAAGAAGGAAGTTCAACAACGGGCAGTAGGATGCATTACTATGGGATTCTTGAATGTTCACAATCATCTTATGTGAACTGTAGTGCATGGTAGTTAATGACTTTGTATGTTCTTCTTTGTTAAGAAAATCTTTTTATACGCCTTTGGTAGCTATTCTTGGTGTAAATACCTTTGTATGTGCATTACGAGTTTGTCTTGATGCCTAGGAAACTTCTTATGAGAATTTATTCTTGTTTTTGAGAAGGATTACTAGAGTTTGGAATAACCATTATTGAGATTACACATAGCTATGTCCAACGTTTTCATCTTCATGTTTTTAGATTTATTGGTTTAAATTCTAAATTTGTTTGGAAGATGATTTTTGCAGTATTAATCTTTATGGTTTTATATATTGCAATATTGTTATGGGATTTGTGTGTTTACATCTGTGAACTATGATTGTCCCATACCTTGTCAAAAGTAAAGTCTTTCGTATGTCGATATGCATGTATTGATAAAAGAATGAATAGACTTTTGACAAATACAAAAGTTAAGCCTATTATGTCAATTATTGATGGAAGATAGGTTAAAATCTTTTGTTTGCAAGGATTATGTCTATTGAATGTCGTTATGCGAATAGTGATGGAAAATAGAATGAATCCTTGTGTATTCCGCAGAATTGATCTTCCATGATCCATATTTTATGTATTACTGTGAGGCTCCGTGTCTTATGTTGAGCATTTAACGACTAAGTTGATTATTTTTATGATTAGCTATGTTGTTGTTCCGTGAGGTACTTTATGTCGAGCATATTCAACTAAATTAATCATCTTGTTTGGTTATTTAGTTGTTGCTCCGTAAGTTTTCTTATGTCGAGCATGACCAATTAAATTGATTACTTTTGTGATTAGTTTGGTTGTGTATTTCGATTAGATTAAGTATGGGATCTCTTGTGATTAATCTAATTGTATATTTTTGAGTCTTCATAAGTTCACTTATGTTGAGCATTTGTCGATTAAATTAATCATGGGTTCTATTGTGGTTAATTTAATTGAGTTTTTTGGATTCAAACTCATACTTGAATGTGATTTGTTATGTCCAAAGAAATCCTTCTTTTCTTTCGAAATTAAGGTCGCTCTTGTTGTTCTTTCGGGAATGACATTTTATAGGGGAGAGTTCTTAATTGAACATGTGCTTAATTGCCAAATCTTTGTGGGGAGTGCGGCGGTGGAATATTATAGGGGTTATCTTGTATCTTTACAAACTCCTTGATGAATGCATTTAGCTTAGGCTTTATGATTGCAACTAAATAAGATGATATATTTTTGCTTTCTTTTGGTCAAGAAATGTCTCTTTCGGAAATTTCATTAGGATCCCGTTCTTGTACCTTTGCCAATTTTATTGACAAAAAGGGGGAGATTTAATATGTAGTTCACACTACAAATACATATGGTTTTCGGATCATTATGTAAGGGGGAGTGGTTTCCATGTGAGATGGAGTATTGGCTAAGGGGGAGTGATACATATCACCATAGTATTTTTGTTGAAGTTGTGATACAATTGAACTTTGACGATGTGTAATGATACTATGACACTATATAACAATGATTGAGAACTCTTGTTTTCTCATTTTTATAGCTACGGATTTTCGACAACGATGATGCTGAACTTACAACCTTTGGGATCATAGAAAGTACTTGGAAGTGACGAAGATTTCGAGTAATGTTGAACATTAGGCGTATGGAATAGGAGCTACAAAAGTTAATTTATTTATTTTTTTGTATTCCATATGTATTGATAGTTTTGTCACTAAAATTGACAAAGGGGGAGATTGTTAGAGCATTGCTCGGCCGAACTCGCATGTGTTTCTATCTCAAGCATGTTTGTCAATGTTAGTGATCAAAACTATAAGTCTTGATTTCTAGTCTACTATAACTAAGGTCTCGGACTAGGATAGAAAGTGTAGTTGAGCTCAAGAACTCCATTGCAATCATCATATAAGACGAAGGACTACTCAAGGAACCGGTGGATCTTCATCGACTAAAAGGTATGTGGAGACTTGAACTTATCTATCACTCAAAATTCTATTTATCTCCTATCTTGAGACAAAAGTCGTTTTGCTATATAGACTTAGATTATAAACATTTGCTATTTCGAGCCGAGTTTATCTCGCCTATCTATTTCTCGAAATATGTGTTGGTAAGCTTTCGTTTTAGCCAAGTTCATCTTTTCCTAGTGACGAAAGTCATAACAAGTTTCAATCACTTTGAGAATTGCTTATTTTGACGAAAAATAGTTTGTGAATAACAACTATAGAATATCAACGTCCTCTAAGAATGTTTCAACGATTGAAATGAGAGTTTAGATTATATAACCATTGGAGGATATAAGCATTGTTGTGGAAACACATATATGTATAAGTCCTTATTCCTTGAACCGAAGTTTGCGAACTTTGTTGATCAAGAGAACCGGTATGTGGCGTGAGCCAAGTCCGCGAACTCAGTCCCGAACTGGCGAAAGTTCTCGTCCCGAGAATTTCTGCTGGAGTTTGTGAACTCCGTCCGGGAACTTAAGTCCGCGAACCCAGTCCGCGAACTTGAGTAGGTTATATCTAAAAACGATGTTTGTGAACTTATTCTTATATAAACTAAGGAATGCAAATTGCAAACCGTGGCTATATAGTTCATGAACCGATTCGAGTGAATCAAATCGTTTTTGCTTCGATTGTGTCTTGTGTAGTTACATAAGATTTCCTTGCAATTGAACAACTCTCTAACTAGTTCATTTGAGTCACTTGAACTAGTTATGGTGAAGAAGAATATGGTTGTATGAAAGTGATCATATGGCTAACCATTTGGTTGACTATTGTTGGACCAAAAAATGTACAAGTTTGGGTACGGCTACACAAACCTAGAAACGTGCATTTCATTTGTATGTAACAAGATAGTTTTCGATCTAACAGTTGAAAGATATTAGCTTGAATCAAATCAGGTTTTCATCTAACGGTGAATATTTAATGCTTTTGTTACTAAGCAAACATTGATTGCAAACCCTGATTTGAAAGACTATATAATGCAACTGGGAAATCTAATCCCCACACCTTCTATGTGATACTAGTTTTGCTAAGCTAGAGTCGATTCTCCTTTAACCTTTGGTTTCTTCTTCTAAACCAGGTTAACGACTTAAAGACTTCATTGGGATTGTGAATCCAGAGCGATACTACTTTCTCGTAGTTGTGTGATCTGATCTTGTTGTTTCTATCGTACGAGTGCAATTGTAATAATTGGCTTGAGATTGATATCTCCGATAGGCAAGGTAGAAAAGTAATCACAAACACTTCGTCTCATCGTTTATGATTCCACAATATCTTTTTTCGCTGCGTCGATTAGGATTATTGTGAGGTGATTGATAATACTAGGCTTTTCTTCGAGAATATAAGTCTGGTTTATCAATTGGTTCCTGTTCACCTTGATTATCAAAAGACGGAACAAAACTCATTGGTATATTCGTGGGAGACGGGTTTATCTATTACCGTAGACTTTTCTGTGTGATACCAATTTGTTTATTAAAGTCTTCGACTTTGGGTAGTAGCAACTTTTAGTTGTGGGTGAGATCAACTAAGGGAATCAAGTACGTAGCATCCTGATGGGATCAGAGACGTAGGAGCATAAATGTACCTTGGATCAGTGTGAGATTGATTGGGGTTCAAATACAGTCCAGACCGAAGTTAATTTGGAGTAGGCTAGTGTCTGTAGCGGCTTAATAAAGTGTGTGTTCAATCTGGACTAGGCCCCGGGGTTTTTCTGCATTTGCGGTTTCCTCGTTAACAAAATCCTGGTGTCTGTGTTATTTATTTTCTGCATTATATTTTGTTATATAATTGAAATATCACAGGTTGTGCGTTGTTCAATCAATTATAATATCCGACCTTTTGGTTGTTCATTTAAATTGATTGACACTTGGATATTGGTCTTTGGTATCATCCAAGTTATCTCTCTGGTATTTGATAAAGACTCGCAGATTTCTATTTGCTTGAGTATATATCAAATCGAGAGATTGAGATATAAACTCTTTGATATACTTTTTATATAGATTCATTCTGACTGTCTAGTTGATTCTCTAGAAAGTATATTGGAGTTTTTCCATACAGATTGCTAAGCGAAATATTAGGTGTGCTTGTTGTACCCCCGCTTTTTCACCAAGACTATCAAGAAGGAAGAGAGGTGATTATTTGGGAAGAGTTCGCTTTTGACATCAACTTCAGGTTTCAAGAGCTAGGACATGATGATGTTGTTGGTGAATTTAATAAGTTGAGTCAAGAAGGCTCGGTGATCGAGTACTAAGAGTTATTTGAGGAGCTAAAAGCTCTCATGCTAGCTAACATCTCACAGAAGAGTATTTCACATCCAGTTTTGTGAGTGGATTGAAGGAAGAATTGAGGTTGGAAGTTCAGATTTTCTCACCTAACAGCCTCAAGCAGTCCATGTACTTAGCCAGGATGCAAGAGGCCATACAAGAAAAAACTATGAGAAAGGCTAAATTCCTTCCTAAGCTGCCACCCCTCTCTGAAAATGCGGGGTTACAACAACCTCACCCAATATTTCGATTAGCAATCTGTATGGACAAAATCCAATATACTTTTAAGAGAATAAACTAGACTCAGTCTTAATAAAGTATATCAAAGAGTTAATATCTCTATCTCTCGATTTGATCTATACTCAAACAAATAGAAATCTGTGAGTCTTTATCAAATACAAGAGATATAAATTTGGATGGTACCAAAGACCAATATCCAAGGATCAATCAATTTACAATCAACAACCAAAGGTCGGATTTCACAATTGATTGATACAACGCACAACCAGTGATATTTCAATTATATAACAAAATATAATGTGGAATAGAAATAACACAGACACAAGAATTTTGTTAACGAGGAAACCGCAAATGCCGAAAAACCCCGAGACCTAGTCCAGATTGAAAACCACACCATATTAAGCCGCTACAGACACTAGCCTACTACAAACTAACTTCGGTCTGAATTGTAGTTGAACCCTAATCAATCTCACACTGATTCAAGGTACAGTTGCACTCCTTACGTCTCCGATCCCAGCAGGATACTACGCACTTGATTCCCTTAGATGATCTCACCCACAACTAAGAGTTGCTACGACCCAAAGTCGAAGACTTTAATAAACAAATCTGTATCACACAGAAAAGTCTACGATAATAGATAAATCTGTCTCCCACAGATAAACCTATGAGTTTTGTTCCGTCTTTTGATAAATCAAGGAGAACAGGAACTAATTGATAACCGGAACTTATATTCTCGAAGAACATCCTAGTATTATCAATCACCTCACAATAATCTTAATCGTATGGTAGCGAAACAAGATATTGTGGAATCACAAACGATGAGACGAAGATGTTTGTGATTTCTTTTTATCTTTCCCTATCGGAGATATAATCTCAAGTCAATTATTCAATTGAACTCGTACGATAGAAAATGGAAAGATCAGATCACTCAACTACAAGAGAATTAGTTTCGTCTGGCTTCACAATCCCAATGAAGTCTTTCAGTCGTTAACCTACAGGGTCTCGAGAAGAAACCTAAGGTTAAAGGAGAATCGACTCTAGCAAAACCAACTAGTATCACACAGGAGGTGTGGGGATTAGTTTTTCCAGTTGCTAGATGTCTCCTTTGTATAGTTTTCAAATCAGGGTTTGCAATCCAAGTTACCTTGGTAACAAAGCATTCAATATTCACTATTAGATGAAAAACCTGATTCAACCAAGATAATATCTTTCAATTGTTGGATCGAAACTTACCTTGTCACACACAAATGAAATGTATTCATTTAGGTTTGAGTAACCATACCTAAACATGTACACTTAGTTGGTTCGCAAATAGTTAACTAATGGTTAGCCATATGATCACTTTCATATTAACCGTATTCATCTTTCTCATAACTAGTTCAAATGACTCATAAGAACTAGTTGAAGAATTGTTCAATTGCTTAGGTCTTTATTCATAGACACAATTGAAACAAAATCGGTTTGATCCATTTGAATCAATTCATGAACAATATACCCACGGTTTGCAAAGATTGCATTCCTTATAATTTATTGTTTTAAGTTCATGAACTACCGATTTGAGAAATAACCATCTTGGGTACGCGTACGGGTATGCGTACCTAAGGTGACTGGTTTACTAGTTTGCAAACTACAAACTCAGCAGAAATTTTTGGTTGAAAACTTCCGCTGGTACGCATAAGGGTACGCGTAACCAACATGTCTCCTTCACCAATATCGTATGCACACATATGCACACACTTGGTTTTCCGGCACATGGATTTATACACTAATGTGCGAACACACTATATATGCTTATATCTATAGTTGGTAATCTCAACTCTCCATTTCAATCATTGAAACATTCTTCTATAATGTTATAACAATCGTTATTCACGACTATCGTCATCAAAGCTATTTTCAAGATTGAAACGTAATCATGACTTTCGTCACGGGTAAAGATGAAAGTGGTTAAAGCAAAAGCTTACCAACACATATTTCGAGAAAAAGATATGCGAGTAAACTCGGCTCGAAATAGCAAATGTGTATTTATGAAAACTATCATACTTATACGACTATTGTCTCAAGAGTAGGAGATAGGGTAGACTTTTGAGTGATAGATAAGTTCAAGTCTCCACATACCTTTTTAGTCGGATGAAGTTCCACTGGTTCCTCGAGTAGTTCTTCGTCTTCGTAAGATGATCGCCATGGAGTCTGGAGATCAACTACACTTAACTATCCTAGATCGAGACTTAGTCATAAGTAAACTAGAAATCAAGACATATAGTTTTCATCACTAATATTGACAAACATGCTTGAGATAGCAACGCATGCGAGTTCGACCGATCGATGCTCTAACAATCTCCCCCTTTGTCAATTTTACTGACAAAACTATCAATACATATGGATTACAAAATAGATAAAACTTTGTAGCTTCTCGTCCACATGCTTGATCTTCTCGGTGCTTCAACATTACTCGAAAACTTCGTATTTTCCAAGGACTCCCATGATTACATAGATGTTCAGTTCATCATCATAGTTGTTGAAGTTCTGTATCCATAACAATGAGAAAGCAAAAGCTCTCGATCATTGTTATACAGTGTCATAGTAATATTACACGGCATCAAACTTCTTATATCACAACTTTGATAACAATACTATGGTGATATGTATCACTCCCCCTTAGTCAATACTTCGTCTCAACATAAAAACCACTCCCCCTTACATAATGATCCGAAAACCATATGAATTTGTAGTGTGAACTACATATTAATTCTCCCCCTTTTTATTAATAAAATTGGCAAAGGTACGAAAACGGGATCCTAATAAAAAATTTATGGAGACACTTCAAGACCAAAGAAAAGTACATATCATCTTTGTCTAGATGCAATCATAAAGCCGAAGCTAAATGCATTCATCACGGGGTTTATAAAGATACAAGATAACTCCTCAAATATTCCACAGCCGCACTCCCCACAAAGATATGGAAAATAAGCGCAAGTTCAAAAGAACTCTCCCCCATTTGATGTCATTCCCGAAAGAACAACAAGAGCGACTTTACTTTTATGAGAAAAGAAGGATTTCTTTGGACACCAAAAACCACAAAATGATTTTGTATCCAAAAATATCAATTAAACTAACCATTAGAGAACCCATGATTAATTTAATCGGAATACACAACCAAAACAACCACAAACGAATCTATGATTAGTTTAGTTGGAAATGCTCACATAAGAAGACTTATGGAGCCGCACAGTATATACATAAAATATGGATCAGGGAAGATCAATACTGCGGAATATACAAGGATTCATTCTATTTTCCATCACTATTTGCACAATGACATATAATAGACGTAATCCTCGTAAACAAAATATTTTAACCTATCTTCCATCAATAAATGACATAATAGGCTTAACTTTTGTTTGTCAAAAGTTCATCGATCTTGTATCAATACATGCTTATATATCGACATATAAACGAGATAACTTTTGACAACGTATGGGACAATAATAGTTCACGGATGCAAACACACATATCCCATAACATGTTGCAATATATAAAACCATAAAGATTAATACTGCAAAAATCATCTTCCCAACCAACTTTAGAATTTAAATAAATAAATCTAAAAACATGAAGATGAAACTGTTGGACATAGATATGTGTACTCACAATAATGTCTATTCCAAAGGCTAGTTATCCTTCTTAAATAAAAACAAGAATAAACATTCTCTTAAGAAGTTTCCTAGACAAATAAATCAGTTTTCTTTGATTATTTCATACCTTTGAAAAGGTCCATCAAAATAGGAGTCACTGATATCCTTGATCTTCTTGACCATAGAGACACCATGTTCATGTGTTAGAACATTTGTTTTTCGGTCAAAGATGCGAGCAAGATGCCTGGATTTGACGCAATCAATGATGACCTTCTTCTGGTTCCTGATCAAGATGTTTTGATTATCAAGGATTTTTGCTTGTCCATCAATGAGTTGGTTTATCTGCAATTGAAGGTTAGCAAGCTCGTTCTTAACTTCATTCTGAATGAAGATTAAATCCTTGACAGATTCTCCTATCCAAGAGTTATACTCTTTTCTTTCAAGCATCTTTTTCAGAATCAGATCTTGAGCTGAATCACATCCTTTGGAGTCTTCTTCCATCTTAATGTTTACTTCTTGTTGTGGTTCAACAGAGGTTCCCATAGGCATCCTTTTCTGGGAAAAGGATAAACATATACAAGGCATATATATGTTATCAACCAGGTGAGACACCCTTGATAGATCCCTAGATTTTAAAGAAGACTTGGACGTTCGTGGGCCCAAAAATATCAGAAGGTCACAAAAGGACTCAAGAAAATACATATTGTTTCTCAAAATGTCTCTTTCAAACAAAACTCAATATCTGATAAGATAGAGCAAAAGAGTTACATTAGATACAGAGAGAAAAATCTCAACTTGTATAACAGACATCAAACCTATGGATGGTAATCAACAGAATACTTGAGCATCTCACTTACAAACATCCTTGTATCTCTCAAGTTAGACACAGGGATGAGAATACCTATAGTTAGGTAGCAGGATGGGATATGATCCCACCATGAGTGTTGAGAGATTATTTGGAGGTGCCATCCGACAGTCTGACTTTTGTATTTCTTACCTCTCTTTGACTGTTTTCAAATTCATAGAAATTTCTTACAGCCCTTTTAGAGAATCCATTAAATGGAATTTTTTGATAACTAAGTCTAGGACCTCTAGAAATTAGTTCCAGAGGATTTCCTGAGATAGGTCTCCTCCTTCTAGACTTAGATCTACCAGTTTTATTCTCATGTACACTGGGAAACTGCGTTCGCACCATGGGTAAAAACGCGATTCTTGTAAAGACTTTGAAATGAGCGGTCATCAAACATCTTTTTTCGAGAATTCTGGTTTTCTGTGGGAGTGAGATCCATTATTGACGCCGCCAGATGATTAACTCGGTTGATGGTAAATAGAATAAGATTTTGAAGATCGGAGATCTGTTTCTTCCTAGCAAAACAATGTTTAGCACTATGATTCCTTTTTCCACAGAAGGAACAAGTTCGTGGAAGAGAATTGTTGAAAGGTATCTGTTTCAAACCCATTTCCCATTTGGAAGTTTGCCGTTTATATTTTGCAGGGACTTCCTTTGGTGAGTTTTTCTTCA
This sequence comes from Papaver somniferum, assembly GCF_003573695.1. Lineage (NCBI taxonomy): Eukaryota > Viridiplantae > Streptophyta > Magnoliopsida > Ranunculales > Papaveraceae > Papaver > Papaver somniferum. Next base: position 107,320,152 of record NC_039362.1, on the reverse strand, counting down.
TGTCAGGTAACTCATATTGAGACTCAGCACGTGACACAGAAGAATTTTTCATTACAGTGTTTTCACTTGTCAAGAAGATAGACTTTTTTTGGACTAGGTGAAGAGATGCAACAATATTCTCTGTTTCAACACGAAGGTTGTTCAAATCAGAGAAGTGTGTCTCAATTAAACGCTTTTCTCTAATTGTTCCCTCTTTAACAATATTCTCAAGATTACTAATCTTTTCTTGTTGTAGCATATTTTCTTGAGTGAGACTTTTGATATTATTAGAGAAGGATTCAATGATTTTATAGAGTTCACGTTCTCGACTAAAAGACTTCTCAAATTCATCCAAAAGTTGAGAACGGCTGTGAAAATCAATCGTCTCAGTTGGATTTTCTTTGGTTCTGGTGGTATTCCTTTCTACTTCTGACATCCTGTCAATTGTCTCGTTTCTTTCTCTGGATTCGGAAGAATCAGCTAAGGAATTATCCTTTGAGGAAAAACCAAGACACTTGACATAGTCAAAAGTATGGGAAGACATAGACTATGCGTAGATATGAGATATACTACTTTGTCCACGGAATCAGATTGCTACAAACACAGACTTGTAAGGTCTTTAAACGTGTTTTCCTTCTCTGATACCAATTGAAAATGCAGGGGGTACAACAACCTCACCCAATATTTCGATTAGCAATTTGTATGGACAAACTCCAATATACTTTTAAGAGAATCAACTAGAATCAATCTTAATAAAGTATATCAAAGAGTTAATATCTCTATCTCTCGATTTGATCTATACTCAAACAAATAGAAATCTGTGAGTCTTTATCAAATACAAGAGATATAAATTTGGATGGTACCAAAGACCAATATCCAAGGATCAATCAATTTCCAATCAACAACCAAAGGTCGGATTTCACAATTGATTGATACAACGCCCAATCTGTGATATTTCAATTATATAACAAAATATAATGCGGAATATAAATAACACAGACACCAGAAGTTTGTTAACGAGGAAACCGCAAATGCAGAAAAACCCCGGGACCTGGTCCAGATTGAACACCACACTGTATTAAGCCGCTACAGACACTAGCCTACTACAAACTAACTTCGGTCTGGACTGTAGTTGAACCCTAATCAATCTCACACTGATTCAAGGTACAGTTGCGCTCCTTACGTTTCTGATCCCAGCAGGATACTACGCACTTGATTCCCTTAGATGATCTCACCCACAACTAAGAGTTGCTACGACCCAAAGTCGAAGACTTTAATAAACAAATCTGTATCACACAGAAAAGTCCACGATAATAGATAAATCTGTCTCCCACAGATAATCCTATGAGTTTTGTTCCGTCTTTTGATAAATCAAGGAGAACATGAACTAATTGATAACCCGGACTTATATTCCCGAAGAAAAACCTAGTATTATCAATCACCTCAGAATAATATTAATTGTATGGTAGAGAAACAAGATATTGTGGAATCACAAATGATGAGATGAAGATGTTTGTGATTTCTTTTTATCTTGCCCTATCGGAGATATAATCTCAAGTAAATTATTCAATTAAACTCGTACGATAGAAATTGGCAAGATCAGATCGCTCAACTACAAGAGAAGTAGTTTCGTCTGGCTTCACAATCCCAATGAAATCTTTCAGTCGTTAACCAACAGGGTCTTGAGAAGAAACCTAAGGTTAAAGGAGAATCGAATCTAGCAAAACCAACTAGTATCACACAGGAGGTGTGGGGATTAGTTTTTCCAGTTGCTAGATGTCTCCTTTATATAGTTTTCAAATCAGGGTTTGCAATCCAAGTTACCTTGGTAACAAAGCATTCAATATTCACCGTTAGATGAAAAACCTGATTCAACCAAGCTAATATCTTTTAACCGTTAGATCGAAACTTATCTTGTCACACACAAATGAAATGTATTCATTTAGGTTTGATTAACCGTGTTAGATCATATCTCGGTCGACCTCGCATGCGTTGCTATCTCAAGTATGTTTGTCAATATTAGTGATCAAAACTATGAGTCTTGATTTCTAGTCTACATAGCTAATTCTCGGACTAGGATAGAAAAGTGTAGTTGAGCTCAAGGACTTCATGGCGATTCATCATACAACGACGAAGATCTACTCAAGGAACCGTGGAACTTCATCAACAAAAAGGTATGTGGATACTTGAACTTATCTATCACTCAAAAGTCTATCTCTTCTATCTCCTACTTCTTATAAGACAAAAGTCGTATGATATATAGACTAGATCATACACATTTGATATTTCGAGCCGAGTATATCTCGCATATTTATATCTCTAAATCATGTGTTGGTAAAGCGTTTCGCTTTGATCGGGTTTATCTTCATCTAATGACGAAAGTCATAATGTTTCAATCACTTTGAAAATCGCTTTGACGAGAAATAGTGTAACAACTATATAACGTCCTTTAAGAATGTTTCAATGGTTGGAATGAGAGGTTAGGTATATATAACCAATGATGGATATAAGCATTGTGTGGAAACACATATGTGCATAAGTCCTATTCCTTAATCCGAAGTTTGCGAACTTTGTTGATTGAGAGAAATCGGAGGAATTGGCTTTGCCAAGTCCGCGAACTCAGTCCACGAACTGACGGAAGTTCTCTTGCCGAGAATTTCTGCTGGGATTTTCCAAAAACTCGTTTGTGTGTTTAGTCCGCGAACTGGCGGAAGTCTCCTTGCCGAGATTTTCTGCTGAGTTTGGAAAACTCTGCCAGTTGCCTTAAGTCCGCGAACTTGTTTGCGAACTTGACTGGGTTATGATCTAAAGATGTGCTCTGAACATGAAACTTAAATTACTAAGGAATGCATTATGCAAACCGTGTCTATAAAGTTCATGAGCCGATTCAATCGAATCGAATCATCTTTGTTTCAATTGTGTCTTGTGTAGTTACATAAGATCTCATAGCAATTGAACAACTCTCTAACTAGTTCATTTGAGTCAATTGAACTAGTTATGGTGAAGAAAACCAAGGTTAATATGAAATGCTCATATGGTTGACCTTTTGGGTTACTATGTTGAACCAACATACACGTACACGTTTGGGCACGGTTTTCAAAAACCCAGTAAACGTATATCTCAAGTGTGTGTGACAAGCTAAGTTTTCGATCTAACGGTTGAGAAATATTAGCTTGAATCTAAATCAGGTTTTCATCTAACGGTGAGTATTGATTGCTTTGTAACTAAGGCAAAACCCTGATTTGAAGACTATATATAGGAGACATCTAGCATTGGGAAATACCAATCCCCACACGTCTGTGTGATACTAGTGCGCTCGCTAGAGTCGATTCTCCTCTAACCTTTGGTTTTCTTCTCTAAAACCAGGTTAACGACTTAAATACATTATTGGGATTGTGAAGCCAGACCGATAATACTTTTATCGTAGTGGTGTGATCTGATATTGCATCTTATATCGTACGAGTACAATCTTTGATTGGCTTGAGATCGTGAGAGTTCTCCGATAGGCAAGATAAAGAAGTCACAAAGATCTTCGTCTCACTGTTTGTGATTCCTCGACGTCCTCTTGTGTATTCAAGTAAGACTGTTGAGAGGTGATTGATTAATCTAGGATGTTCTTCGGAATATAAGACCGGATTACCAATTGGTTCCTGTTCACCTTGATTTCCTATCTTAAGACGGAACAGAAACCTAGGGTTTTTCTGTGGGAGACAGATTTATCCTTTGATAGACTTTTCTGTGTGAGACAGATTTGTTTATTATCAAGTCTGCGATTTTGGGTTGTAGCAACTCTTGGTTGTGGGTGAGATCATCTAAGGGAATCAAGTGCGCAGTATCCTGCTGGGATCAGAGGCGTAGGAGTACAACTGTACCTTGAATTAGTGGGAGACTGATTGGGGTTCAACTATAGTCCAGTCCGAAGTTAGCTTGAAGTAGGCTAGTGTCTGTAGCGGCTTAATACAGTGTGTATTCAATCTGGACTAGGTCCCGGGGTTTTTCTGCATTTGCGGTTTCCTCGTTAACAAAATTTCTGGTGTCTGTGTTATTTCATTTTCCGCATTATATTGTTTATCTTTATAATTGAAATAATGCAGGTTGTGCGTTAAAGGTTAATCGATTGGAGATCCGACCTTGTGGTTGTCGATTTCATTGATTTACACTTGGACATTGGTCTTTGGTACCGTCCAAGTTATTCCTTGTATTTGATAAAGACTTGATATTGTTTTTAGCTTGAGTAAAAATCAAATCAAGAGAGAGATATTAACTCCTTGAGATACTTTTATCTAGATTGAGTCTGACTGTCTAGTTGATTCTCCAGCAAAGTATTTCGGAGTTAGTCCATACAGATTGCTAAGCGAAATATTGGGTGGTGTTGTTAGACCCCTGCTTTTTCAATTGGTATCAGAGAAGGAAAACACGTTAAAGACCTCATCAGTCTGTGTTTGTAGCGATCTGACTCTATGGACGGAAGTGTTATCTATGTAAACGTACCACCAGTCTTCGATGGATCAAACTATCTATGGTGGAAAGTTGATATGCGCACATTTCTTCAGTCACGTGACTTCCAATCATGGATCTATGTTGTGAATGGCTATGAAACACTCGTTGTTATGGAAAGAGATGCATTTGTACCTAAAGAATTTCTTATGTATAATGTTGCCGAGTTAATTGCTGCAAGGCAAAACTCTGACGGGCTGAACGCCATCCTGCATGCTATTACCCCAAATCTTCGACATCATGTGGCCTTGTGCACGACATCTAAAGAAGCTTGGGATACTTTGGAAAGCGTATTTGAAGGTAACCCCAGTGAAAAGGAAGATAGGCTTCAAAACCTTAACTCTGAATGGGAAGACCTTTATATGGAAGAAGAAGAATCGTTTGACAATTTTTATCACAAACTGTCTGAAATTGTTAATGCATCATGTGCATTGGGTAAGACCATTCCTGAAAAGGAAATTGTGATGAAAATCCTCCGATCCCTGTCATCCAGATACGAGTCCAAAAAACATGGCATCGTTGAGGGAAATAACCTTAATACTCTTTCGCGAAACACACTTGTCGGAAAACTTAGAATTTTCGATCGCGAATACATGTCAAGAGATGACCATCAATTGTCTAGCAATCACGTCACTTCTCCTGATTGTAAGACTCGTCGTCCTAAATTGACGAACGAGAAAAGTGAGAATTGCTTTATTTCTACGTTGTCTATGTTTATACAGAAACTTAAGAAAATACTCAGACGTAGTAAAATAAAGTCTCAAAAAGAACCTTTGTTAGTCAATGTAAAGGATAAGAATATCCAGAAAAGCCGTACTAATAAAACTGGTCTCACGTGCTATAAAAGTGTTCAGGTCACTTCGAAAGATCCAGAAACAGAGGTAATAGAGATAACTAAAGCATGGATGAATACTCTTGATTATTATCATGAGAAAATATATGATTGCTCTCACAGTCTTTTTGCTAAAAATCATTCTCATAATTCCTTCATGACATGTCCGTCTGTGTCTCATGAGTGGGGTCAGCAAACCTCTCCTGATTTTGTGTTGAACTCCAGAAGTTTCTCGGAGAAGGTTCTACCAAATCTCTCTGTTCATTTGAGTTCATCTCAGGATCATCTTAGCATGATAAATCAAAAAAAGTCCTGCCCGGCTAATCATTGTTTACAGAAAAAGAAAAGGAAGTCTACCTTTCATCAAAAGGTGTTTTCAAAAACGATGCAGGATTTGCAAAGATCTGCAGTCAAGTTTTTTAAAACTTTGATTATAATGGATAGGAAAGTTCTTCATAACTCTCCTTTTCAAATGGATAAGCAGAAACCTAGTGGAATGGGTGGTTTCTCTCTTTGCAAAGATTATCCCAGTCCAACCTTGGATTGGAGGCCTTATGCTCAGTAATCTTGTTGAAAAGTGATTCTTGTATTTTCTTCCTCTTATACAAGAATCATGATATACAAGAGGATTGTAATATAATCTTGTTATTTTCTGTTTTTGCTTTTACCAGGTCTTGTTCGTGAACGGCTTCAGCTTTTTGGATAACCAACTTCTGTTAGGGTTTGGTAAAAAGGGTGTTTCTGGGAATTCTACACCTGTATTACTTTTTAAAAGATCTACCTCTTCAGCACTCTCATTTCATCTTCTCTATCATGTCCTCCTATAGTCTTTCAAGTAAATAAAGTGATGTATGGACATTTCTATTTCCTTCAAAGAAGATTCGTTTCGATTCTTCTGACAATGAGACGTGCTATGACAAACATGTCTCTTCTTCTGATGAGAACCCTACTGTCTCTTAGTTTGATAAGCTCTCTTTAACCGAACAAGTTCGTGCTCTGAAAAATGAACTTGAAGTTTCTTCCAAAAGACTTGAGGAGAAAATGGATAGTCTTGAATCCAGGATTGACCTAATCGAAGATGAGCTTGAAGAATATAGGGAATACGAGAAGAATATTCAAGGTGAGTGAAATGATTGTTAAGAGGTATAGATACCTAGTAAGTCTTCTTTTGGATTAGTTGGAAGAATAACTAGCGTTTTGAATAGCAATGATTGTGACTACACATAGCTATTTTGTTTTCATCTTCTTATGATTATTTTTTTAGGTTTATTGGTTTTAACTTCTAAAAATATTTGGAGGATGATGTTATTGAAGTATTAATCTTTATGATTTTGTGATATTGCAATATTTTTATGGGATATGTATTGTTTGCGTCCGTGAACTTGAAGGTCCCATATGTTGTCAAAAGTAAATTCGTTCATGATTTGGTTTTCGTATTGATGAAAGGACGAATGGACTTTTGACAAATACAAAAGTTATGCCTATGCATTCATTTACTTGATGGAAAATAGGATAAAATCTTTTGTGTGACAAGGATAAAGTTTATTATGTCATTATGCATATAGTTATGGAAAGATAGAATAGATCCTTATATGTATTCCGCGGTATTGATCTTCTTTGATCCATTCTTTTTGTATTACCGTGAAGGCTCCATTGTGTGTCTTATGTTGAGCACGATACAACTAAGTCGATTATTCTTATTGGCTTTGATGGTTGTTCCATAAGATGATATATGTTGAGCATTATGAACTAAATTAATCATCTTGGTTGGTTATTTAGTTATTTGCTCCGAAAGTCTTCTTTTGTCGAGCAAAACTTTTGACAATTAAATTGATTACTTTCGTGATTAGTTTGGTTGTTTGTTTTCCAATAAGATTAATTATGGGTTCTCTTATAATTAGTCTAGTTGAGTTTTCATATATTCCACAAGTTTTTGTGTTGAGTATATGAACGGCTATACTAACTATGTTCTATTGGTTTATGTAGTCGTATATTCCGTAAGGTTTCGTTATGTTGAGTATGTGAACGATTAAGTTAGTCATCTCCGTATGATTACCTTAGTCTTAGCAACGTAAGTTTACTTATGTTGAGCACAATCAATTAAATTGATCACTTTTGTAGTTTGATTTAGTTGTGTATTCCAATTAAATTAATCATGGGTTACTTGTGATTAATTTGATTGAGTTTTGGATATAGAAAATCATTTTCCTATGGTTTTTGGTGTCCAATTGAAAATCCTTCTTTTCTTTCGAAATTAAGGTCGCTCTTGTTGTTCTCTCGGGAATGACATCAAATGGGGGAGAGTTCTTTTGAACTTGTGCTTAATGGTAATATCTTGCGGGGTGTGCGGCTGTGGAATTTTATAGGGGTTATCTTGTATCTTAAAACTCCTTGATGAATGCATTTAGCTTCGGCTTTATGATTGCATCTCAATTAAGTTGGTATGTATTTTTCTTTTAATCTATGAAACGTCTCTTCTCGGAAATTTCGTTAGGAACCCGTTCTTGTACCTTTGCCAATTTTATTGACAAAAAGGGGAAGAATTAATGTGTAGTTCTACTACATATACATATGGTTTTCGGATCATTGTGTAAGGGGGAGTGGTTTCCATGTGAGATGGAGTATTGATTAAGGGGGAGTGATAATATCACCGTAGTATTATTGTTAAAGTCGTGATGCAATTGGACTTTGATGTTACATAATAATACTATGTCACTGTATAATAATGATCGAGAATATCGATTTCTCTCATTGTTATAGCTACGGATCTTCAACAACGGTGATGCTAAACTTACAACCTTTGGGATCATTGGAGTACTTGGAAGGACGAAGATTTCAGGGAACGTTGAAGATTAGACTATGGAATAGGAGCCACTAAAGTTTATATTTTTTGTATTCCATATGTATTAATAATTTTGTCACTAAAATTGACAAAGGGGGAGATTGTTAGAGCATAGCTCGGTCGACCTCGCATGCGTTGCTATCTCAAGCATGTTTGTCAATGTAGTGATCAAAACTATGAATCTTGATTTCTAGTCTACATAGCTAAGACTCGGACTAGGATAAAAAAGTGTAGTTGAGCTCAAGGACTTCATGGCGATTCATCATACAACGACGAAGATCTACTCAAGGAACCATGGAACTTCATCAACAAAAAGGTATGTGGAGACTTGAACTTATCTATCACTCAAAAGTCTATCTCTTCTATCTCCTACTTCTTATGAGACAAAAGTCGTATGCTATATAGACTGGATCATACACATTTGATATTTCGAGCCGAGTATATCTCGCCTATTTATATCTCGAAATCATGTGTTGGTAAAGCGTTTCGCTTGATCGGGTTTATCTTCATCTAATGACGAAAGTCATAATGTTTCAATCACTTTGAAAATCCCTTTGACGAGAAATAGTGTAACAACTATATAACGTCCTCTAAGAATGTTTCAATGGTTGGAATGAGAGTTTAGGTCTATATAACCAATGATGGATATAAGCATTGTGCGGAAACACATATGTGCATAAGTCATATTCCTTAATCTGAAGTTTGCGAACTTTGTTGATTGAGAGAAACCGGAGGAACTGGCTTTGCCAAGTCCGCGAAATCAGTTTGCGAACTCAGTCCGCGAACTGACGGAAGTTCTCTTGTCGAGAATTTCTGCTGGGATTTTCCAAAAACTCGTTTGCGTGTTTAGTCCGCGAACCTAGTCCGCGAACTGGCGGAAGTCTCCTTGCCGAGATTTTCTGCTGAGTTTGGAAAACTCTGCCGGTTGCCTTAAGTCCGCGAACTTGTTTTCGAACTTGAGTGGGTTATGATCTAAAGATGTGCTCTGAACATGAAACTTAAATTACTAAGGAATGCAGTATGCAAACCGTGGATATAAAGTTCATGAGCCGATTCAATCGAATCGAATCATCTTTGTTTCAATTGTGTCTTGTGTAGTTACATAAGATCTCATAGAAATTGAACAACTTTCTAACTAGTTCATTTGAGTCAATTGAACTAGTTATGGTGAAGAATAACAAGGTTAATATGAAATGCTCATATGGTTGACCTTATGGGTCACTATGTTGAACCAACATACACGCACACGCTTGGGCACGGTTTTCACAAACCCAGTAAATGTATATCTTAAGTGTGTGTGACAAGCTAAGTTTTCGATCTAACGGTTGAATATTGATTGCTTTGTAACTAAGGAAAAACCCTGATTTGAAGACTATATATAGGAGACATCTAGCATTGGGAAAAACCAATCCCCACACGTCTGCGTGATACAAGTGCGCTCGCTAGAGTCGATTCTCCTCTAACCTTTGGTTTTCTTCTCTAAAACCAGGTTAACGACTTAAAGACTTCACTGGTATTGTGAAGCCAGACCGATACTACTTTTATCGTAGTTGTGTGATCTGATCTTGCATCTTCTATCGTACGAGTACAATATTTGATTGGCTTGAGATCGTGAGAGTTCTCCGATAGGCAAGATAAAGAAGTCACAAACATCTTCGTCTCACTGTTTGTGATTCCTCGACGTCCTCTTGTGTATTCAAGTAAGACTGTTGAGAGGTGATTGATTAATCTAGGCTGTTCTTCGAGAATATAAGACCATATTATCAATTGGTTCCTGTTCACCTTGATTTCATATCTTAAGACGGAACAAAAACCTAGGGTTTTTTTGTGGGAGACATATTTATCCTTTGATAGTCTTTTCTGTGTGAGACAGATTTGTTTATTATCAAGTCTGCGATTTTGGGTTGCAGCAATTCTTGGTTGTGGGTGAGATCAGATAAGGGAATCAAGTGCGCAGTATCCTACTGGGATCAGAGGCGTAGGAGTACAACTGTACCTTGAATTAGTGGGAGAATGATTGGGGTTCAACTATAATCCAGTCCGAAGTTAGCTTGAAGTAGGCTAGTGTCTGTAGCGGCTTAATACAATGTGTATTCATCCTGGACTAGGTCCCGGGGTTTTTCTGCATTTGCGGTTTCCTCGTTAACAAAATTTCTGGTGTCTGTGTTATTTCATTTTCCACATTATATTGTTTATCTTTATAATTGAAATAATACAGGTTGTGCGTTAAAGGTTAATTGATTGGGGATCCGACCTTGTGGTTGTCGATTTCATTGATTAACACTTGGACATTGGTCTTTGGTACCGTCCAAGTTATTCCTTGTATTTGATAAAGACTCGCTATTGTTTTTAGCTTGAGTAAAAATCAAATCAAGAGAGAGATATTAACTCCTTGAGATACTTTTATCTAGATTGAGTCTGACTGTCTAGTTGATTCTCTAGCAAAGTATTTCGGAGTTAGTCCATATCGATTGCTAAACGAAATATTGGGTGGTGTTGTTAGACCCCCGCTTTTTCAAATTGTACTTAAACGTGTACACTTAGTTGGTTCACAAATAGTTAATCAATGGTTAGCCATATGAGCACTTTCATATTAGCCGTATTCCTCTTTCTCATAACTAGTTCAAATGACTCATAAGAACTAGTTGAAGAGTTGTTAAATTGCTTATGTCTTTATTCATAGAAACAATTGAAACAAAATCGGTTTGATCAATTTGAATCAATTCATGAACAATATACCCACGGTTTGCAAAGATTGCATTCCTTATAATTTATTGTTTTAAGTTCATGAACTACCGATTTGAGAAATAACCATCTTGGGTACACGTACGGGTATGCGTACCTTAGCTACCGGATTTCAGTTTACAAACTCAGCAGAAATTTTCGATTCGAAAACTTCCGTGGTACGCGTACGGGTATGCGTACCTAAGGTGACTGGTTTACTAGTTTGCAAGCTACAAACTCAGCAGAAATTTTCAGTTGAAAACTTCCGCTGGTACGCGTACCCAACCTGTCTCCTTCCCCAATATCGTATGCACACATATGCACACACTTGGTTTTCCGGCACATGGATTTATACACTAATGTGCGAACACACTATATATGCTTATATCCATAGTTGGTAATCTCAACTCTACATTTCAATCATTGAAACATTCTTCTATAATGTTATAACAATCGTTATTCACGACTATCATCATCGAAGCTATTTTCAAGATTGAAACGTCATCATGACTTTCGTCACGGGTAAAGATGAAAGTGGTTAAAGCAAAATATTACCAACACATATTTCGAGAAAAATATAGGCGAGTAAACTCGGCTCAAAATAGCAAATGTGTATGTATGAAAACTATCATAATTATACGACTATTGTCTCAAGAATAGGAGATAAAGTAGACTTTTGAGTGATATATAAGTTCAAGTCTCCACATACCTTTTTAGTCGGATGAAGTTCCACTGGTTCCTCGAGTAGTTCTTCCTCTTCGTAAGATGATCGGCACGGAGTCTGGAGCTCAACTACACTTAACTATCCTAGACCAAGACTTAGTCATAAGTAAATTAGAAATCAAGACATATAGTTTTGATCACTAATATTGAAAAACATGCTTGAGATAGCAACGCAAGCGAGTTCGACCGAGAAATGCTCTAACACTCTCTATTCCTGCACGCAGCCCAAACAGAAGTTTTGTAACCTCACCTAAGACAAGTTCACCGTCCCCAAGAAACAATTCTAGTCCCAGATTGCCACATATTAAGAAGCTTACATATGCTGATATGAGAGCTCGGCGAGAAAAGGGGATATGTTATAACTGCGATGAAGTATACTCTTATGGTCACAAATGCAAGAAACATTAGTTGTTCATGTTAGTTTTAGATGATGGAGAGAACTTCATACCAGAGGAAGAGTCACCTGAGGATTCTCCGTTGATTCAAGAAGTCGAGGAAGAGGTGGAGATATCTCTCCATGCGTTGTCAGGTAATGTGTCACATAACACTATTAAAATATCCTCCAATTCTTGCAATCTACTATCCACTGCACCATAGTCCATTTTGTTCTACTCTTTTAACTTTATCTTAAGCATTTGAAGTTTTTTACAGAAAATGTAGCCAGCACTACATGAAACAGAAAACGAAATCCACGTATCCTTGACAAAATTGAAAAAGTCTGGGTGAGAAAACCAAAAATACTCACAGCGAAATGGCGGTGGTCCATGCTTTATCCCCTGAGAAATAAGAGCAATTGGATTATGATCAGAACAAGGCCGTGCAAGAGCCTATTGAATCACCTGACGGTAACAACATTCCCAACCAGGAGACAAAAGAATTCTATCAATTCTGCTTCTAATACTTTGAGTCTGATTATTAGTCCAAGTATAATTGGCACCAATAAGTGGAAGATCGATTAAATGATGCCTTGAGATGAACCTATTGAATTTGGTCATACCAGAAATAACATCCCCACCTGAAGTTCTTTCGTGAGAATATCTAATCTCATTGAAATCCCCTCCTATAACCCATGGATAACCCCAAAAACATCTGACTTCTTCAATCTCCCTCCAAAAAAGTTTTAAATCTTCAGTATTTGAAGCACAAGGTGCATAGACCCCAGTGACCATCCATTCAAAAGAATATGAAACATTTTTACACAATAAAGTGATTGAATAAGGCCCAATTAGTGAATACAAGACTTGAATCTTTGAGGAATCCCACAAACATAAAATACCACCAGAGCTTCCTTGAGAGGGTGAATCAAGCCATTTAACTGATTTATTGCTCCAACTTTGCCAAGCCAGTAAATCATTGCATTGCTGGATTTTGGTTTCCTACAACAGCATGATACTCGGTTTCCAATCTTTTATTTTCTTTTTAACAACATCCCTTCTGCTAATATCATTCAAACCACGAATATTCCAATAAACAATTCTTAAATCCATGATAAACTGAACAACCAAGAAAAAGAATCTACTTAACCACTTGAGCAGAATTTTGATTTTCTAAATTATAGTTATGAAGATGAAGTTTAAAAGTGTCCATCATAGAATCATTAACTTCTTTTTTCGTGCCTTTCAAATGAATGCCTAATTTTGGCCAGAGAGTAGCCATTTGTAGCAAAACATTTTCGAATTCATTTTTCAAGATAGGAGGTACCTTATGTTTTAATGTACTCCATTTCTCTGAGGTTTTCCAAAAGAAATCAAAATTGCCAATCTGAGAAACAGATTCCATCGAAGAAGGTACCAATTCAGTTGAAGGCGTTCCAAATGAATCAATCATTTGCAGGTATGGGATTGATACTGCCGTCTCCAAGTAATCATCAACATCTGCTTCACTGTGAAAGTTTGGTAAGGTAGCCGTTGGTGAAGGTTGTTCAACATTTGAAATAATGAGAGCCTTATCTTAAACAGTATTTGAATTTGAACCCGTATCTTGCTCCGTTTCCGAAATTTGATCCGAAGAATTTGCTATCGAACCCGATTCTGAATCCGAATTAGAAGACCGCTGTCTTTTACCATTGAAGGCAAAATTAAAATTTAAATTTGAATTCGAAATAACCACTAGTGTTATGATCTTTCCTTTTTTCAGCACCGACGAATTTTGAACATATTTCTTCTCCTAGAATCGTGCGGCCTTAAAACTGGTTGAGTTACTATCGGCTAATCTATATTGAATGAGAACTGTGATGTTGACTCAGTAATTTTCGGATCCACTGCAACAACCTCCAATTTTTGAACCCTAATTTTCTTGTATGCTTGATCCACTATACCATTGATAATCTTCAAAGGTGATATTTTGATTGGAAATGAATAACTCCCATGATGATACAGAAAGGTTGAAATGATACCATCATAACTTTGTACCTTGAGACGAATGGCTGAAGCGTCCTCCCAACTAGAAGTAAATTGATGAACTTCAATAAGACCACCAAACTTTTGACTGAACTCAGTGTAAAATGATGCAACCCATAAATTAAAAGGAACACCCTGAATTTGAATCCACGAACCTTCTGCGTCAATTTCAGTCAGTGTGATAGAATTAGAAGCATTCCACCACGGAAGAAGTCTGATTGACATATTATTAAAATTCCAAAGTCCTTTCTGAATCATTGTATCACGATTATGTTGCGAAGATAAAAACAAAGCCTTCTTGGATTCGAATGGAAAAATATCGAAATCCAAATCCATATTGAATCTCCTAGCAATCTCCTGACCAATATTATTCCATGAGACAACATCTTGTGAAGTTTCGATTATAACAGCTTGATTCCAATTAGAAGATAAATAAACTTCCGCAACAGCTGGTGAAGATGTAGTTGCCTTGACTATATTCTGATGAACAACAGCTTCCTCAGGCTGAGTGTTAATGTTGTTAATATGTGGTGTCTTGTTATTTTTTAAAGAGACAACTTTAGCAAAAGCAGAAACAAAATTCAACCATTTAGATGTACCTTCTTCAATCGAAAAGCACATAGATTGTTTCAATCTGTTCTTAGAGATAGTTGCACGAAAAAACTCACCGTGCTTGTTCTGATTCCGCGAAAATAAGATATGTTCATTTCCTCTATGAAAAGTCCAATACCAGGATCCATAGAAATTCTTTTTAGATTCATTCTTCAATATATTTTTCATCCAGATCACTCCTCTGGACAAATGGTTGCTTGAATGATTTTTGTTGTATTCCTGGTTTGCTCATCAAATAGAATACCTTCAGATTTCTTTGTAAGAACAAAAGTTTTGTACTTACAATCAATCGATATCTCTTGAACAATCCGATCTGAAGATCCTTTGTTTTTTCTTCCCGTTACCATTTTCCATTCTTCTTCTTTTCTGCATTGTTGCGCATCATCAGTTTCTTGTTTTTAGGTTTTTTGGTTTAAAATTATAAAACTATTTGGAGGATGATGTTTTGCAATATTTTTGATTTTTTTATATTGCAACTTGTTATGGGATATTTTTGTTTACGTCCGTGAACTTTCTTGTCCCATATTTTTGTCAAAAGTAAAGTCGCTCACGATCGGTATTCATGTATTGGTTTAAGAATGAATGGACTTTTGACATATACAAAAGTTAAGCCTATATTGTCAACCCTTGACAGAAGATAGGTTAAAATATTTTGTATCCAAGGATTATTGCTATTGTATATGCTTGTGCAAAAGAATGAATCCTTGTGTATTCCACGGTATAGATCTTCATTGATCCATCTTTTTGTATTACCGTAAGGCTCCGTGATGTGTCTTATGTTGAGCACGATACAACTAAGTTGATTATTTTTGATTAGCTTGGTTGGTTGTTCCGTGAGATATGTTATGTTGAGCATTTAGAACTAAATTAATCATCTTCTTGGTTATTTAGTTATTACTCCACAAGTTCTCTTGTGTTGAGTACATGAACGATTAAGCCAATCACTCTCTTGTATGATTAACTTAGTCGTTGCTCCGTAAGTTTACTTATGTTGAGCACAGTGAATTAAATTGATCAATTTTGTGGTTAATTTGATTATGTATTCCGATTAGATTATTCATGGGTTTACTTATGAATAATTTGATGGAGTGTTGGATATAAAAATCATTCAAATGGTTTTGGTGTCCAATAAAATCCTTCGTTTCTCTTGAAATTAAGGTCGCTCGTTGTTGTTCCCTTGGGAATGACATCAAATGGGGGAGAGTCCTTTTGAACTTGTGCTTAATGGTCATATCTTGAGGGGTGTGCAGCTGTGGAATTTTAGAGGGGTTATCTTGTATCTTTAAACTCCTTGATGAATGTTGTTAGCTTCGGCTATATGATTGCATCTAAATGAGATGATGTGTGTTTCTTTCTCTCAGTCATGAAATGTCTCTTACGGAAATTTCATTATGATCCCGTTCTTGTACCTTTGCCAATTTTATTGACAAAAAGGGGGAGTGTAGGATCAGAATCTCGCAGCAATAATGCCTCAGCGAAATTATCAGCAACACAACACAACATCGTCGCAGAACAATTTCAGAAATGACATAATAAACGACGTCAACTAAATCATGAGAAAAATGTTACGGTCCTGCGAAAATTAGAGAGTTTGCGAGATTAATATTTGTAAGGTCACGAGAATGTCGCAAGCCATATCCGAAAATAAAGGACATATTAGCTGTCATCCACTATGTAATTCCCTATAAATAGCCGCTCAGTTATAAAGGAAAGGGAGAGATCTTTTCTGATTGAGAAGCAAGTAAATAAGAGAGAGAAAATCTAGAGAAGTGGTTATTCTTGATTCCTTTATCTTTTCTTGTAAGATTGTTCAAAGATTCATTAATAAAATTAAGATTGTTAATCTAGAATGAGTTGAATGTTAATGAAATCTTGTGAGGGGTGTATTGTAGGATTTCCTGCAACTACATAATAGTGTAGGATTTCCTGCAACTACATAATGGCGCTAGAAACAGGGAGGCTAAAGATTGAAAATTGAAGATTGTTGTTGAGATTGTTCAAATCAAGAAAGTGATTAAATAAATCAGTGAACCAGTTAAAAGAAAAATGATTAGAGTCAATGAAGATGACAAAAGATTGGAGTGTAATATGATAACAAAAACAATGGTTAATGGATTCCATGAAAACATCAAAGGAAGATTACATAAACGAGATTTTGAAGGAAGGAAGATTATGGCGGTAGAAAAGACATCACCCTTGAAAGATTGGGAAAAGCAAAAAATCACATTCATGACGGCAGAAATACCAAAAGAAAATTTGAACCATACATATCCATTGGTTATTACAGTGCATATTACACTAAAAGAGAAGGGGACGACAACAAAATCCACGGAAGAATGGACATTGAACAGAACTTTAGTCGATACAGGAAGTTCAGTGGATATAATATTTTATCATGCGTTCAGGGGAATGGGATTTAAATATGAAGAAATGTCCAGTTCAACATATCTTGTTCATGGCTTTGGAAAATCCACAACAAAACCTAAAGGAGAAATAGTGGTACGAATTCCACTAGGAGAGATCGAAACACAGTGACACTACGCGTGGTGGATATGGAATCGCCATATAATATGTTGCTAGGAAGACCATGGATACATGCGATAAAAGTTGTAGTATCAACGTTGCATCAATGTATTAAATTCCCCACACCAAATGGAATAGGTGAAATCAGAGGAGATGTTGACAATGTAAAATTATGTCATCAAATTGAAGTAAAGCATTATGAAGGATGAGCAAAAAAGAAACAATTTCGCAGAAAGTTGGCAAAGGATGCAAAGAACAAAAAAGAATTTAGAGTGTAAAAAGAAGGTAGGGGAATACCCAGCGAAATTTTGGAAAAAGGAGAAGGACCTGTGAAAACAATAAAAGAACCAACACCAATGGGAGAACCCAAGTCCAGTTACACTGCCGCAGAACCAACAAAATAAGTAAACGTTGGGACTATAGAAGAACCTCTAATATTGAGAATTGGAACCAAGATGGATGTAGAAGAAGAAGAAAGAAATGTTAACCTTTTGCGAGAATATAAAGACATTTTCGCAGGGAGCATGGATGAGATATCGGGAATAAATCCATCAATTGCATGTCACAAGCTGGAGATTAACAAGAATGTGAGACCATTTAAACAAAGAATAAGAAAAATCGCAACTGCCTACCATTCCCAAATAGAAGTAGAACTACAGAAAATGCTCGATGCAGGAATTATAAGAGAAGCTAAATACCCAGAGTGGATAGCGAACATGGTCATTGTTCCAAAGAAAAACAAAGGAATAAGGATTTGCATAAATTTCACTGATTTAAACAAAGCCTGCCCTAAAGATAGCTTTCCGTTACCAGATATTCCTCAAATGGTGGAATCAGCAGCGGGAAACGATAGGGTATCATCTTTAGATGGGTACAAAGGATATAACCAAATCCCTCTCGCTGAAGAAGATAAAGATCATACTGCTTTTTTCGCCCCTAGAGGTTTATATTTTTACACGAAAATGCCATTTGCTTTGCGAAATGCGGGAGCAACATACCAAAGAATGGTAGAGAAGGTGTTCGCGAAATGGATACACAAAACATTAGAAGTATACGTGGACGACATGTTAGTAAAGAGTAAAGAATCCAAAGACCATGTACAGGACCTGAGGGAGATTTTTGAACAAATGCGGCAGTATGACATTAAACTGAATCCTGAGAAGTATACCATTGGAGTTGCATCGGGAAAAATTTTAGGCTATATTGTATCAAAGGAAGGAATACAGGTTGATCCATAAAAACTGCAAGTAGTTCGTGACATGCCAACACCAGCAACAATAAAAGATATACAGAAGTTGAATGGACTTTTAGCTTCGCTAGGGAGATTCATTTCGCGATCATCAGACAAATGCAAGTATTTTTTCGATATACTCAAGAAGGGTGCGAAATTCAAATGGACTGATGAATGCGAAAAAGCTTTTTAAGGGATCAAATAACATCTTATGAATACATCTATTTTACAAAAAGCAGAATCAGGAGAAGAGTTATTAATCTATCTTGCGACGACGTCGCATGCAATAAGTGCTGTGTTATTGCGAATAGATGCAGGAGTGGAGAAACCCATCTATTACATTAGCAAAACTTTTAATACTGCCGAGAAGAATTACTCAAAGATTGAGAAGCTAATCTTAGCATTAGTTTAACAAAAGTACCAATTGAATCAGTGATGAAGAATTCAAAAAGATCAGGAAGAGTGGAGAGATGGAATGCACAAGTAGTCCACTTTGATATTAAATATGAATTTTTGTCTTCACCAAAATCACAAGTTGTTGCAGATTTCTTGGAAGAATTTCCTTTAGAAGAAGATGAAGCGGTAGAAGAAATGATGGATATAGAAGAAGAACACGGAGATCCAAAAGACTTATTAACAGAACCAAATAGATGGGAGATATTGGTAGATGGATCATCAAATGGAGAAGGCAATGGAGTTGGAATTGTTTTAATTTCGCCAGAAGGAGCGAAGATGGCTTTTTCATTCAGATTGGAATTCGCATCCACTAATAACGAAACGGAATATGAAGCTGTGATACATGCCTTAAAGTTCGCAATAGAAATGAAACTAGAAAATGCCAGGATCACTAGTGATTCGCAGCTAGTTATTCGCCAAATAAAGGGAGAGTACACTACAAATGAACCATCCTTGAAGAAATACAAGAAGCTCGTTGAAGAATTGTCAGCGAAAATCCCAAAAATAAAATGGAGGCACATTTCAAGGAAGGATAACAGACTCGCAGACGCTTTTGCTTTCATCTCAAGCATGATGACAGATCCAACTGCGAGATGCATAAAAATACAGACATCTGTCACCATCAATCAAAAAGAAGAAGAAGAAGTGAACGTGATGATAATAGACGGTGGAGAAGAAGAACAAACGAACAATATCGCAGATTGGAGAACAGAACTTCATGCATATTTGGCGAAAGGAGAAACACCAAGAAATAGATTGGAAGCACACAAGTTAAAAAGCCGCGCAACAAATTATGAATTAAGAGATGGGCTGCTATACCGAAAATCCTTTAATGGACCATCACTCAGATGTTTGACACGAGAAGAAGGAGAAAAGGTGCTAAAAATGTTACATAGTGGGGATGCTGGCAATCATAGGGGGGAAGATCTTTGGCACATAGAGCAAAAATGCAAGGCTATTACTGGCCATACATGCACGAAGATGCAAAACAAATATCAAGACGTTGCGAAGATTGTCAGCGGCATGGAAAGAAAATACATGCACCTGGAGCACCATTGTCATCTTCAACCAGTGTGTGGCCTTTTGGAAAGTGGGGCTTAGATATTGTGGGGCCATTTTTACCAGGATCTGGACAAAGAAGATACTTAATAGTCGCAACAGATTATTTCACAAAATGGACAGAAGTGAAGGCAGTACAGCATATTCGCGACAAAGATATCTTTACATTCATATTCGAAAATATCATTTGCAGATTCGGAATTCCTGCGCAGTTGGTATCTGATAATGGGAAACAGTTTGAAGGACAGAACATAGAAATGTTACTTAATGCATTTAAGATAAAATGTGGAAAGTCTACTCCTTTGTATCCACAAGCTAATGGGCAGGCAGAGGCAACAAACAAAACAATTGCAGATATATTAAAGAAGAAATTAGAAGGACATCATAGAGCATGGTGCGAACAAGTACATAATGCAGTATGGGCTTATAATACAACTAGAAGAGAAGCTACTGGAATGTCACCTTTTTGTTTAACATACGGAGTTGAAGCGGTGTTACCAACAGAAGTTGTTATTCCGACAACAAAGAGAGAAGCTTGGGAGAAAAATCTTAGTGCGGGTTTGATCTTAAGCAAACTTGATGAATTAGAAGAAAAAAGAGAAAGAGCTTTACAACATATGGAGAATTATCAGCGAAGATTAGCCCGAGAATATAATAAACGTGTCAAAGTACGCGAATTCCAACCAGGAGATTTAGTTCTGCGAGAGACACCAATATATCAGCGAGAAAATGGTGGAAAGTTAGCGAAAAAATGGGATGGACCTTACATCATTAAGGAGATAGTTGGAACAGGAGCTTATAAATTAATGGATCCAGAAGGTAGAGATGTTGGTCATAGACTTGACAGACCATGGAACAGATTGTACTTAAAAAGATATTATCCGTAAGAAGCTTTGAGAAGTTATGGATTCTGAAAGAATAGTTGCGAGATTATTCATATCAAAACAAGATCATGATGTGCGAAACTTTCGCAGAGATAATCATAGAACAATGACATAAAAGAAAGGGGCGAACCTTTATGGCGTACACCCTAGTTCGCGAATAAAATTTCGCAAGAGGCAAATGTAAGACCTAAAGTACGTCATATAAGGGGGTACCTGTTGCATGGATCAGGAAAAGGCTACACCGCCACCGGAACCTGAGTCATGGAGATTTGGGGTCAATAAAGCCCATCCGGGAGAGACACCTTGGATTCTCAGCTTAAGCATATGACTTAGGTTGGGCGACTAAGGTAATAAGGACTCTCCCAAGGAGTGCAGAATCTGATCAAGGCGCCGAGGTACACGGTTGAGTCAAGAGTGCCAGGGGCGTTTAAACCGTACCTTGCCATTCTTGACAAGTCTTGGCTTATACTGCACTCGGACCGAAGAAAATCCCACTTAGGGTGCAGTCTCGTAACCATAAGCCCTATAGGTAAAAGGGATAAGAGGCTGCGAAAACAATTGGTTGTTGTTAAGACTGGATGGGAGGAGCTAACCTTGTATGGTAGAAGTACGCCTCCTTGAAGGGTCAACCAGGGGGGAGATAAGGGCGGCACCCTCCATTAGGGAGATGATAATTGTCTTAAGACGCAAATGTCATGAGGCTTTTTACTCGCAAGGGTATTAAGGATTGTCATATTTGTGCAACAATCCTGAAGAGGCAATAATACTAAAGAAAAAGATAAGACGAGATCAATGGGTTTTCGCATGAAAGTGCGAAGACGTCCTGCGATTTCATCGCAAGACGGTATTGTAATGGGGATTTATTTTCGCAAGAATATTTAGGCCTATCATATTGTCGCAACATTCCTGAAGAGGCAATAATACAAAAGAAAAAGTTAAGGCAAGATCAATGGGTTTTTGCATGAAAGTGCAAGGACGTCCTGCGATTTTGTCGCAATGACAAGAGGTGGCATAATAAGACCTTTAATTAGGAAGGAAAAATAATACCACATGACAAAACAAAATATTTATAAGTATTCATAACCGATCATCTCTAGCAAGAAAGATAATGAGAGGCAAGTATGGGAATCAGTAAACAAGAGGCATTATCTTTCTCGCCAACAAAATACTAAAAGAGAAAATTAATCCCAAAGTTTGTTGAAGAATATTATTCGCAAGAAATAATAAAGATGAAACAATTCAAGAAGATAGAACTAGATAAGAAGCTCATGCTTCGGTATTAATTCCAGTAGAAGGAGATAACGGACGTTCTTCGCCAATGTTCTCATTATCGCCAACCTCTTCTTCATTTCGATTCTGATCTTCACCAATAATAATTCCTTTGGGAGGGACTTCTTTTTCGCCTCCACCTTGATTATCGCCAGCAATTACTTCTTTAGAAGGGATATCTTTTTCGTTTTCATCTTGATTAGCACCAGCAGTTGCTTCCTTAGAAGGGATCTCTTCTCCATCTTCCAAAAGACTATTCTCTCCACCACTTTCATAATCATAATCAATTTCAGCAGGACGAGGAATTTCATCATCATCTACTTCCAAAGGTTCGATTGATGTAGGAGGAAGAGATTTGGACAATAAAATATCATTTACAAGGACTTCAGCCCGGATATGAACTTGACGAAGAAGTGCTATCTGATGATTCCTATCTTGAATATCCTTAAAGTAAGCAAGATAATCAAGTCTTCTTTCTGCTCGATCGCGAGAACCAGTAAGGACAGAGACGAGTAGTGCATTTTCTTTGTGAATTTTGGCATATTTAGCCTCCAAAACAGAAATGGAGGAATGAAGATTTTTCTCAGACTCTGCGAAAAGTAGAATACAAAATTTCAGTAAGATGAAGAACTCAAAAAGACATGACAAAGAAAAGATAGTTAAGGCAGTCAAACTATTATGACTACCTTCCTTTTGCAAAATAAGGTGTTGAATCAAGGTCAAACAACTATTCTCCCAACGGTCCATTGCGTCATCAAATTTATCTCCAACTAAACCTTTAAGTCGAGACTGAAGATTTTTCTCTTTAAAAATAAGAAAGGCATTTTTCTTCGCAAGAGAAGAATAAGATTCTTCTAATTTGGAATATTGTTCTTTAAGTTGATTCGCCTTTACACTTAAGGCTATTCTACCTTGAATGAGTGTATCTCTTTCAGCGATAGATGACTCTGTCACTTCTTTAAGTTCATTTCTCAAAGAGCGAAGGGATTGTTCTTGGTCATCACATACTTTCTGAAGGATGCTAAGTTGTTGCGAAGATATTGCCATCTTATTTAAACAAATTCGCTTCTCTTGAGATAGAGTTTTATTATCATATGATAAAGATTCCATCCCTAGATTAGCTTTAGTTAAAGAATAAGAGAGGCGAGATATTTCATTACTTAATAAATCTTGCCTCCGAACTAAGTGGGTATTTTCATTGGTAAGATTATTTATATGATCAACAGAGTATGAATAGAGGTTATCTAATTGGTTATATTGATCCATCAAAATCTCTTTATCAACACGGGCTTCTTCAACAGCAGATTCAAATTGATATCTCTCCATTATTCGTTTCTGGTTTAAGGATTAACATGCGAAAGGGGGATTTCAAGGATAATTAAATATGGAAAGGATAAAATCATTAGAAAGACAAATTGAAGACACAGATAAGGAAATCATACGTCTCAGTTCATCATTCTTCTTGCTAAGATTGTCGCGATCCAGCAAAACATTCTGGAGCTTTTCATTTTCGAGACGAAGAGCATTACACTCTTTTACCAAAGCTGTTTGCGAAGCATCTCAGTCAGAGCCAAAATACTTACTCAGAATTTCGCAAATACCAGACTTGACAGGATCAATGGGAGACTTCTTTCCATCATCCAGGACCTCAGACAAAACTTTGAAATCAATATCTATTCCTTCCACGGTTTCTTTCGAAAAAGGAAGAGGCTCAGGTAGAGAACTGGCAATGATAGAAGGTTGAGAAACATTATCAATAGGAAGAGAAGAAGTTTCATTCACCGAAGGATTGATAAGGGGGGTTTCAATCATTGAAAGGTCAGTTGAAGAAATGAAATCTGAGGCAGCCTTTTCGCGAATTGGAGATAATGGTTTAACTTGCGAAGATGTCGCAGAAGATTTAGAAGAGATAAGTAAGTGGAATGGAACAGAGGTTTCAACGGTTTTAAGGTGGCGAGATTTCTTGACAGGTTTGTTGGCATCCTTATCACCCTGCGAATCACAATCCAGATAAGAAACAGAGGCAATAATATTGTTATTAGAAACGAATAATGTTTCTTACAGCCTTCTGATTCGCAGACTTTCTTTTGTTTACAACAATCTTATACTGCGATTTGGGAATATTAGGGTTTTGAACCGTAAATTTGGTGTTAGAGGCGTTTTTGCTGAAATAAAAACAGTATGGGAATCACATAAGCAGCATCATCAAATAAAGCAGTAAGCAAGATCAATTTCAGCAAAATCCATAAGAAAGAAAAAAGAAAACTAACCTCGATGAATCCATGGAATACACCAGTAGGAAGATCAATTCGTAAAAATTAAAAAGGAAGAAAGTTAAGAACAATGAAGATCTACAGAGGGAACAGTATGGAGATGAAGAAGAAATTAAAAAAATTAAAAGAAGAAGAAAGAAGAAAAAGTTGCAATGGCAGAATTTATGGAAGAACAATAGAGTTGCAGAGATGAGAGAATAAAAAGAGAAGAGAAAGTAAAAAGAAAATGGAAAGAAGAGTAAGAAGAATATATAGAGAAGATTTTTACTACTCGAAGAAATAAACACCATTAATACGAAAAGACGTGAGCGGTTAAAAAGCAGCAGTTACAGAAGACGTGTCAAGAAATAGATGGAAGAAAGGATACATGTGATAAATGTAGAATATGAAGAGATGGACAGCTGCGGCATTTATCACATCATTCTCTACTTCGCAGAGAAGATATGAGAAGAGGCAAGATGTAGGATCAGAATCTCGCAGCAATAATTCCTCAGCGAAATTATCAGCAACACAACACAACAGCGTCGCAAAACAATTTCAGAAATGACATAATAAACGACGTCAACTAAATCATGAGAAAAATGTGACGGTCCTGCGAAAATTAGAGAGTTTGCGAGATTAACATTTGTAAGGTCGCGAGAATGTCGCAAGCCATATCCGAAAATAAAGGACATATTAGCTGTCATCCACTATGTAATTCCCTATAAATAGCCGCTCAGTTGTAAAGAAAAGGGAGAGATCTTTTCTGATTGAGAAGCAAGTAAGTAAGAGAGAGAAAATCTAGAGCAGTGGTTATTCTTGATTCCTTTATCTTTTCTTGTAAGATTGTTCAAAGATTCATCAATAAAATTAAGATTGTTAATCTAGAATGAGTTGAATGTTAATGAAATCTTGTGAGGGGTGTAGTGTAGGATTTCCTGCAACTACAGGGAGAATTAATATGTAGTTCACACTACAAATACATATGGTTTTCGGATCATTGTGTAAGGGGGAGTGGTTTTCATGTGAGATGGGGTATTGACTAAGGGGGAGTGATACATATCACCATAGTATTATTGTTGAAGTTGTGATACAATTGGACTTTGACACTGTGTAATAATACTATGACACTGTATAACAATGATCGAGACCGATGCTTTCTCATTGTTATAGCTACGGATCTTCAACAACGGTGATGCTAAACTTACAACCTTTGGGATCATTGGAGTACTTGGAAGTGACGAAGATTTCGAGGAATGTTGAAGATTAGACATGTGGAATAGGATCTACTAAAGTTTCATTATCTTTTTTATATTCCCTATGTATTGATAGTTTTGTCACTAAAATTGACAAATGGGGAGATTGTTAGAGCACTGCTCGGTCAAACTCGCATGCATGTTTGTCAATATTAGTGATCAAAACTATAAGTATTGATTTCTAGTCTCTTATATCTAAGTCTCGGACTAGGATAGTAAGTGTAGTTGAGATCAAGGACTTCATGGCGATTCATCATACAAGTAGAAGATATACTCAAGTAACCGGTGGAACTTCTCGACAAAAAGGTATGCGCAGACTTGAACTTATCTGTCACTCAAAAGTCTATCTATTCTATCTCCTACTCTTTGAGACAAAAGTCGTATGCTATATATATAGACTAGATCATACACATTTGGTATTTCGAGCTGAGTATACCTCGCCTATCTATATCTCGAAATATGTGTTGGTAAGCTTTTCGCTTCGACCAAGTTTATCTTTACCTAGTGACGAAAGTCATGAATATTTCAATTACTTTGAAAATTTCTTTGACGAGAAATAGTGTAGCAACTATATAACGTCCTCTAAGAATGTTTCAATGCTTGGAATGAGAGTTTAGATTACATAACCAATGGATTCCTTGAACCGAAGTTTTCGAACTTTGTTGATCAAGAGAACCGGAAGTATGGCAAGTGCCAACTCCGCGAACTCAGTCCGCGAACTGCCGAAGTTCTCAAACCCGAGAATTTCTGCTGTAGTTGACAAACTATTGCGTGAGCCAAGTCCGCGAACCGGCGTAGTTCTCGAACCCGAGAATTTCTGCTGGAGTTTGTAAACTCTATCCGGTGTCTTAAGTCCGCGAACCTAGTCTGCGAACTTGAGAAGGTTATATATCTAAAGATGATTTCTGAACTTAATCTTAAAAGACTAAGGAATGCATTTGCAAACCGTGGCTATTAAAGTTCATGAACCGATTCGAGTGAATCAAATCATCTTTGCTTCAATTGTGTCTTGTGTAGTTACATAATATTTCCTTGCAATTGAACAACTTTCTTAACTAGTTCATTTGAGTCAATTGGACTAGTTATGGTGAAGAAGAACATGGTTGGTATGAAATGCTTATATGGTTAACCTCTTTGGGTCGACTATTGTTGAACCAACAATGTACACGTTTGGGTGCGGTTAACAAACCTAGAAGCGTACAGTCATTTGTGTATGACAAGCTAAGTTTTCGATCTAACGGTTGAGAAATATTAGCTTGAATCTAAATCAGGTTTTCATCTAACGGTGAATATTGATTGCTTTGTAACTAAGGCAAAACCCTGATTTGAAAGGCTATATAAAGGAGAAATATAGTATTGTGCAAAACTAATCCCCACATCTTACGTGTGATACTAGTTTGCGTGCTAGAGTCGTTTCTCCTTTAACCTTTGGTTTTCTTCTTCTAAAACCAGGTTAACGATTTAAAGACTTCATTGGGATTGTGAAGCCAGACCGATACTACTTTTATCGTAGTTGTGTGATCTGATCTTGCATCTTCTATCGTAACAGTACAATCATATTGATTGGCTTGAGATCGTGAGAGTTCTCTGATAGGAAAGATATAAAAAGTAATCACAAACACCTTCGTCTCATCGTTTGTGATTCCACGACATCTTGTTTCGCTACCATACGATTAAGATTGTTGTGAGGTGATTGATTAATCTAGGTTGTTCTTCGGGAATATAAGACCGGATTATCAATTGGTTCCGGTTCACCTTGATTATTATCAAAAGACAGAACAAAAAATTTTATTGTTTTTCTGTGGGAGACAGATTGATCCTTTGATAGACTTATCTGTGTGAGACAGATTTGTTTATTGTTAAAGCCTGCGATTTTGGGTCGTAGCAACTCGTACTTGTGGTTGAGATCAGCTAAAGGAATCAAGTGCGCAGTATCCTGCTAGGATCAGAGGCGTAGGGAGTACAACTGTACCTTGGATCAGTGGGAGAGTGATTGGGGTTCAACTATAGTCCAGTCCGAAGTTAGCTTGGAGTAGGCTAGTGTCTGTAGCGGCTTAATACAGTGTGTATTCAATCCGGACTAGGCCCCGGGGGTTTTCTACATTTGCGGTTTCCTCGTTAACAAAATTCTGGTGTCTGTGTTATTTCTATTTCCGCATTATATTTGTTTATATAATTGAAAAAATACAGGTTGTGCGTTTGAATCAATCAATTGGAAATCCGACCTTTGGTTGTTGATTGATATTGATTGATCCTTGGACATTGGTCGTTGGTACCGTCCAAGTTATTCCTTGTGTTTGATTATAGACTCTCTAATTTCTATTAGCTTGAGTGAATCAAAACAAGAAAGAGATATTAACTCCTTGAGATACTTTTACCTAGATTGAATCTGACTGTATAGTTGATTCTCTATAAAGTATTTCGGAGTTAGTCCATACAGATTGCTAAGTGAAATATTGGGTGGTGTTGTTAGACCCCCGCTTTTTCACAAGGTACAGTTATGCTCCTACGCCTCTGATCCCAACAGGATACTGCGCACTTGATTCCCTTAGCTGATCTCACCCACAACTAAGAGTTGTTACGACCCAAAGTCGAAGACTTCAATAAACAAATATGTATCACACAGAAAAGTCTACGATAATAGATAAATCCGTCTCCCACGAATATACCTACGAGTTTTGTTCCGTCTTTTGATAAATCAAGGTGAACGGGAACCAATCAATAATACCATACTTATATTCCCGAAGAACAGCTTAGTATTATCAATCATCTCACAACAATCTTAATCGACACAACGAAAAAAGATATTGTGGAATCACAAACGATGAGACGAAGTTTGTTTGTAATTACTGTTTATCTTTCCTATCAGAGATATAAAATCTCAAGCCAATTATTACAATTATACTCGTACGATAGAAGATGCAAGATCAGGTCACACAACTACAAGAAAAGTAGTATCGGTCTGGCTTCACAATCCCAATGAAGTCTCTAAGTCGTTAACCTAGTTTAGAAGAATAAACCAAAGGTTAAAGGAGAATCGACTCTATCTATGCAACTAGTATCACACGTAAGGTGTGGGGATTAGGTTTCCCAGTTGCTAGAGTTCTCCCTTATATACACTTTCAAATCAGGGTTTGCAGTCAATGTTATCTTAGTAACAAAGCATTCAATATTCATCGTTAGATGAAAACCTGATTAGATTCAAGCTAATATTTCTCAACCGTTAGATCAAAAACTTAGCTTGTCACACACAAATGAAATGTCCAATTTTGGGTTTATGAACCGTACCCAAACATTAACATTTGTTGGTTCAACAAGTCAACCAAATGGTTATCCATATGATTACTTTCATATCAACCATATTCTTCTTCACCATAACTAGTTTAGATGACTCAAATGAACTAGTTAGAGAGTTGTTCAATTGCTTAGATCTTATGTAACTGCACAAGACACAATCGAAGCAAAATTATTTTGATTCACTCGAATCGGTTCATGAACTTTATAGTCACGGTTTGCAAAAACATTCCTTAGTTTATTTAAACATTAGTTCAAGAACAACCGACTTTAGATATAACCTGCTGAAGTTCGCGGACTGGGTTCGCGAACTTAAGCTCATGGAAGGATTTCACAAACTCCAGCAGAAATTCTCGGGTCGAGAACTTCCGCCAATTCGCGGACTTAGTTCGCGGACTTGGCTCACGCCACTTCCATTTCTCTTGATCAACAAAGTTCGCAAACTTTGGTTCAAGGAATAAGGACTTATACATATATGTGTTTCCACAATAATGCTTATATCCTACAAATGGTTATGTAATCTAAACTCTCATTTCAATCATTGAAACATTCTCAGAGGACGTTATATATCCGTTATTCACAAAACATTTTTCGTCAGAGAAATTTCCAAAGTGATTGAAACACAACATGACATTCGTCACTAGGTAAAGATGAATTTGGAAAAAGCGAAAGCTTACCAACACATATGTCGAGAAATAGATAGGCGAGTTACACTCGGCTCGAAATAGAAAATGTGTATAATGAAAATCTACATATCAAAACGACTTTTGTGTCAAGAGTAGGAGATAGAGTAGATAGACTTTTGAGTGACAGATAAGTTCAAGTCTCCACACACCTTTTAGTCGATGAAGATCCACCAGTTCCTTGAGTAGTCCTTCGTCTTGTATGATGATTGCCATGGAGTCTTGAGCTCAACTACACTTTCTATCCTAGTCTGAGACCTTTAGCTATGTAGGCTAGAAATCAAGACTTATAGTTTTGATAACTAACATTGACAAACATGTTTGAGATAACAACGCATGCGAGTTCGACCGAGCAATGCTCTAACAATCTCCCCCTTTGTCAATTTTAGTGGAAAAAGTATTAATACATATGGAATACAAAAAATAAATACATTAAATTTTGTAGATCCTATTCCACATGCCTAATCTTCAACATTACTCGAAATCTTCGTCACTTCCAAGTACTCCAATGATCCCAAAGGTTGTAAGTTTAGTATCGTCGTTGTTGAAAATCCGTAGCTATAGTAACAAGAAAACAATTGTTCTCAATCATTGTTATACAGTATCATAGTATCATTACACAACATCAAAGTTCAATTGTATCACAACTTCAACAACAATACTATGGTGATATGTATCACTCCCCTTTAGTCAATACTCCATCTCACATGGAAACCGCTCCCCTTTACATAATGATCCGAAAACCATATGTATTTGTACTGTGAACTGAAAAAGCGGGGGTCTAACAATACCACCCAATATTTCGGTTAGCAATATGTATGGACTAACTCCTAAATACTTTGCTAGAGAATCAACTAGACAGTCAGACTCAATCTAGATAAAAGTATCTCAAGGAGTTAATATCTCTCTCTTGATTTTATTTTTACTCAAGCTAAAAACAATAGCGAGTCTTTATGAAATACAAGGTAACTTGGACGGTACCAAAGACCAATGTCCAAGGATCAATCAATATCAATCAAAAACCAAAGGTTGGATTTCCAATTGATGATCACGAACGCACAACCTGTATTATTTCAATTATACAAAAATATAATACGGAAAAGAAATAACAAAGACACCAGAAATATTGTTAACGAGGAAACCGCAAATGCATAAAACCCCGGGACCTAGTCCAGATTGAACACACACTGTATTAAGCCGCTACAGACTCTAGCCTACTCCAAGTTAACTTCGTACTGGACTGTAGTTGAACCCCAATCAGTCTCCCACCGATCCAAGGTACAGTTGTACTCCTACGCCTCTGATCCCAACAGGATACTGCGTACTTGGTTCCCTTAGCTGATCTCACCCACAACCAAGAGTTGCTGTAACCCAAAATCACATACTTGATAATAAACAGATCTGTCTCACACAGAAAAGTCTATAAGAGGATAAATCTGTCTCCCACATATAAACCCTAGGTTTTGTTTCGTCTTTAGATATCAAAACAAAGTAACAGGAACCAATTGATAATCCGGTCTTATATTCCCGAAGAACAACCTAGATTAATCAATCACCTCTCTACAATCCTTCTTGACTACACAAGCGGATTTTCGAGGAATCATAAACAGTGAGACGAAGATGTTTGTTACTTCTTTATCTTGCCTATCGGAGAACTCTCACGATCTTAAGCCAATCAATCGATTATACTCGTATTATAGAAGATGCAATATCAGATCACACAACTATGATAAAGTAGTATCGGTCTGGCTTCACAATCCCAATGAAGTTTTTAAGTCGTTAACCTGATTTTAGAGAAGAAAATCAAAGGTTAATGGAGATCGACTCTAGCGGGCGCACTAGTAGCACACAGACGTGTGGGGATTAGTTTTGCACAATGCTAGATGTCTCCTTTATATAGCCTTAAAATCAGGGTTCTGCCATAGTTACAAAGCAATCCATATTCACCGTTAGATGAAAACCTGATTTAGGTTCAAGCTAATATTTCTCAACCGTTAGATCGAAAACTTAGCTTGTCACACACACTTGGGTAGACATTTACTGGGTTCGTGAAAACCATGCCCAAACGTGTACGTGTATGTTGGTTCAACATAGTAACCCAAAAGGTTAACCATATGAGCATTTCATATTAACCTTGTTCTTCTTCACTATAACTAGTTCAATTGACTTAAATGAACTAGTTACAGAGTTGTTCAATTGCTATGCGATATTATGTAACTACAATAGACACAATTGAAACAAAGATGATTCGATTCGATTGAATCGGCTTATGAACATTATAGCCACGGTTTGCATAAAGCATTCCTTAGTAATTTAATGTTTCATGTTCAGAGCACATCTTTAGATCATAACCTCTTAAGTTCACAAACAAGTTCGCGTACTTAAGTTAATCGGTTGAGTTTTCCAAACTCAGCAGAAATTCTCGGGATGAGAACTTCCGCCAGTTCGCGGACTTAGCACACAAACGAGTTTTGGAAAATCTCAGCAGAAATTCTCGGTCGAGAACTTCCGTCAGTTCGCGGACTGATTCTGCGAACTAGGTTCGCGGACTTGGCAAGCCAATTCCATAATCCTCCCGATTTCTCTTGATCAACAAAGTTCGAAAATTTAGGTTCAAGGAATACATGGTTA
The DNA here is from genome assembly GCF_003573695.1 of Papaver somniferum. NCBI lineage: Eukaryota > Viridiplantae > Streptophyta > Magnoliopsida > Ranunculales > Papaveraceae > Papaver > Papaver somniferum. The sequence goes on along the minus strand of NC_039362.1, from coordinate 107,288,006 downwards.
TGTAATCTAAACTCTCATTTCAACCATTGAGACATTGTCAGCGGACGCTATGTAGCCGTTATTCACAGACCGATTCACGTCAGAGCAATTCTCAAAGTGATTGAAACTTTTCATGACTTTCGTCACTAGGTGAAGATAAATTTGATCAAAGCGAAACGCTTTACCAACACATGATTTCGAGATAAAAGATAAGCAATGAATGCGCAGCTCGAAATGTCAAATGTGTATGATCTAGTCTATATAGCATACGACTTTTGTCTCACAAGAAGTAGGAGATAGAAGAGATAGACTTTTGAGTGATAGATAAGTTCAAGTCTCCACATACCTTTTTGTAGATGAAGTTACACGGTTCCTTGTATAGATCTTCGTCGTTGTATGATGAATCGTCATGAAGTCCTTGAGCTCAAATACACTTTTCTATCCTAGTCCGAGACTTAGCTATGTATGCTAGAAATCAAGGCTTATAGTTTTGATCACTAACATTGACAAAAATGCTTGAGATAGCAACGCATGCGAGGTTGACCGAGCTATGCTCTGACAATCTCCCCCTTTGTCAATTTTAGTGACAAAACTATTAATACATATGGAATACAAAAAAGATAAAGTTTAGTGGATCCTATTCCATAATCTAATCTACAAAGTTCCTTGAAATCTTCGTCCTTCCAAGTACTCCAATGATCCCAAAGGTTGTAAGTTTAGCACCATCGTTGTTGAAGATCCGTAGCTATAACAATGAGAGAAATCGAGATTCTCGATCATTATTATACAGTGTCATAGTATTATTATATAACATCAAAGTCCAATTGTATCACGACTTTAAAAATAATACTACGGTGATACGTATCACTCCCCCTTAGTCAATACTCCATCTCGATCATGGAAACCACTCCCCCTTACACAATGATCCGAAAACCATATGTATTTGTAGTGTGAACTACAATATTTCTCCCCCTTTTTGTCAATAAAATTGGCAAAGGTACAAGAATGGGATCATAATGAAATTTCCACAAGAGACATTTCATGACCAAAAGAAAAATAAATACCAACTTAATTTAGATGCAATCTAATAGCCGAAGCTAACAGCATTCATCAAGGAGTTTTAAGATACAAGATAACCCCTATAAAATTCCACAGCCGCACTCCCCGTAAGATATTACCATTAAGCACAAGTTCAAAATAACTCTCCCCCATTTGATGTCATTCCCGAGATAACAACAAGAGCGACCTTAATGTCGAAAGAAAAGAAGGATTTTTTATTGGACACCAAAAACCATAGGAATGATTTTCTATATCCAAAGCTCAACCAAATTAATCACAAGTAAACCCATGATTAATTCAATTGGAATACGTAACTAAATCAAACCACAAAAGTGATCAATTTAATTGAAAGTGCTCAACATAAGTAACTCACGGAGCTACGACTAAGTCAATCACACGGAGATGACTAACTTAACATTCAAATACTCAACATAAGGAAAACCTTACGGAATATATGACTACATTAACCAAAGAACATGATAGTGTAGCCTTTCATATACTCAACACAAGAACTTGTGGAATATATGAAAACTCAACTAGACTAATTACAAGAGAACCCATAATTAATCTAATTGGAATACAAACAACCAAACTAGTCACAAAAGTAATCAACTTAATTGTCAAAAGTTTTTTCTCGACAAAAGAAGACTTTCGGAGAAAATAACTAAATAACCAATGAAGATGATTAATTTAGTTCAAGAATGTTCAACATATAACATCTCATGGAACAACCAACAAGATCAATATTAATCGACATAGTTGTAAGGTGCTCAACATAAGATACACAATGGAGCCTTCACGGTAAAACATAACAAAATGGATCAATGAAGATCAATACCGTGGATAACATACAAGGATCTATTCTATTTTCCATCACTATTTGCATAACGACATAATAGACTTTATCCTTGTCACACAAAAGATTTTACCCTATTTTCCATCAAATAAATGACTGCATAGGTATAAATTTTGTATTTGTCAAAAGTCCATTCGTCCTTTCATCAAAACGAATAACAATTTATGAATGACTTTACTTTTGACAACATATGGGATCTTCAAGTTCACGGATGCAAACAATACATATCCCATAAACAATTGCAATATCACAAAATCATGAAGATTAATACTGCAATAACAAGCTTTGCCCTTAGAAGGTAAAATCAATCTTTTTCACATGGATTTATACCAAGAGTGGTCACCAAAAGCGTATAAAAATATTTCCTTAACAAAGAAGAACATACAAAGTCATTGACGACTATGCACCATAGTTCACATGAGATAATTGTGAACACTCAAGAATATATAGCAATGTGAACTACTACCCATTCTCAAACTTCCTTATTTGTGATTCACCAGCATCACTTTTTTAACAGCCACAAAATAGCTTAGAATAGGATTTCTCCAAGAATCCCAGTGCCCAAGTCCAAGAGAATAGAACAAGTGCAACGAAACGGACCAAACACTAAAAAACAAGAGACATGACAAATATCAATATTAACTCATTCAAATTCAACAATTCTCATCTCCATTTTGAAGGGAATTCAATAAGGAAGAGAATGCAAAAAATAATGAGGTAAATCCGAGTTCGGACGAAGAAGTTACGTCCAAAACAAGTTTACCGAATATTGACGTCAAGTATGCATACGGGTTTGCGAACTTAAACCCCTGGATTTTGATTTTGAATGTTGTTATGCATACTTGGTATGTGTACCATGTAGTCCAAACATCCCGAACTATTATTTTCAAACCTAAACATTTAAGGACCTTAAACACAGATCAAGTTAGGTAGAAATGGACGATAAGCAAGATTATTATAAGTATTCTAAGCAAATAAAAGTACAAATCTTGCTCAAGTTTATAGACATACCTTTTTAGGTGAATCCAATCGTATTCTTCCGTCTTACCGAACATAATCTGTGTGCCCTAATTCTTGTGCTTCACTCACCGTATACATAACAGGGCATTCCTTGGTGAGGATGCACTTACAATACAATCAAGTTTTATTGGGGTGAACAATGTCTTGCTCACCACAAGTGACCTTTGGATTATCATGAAAGAGAACGCTTTTAGAACCTTTCACATCCAATTCCATTTTCCCAAAAAACTTGTTAAGTTCCAACATCATGGATATTGCCTTCTCCATAGTCATGGAATTTTCTGGGAGATCATTCCTTTTCACACTCAAAACATCATCGACTTTCTTTGGTATCCACTTCTGAGTGCGTTTAGGAACAATTGGAACCTTCTTCCCATTACTCTCTTCTAGAATTCTCGGAAGAGAATTGGATTGACTATTCTTTATGTAGTTGCAGGAAATCCTACACTACACCCCTCATATGATTTTATTAACTTTCAATTCATTTTAGATTAACAATCTTAATTTTATTGATGAATCTTTGAACAATCTTACAAGAAAAGATAAAGGAATCGAGAATAACCACTGCTCTAGATTTTCTCTCTCCTATTTACTTGCTTCTCACCCAGAAAAAGATCTCTCCCTTTCCTTTACAACTGAACGACTATTTATAGGGAAATACATAGTGGATGACAGCTGATCTGTCCTTTATTTTCGGATATCGCTTGCGACATTCTCGCAACCTTACAAATATTAATCTCGCAAACTCTCTAATTTTCGCAGGACTATCACATCTTTCTCATGATTTTAGCTGACGTCGTTTATTATATCATTTCTGAAATTGTTCTGCGACACTGTTGTGCTGTGTTGTTGATAATTTCGCAGAGACATTATTGCTGCGAGATTATGATCCTACATCTTGCCTCTTCTCATATCTTCTCTGCGAAGTAGAGAATGATGTGAGAAATTCCGCAGTTATTCATCATTTCATATTCTACATTTATCACACGTATCCTTTTTCCCATCTGTTTCTTGACACGTCTTTTGTAACTGCTGTTTTTTAATCACTTACATCTTTCCACATTAATCGTGTTTATCTTCTCGAGAAAAAACTTCCTCTATATATACTCTTTCTCATTCTCCTTTTCTCTCTTTTTATTTTCTCTGCAACTTCATCGTTTTTCTGCAAATTCCATTATTGCAACTTTTCTTCTTTCTTCTTCTTTCAATATTTTTAAGTTCTTCTTCATCTCCATACTGTTCCCTCTGTAGATCTTCATTATTTGTAATTTTCTTCGAAATAATATTCTTGCTAGTGTTTTCCATGGATTCATCAAGGTTAGTTTTCTTTTTTCTTCCTTATGGGTTTTGCTGAAATTAATCTTGCTTACTGCCTTATTTGATGTTGTTTATATGATTCCCATACTGTTGTTATTTCAGCAAAAGCGCCTCCAACACTAAATTTACGGTTCAGAACCCTAATATTCCCAAACGGCAACATAATATTGTTGTACACAAAAGAAAGTCTGCGAATCAGAAGGTAGTAAGAAACATTATTCTTTTCTAATAACAATATTGTTGCCTCTGTTTCTTATCTGGATTGTAATTCGCAGGGTGATAAGGATGTCAATAAACCTCTCAAGAAATCTCGCCACCTTAAAACTGTTGAAACCTCTGTAACATTCCACTTACTTATCTCTTCTAAATCTCCTGCGACATCTTCGCAAGTTAAACCATTATCTCCAATTCGCGAAAAAGCTTCCTCAGACTTCATTTCTTCAACTGACCTTTCAATGGTTGAAACCCCCATTATTGATCCTTCTGTGAATGAAACTTCTTCTCTCCCTATTGATAATGTTTCTCAACCTTCTATCATTGCCAGTTCTCTACCTGAGCCTCTTCCCTTTTCGAAAGAAACTGTGGAAGGAATGGATATTGCTTTCAAAGTTTTGTCTGAAGTCCTGGATGATGGCAAGAAGTCTCCCATTGATCCTGTCAAGTCTGGTATTTGTGAAATTCTGAGTAAGTATTCGGTTCTGACAGAGCTGCTTCGCAAACAGCTTTGGAAAAAGAGTGTAATGTTCTTCATCTCGAAAATCAAAAGCTTCAGAATGTTTTGCTAGATCGTGACAATCTTCGCAAGAAGAATGATGAATTGAGAGGTGTGATTTCCTTATATGTATCTTCAACTTGCTTTTCTAATGATTTTATCCTTCCCATATTTAATTATCCTTGAAATCCCTCTTTCGCATGTTAAGCCTTAAACCATAAATGAATAATGGAGAGATATCAATTTGAATCTGTTGTTGAAGAAGCCTGTGTTGATAAAGAGATTTTTCTGGATCAATATAACAATTAGATAACCTCTATTCATATTCTGTTGATCATATAAATAATCTTACCAATGAAAATACCCATTTAGTTCAGAGGCAAGACTTATTAAGTAATGAAATATCTCGCCTTTCTTACTCTTTAACTAAAGCTAATTTAGGGATGAAAACTTTATCAGATGAGAATAAAACCTTATCTCAAGAGAAGCGAACTTGTTTAAACAAGATGGCGATATCTTCGCAACAACTTAGCATTCTTCAGAAAGTATGTGATGACCAAGAACAATCTCTTCGCTCTTTGAGAAATGAACTTAAAGAAGTAACAGAGTCATCTGTCGCTGAAAGAGATACACTCATTCAAGGTAGAATAGCTTTAAGAGTAAAGGTGAATCAACTTAAAGAACAATATTCCAAATTAGAAGAATCTTATTCTTCTCTTGCGAAGAAAAATGCCTTTCTTATTTCTAAAGAGAAAAATATTCAGTCTCGACTTAAAGGTTTAGTTGGAGATAAATTTGATGACGCAATGGACCCTTGGGAGAATAGTTGTCTGACCTTGATTCAACACCTTATTTTGCAAAAGGAAGGTAATCATAATAGTTTGACTGCCTTAACTATCTTTTCTTTGTCATATCTTTTTGAGTTCTTCATCTTATTAAAATTTTGTATTCTACCTTTCGCAGAGTCTGAGAAAAATATACATTCCTCCATATCTGTTTTGGAGGCTAAGTATGCCAAAATTCGCAAAGAAAATGTGTTACTCGTCTTTGTCCTTACTGGTTCTCACGACCGAGCAGAAAGAATACTTGATTATCTTGCTTACTTTAAGGATATTCAAGATAGGAATCATCAGAGAGCACTTCTTCGTCAAGTTCATCTCCAGGATGAAGTCCTTGTAAATGATATTTTATTGTCTAAATTTCTTCCTCCTACATCAGTCGAACCTTTGGAAGTAGATGATGATGAAGTTCCTCGTCCTGCTGACAGTGATTATGATTATGAAAGTGGTGCAGAGGATAGTTTTTTGGAAGATGGAGAAGAGATTCCTTCTAAGGAAGCAACTGCTGGTGTTAATCAAAATGAAAACGAAAAAGAAATCTCTTCTGAAGAAGTAATTGCTGGCGATAATCAAGGTGCTAATCAAGGCGAAGATCAGCATCGAAATGAAGGAGAGGCTGGTGATAATGAGAACATTGGCGAAGAACGTTTATTATCTCCTTCTACTGGAATTAATACTGAAGCATGAGCTTCTTATCTAGTTCTATCTTCTTGAATTGTCTCATCTTTATTACTTTTTGCGAATAATATTCTTCAACCAACTTTGGAATCAATTTTCCATTTTAGTCTTTTGCTGGTGAGAAAGATAATGCCTCTTGTTTATTGATTCCCATACTTGCATCTCATTATCTTTCTTGCGAAAAATGATCTGTTATGAATACTTATAAATATTTTGTTTTGTCATGTGGTCTTATTTTTCCTTCCTAATTAAAGGTCTCATTATGCCACCTCTTGTCATTGCGACAAAATCGCAGGACGTTCTTGCACTTTCATGTAAGAACCCATTGATCTTGCCTTAAATTTTTCTTTTGTATTATGGCCTCTTCAGGAATGTTGCGACAATATGACAGGCCTAAATATTCTTGCGAAAATAAAGCCCCATGACATTACCGTCTTGCGACGAAATCGCTGGACGTCTTCGCACTTTCATGCGAAAACCCATTGATCTCGTTTTATCTTTTTCTTTTGTATTATTGCCTCTTCAGGATTGTTGCACAAATATGACAAGCCTTAATACCCTTTCGAGTAATAAGCCTCATGACATTTGCGTCTTAAGACACTTATCAGCTCCCTAATGGAAGGTGCCGCCCTTATCTTCCCTCTGGTTGCCCCTTCAAGGAGGCGTACTTCTACCATACAAGGTTAGCTCCTCCCATCCAGTCTCAACAACAACCAGTTTTTTTCGCAGCCTCTTATCCCTTTTACCTATAGGGATTATGGTTACGAGACTACACCCTAAGTGGGATTTTCTTCGGACCGAGTGCAGTATAAGCCAAGACTTGTCAAGAATGGCAAGGTACGCTTTAAACGCCCCTGACACTCTTGACTCAACCGTGTACCTCGGATCCTTGATCAGATTCCTCACTCCTTGGGAGAGTCCTTATTACCTTAGTCTCCCAACCTAAGTCATATGCTTAAACTGAGAATCCAAGGTGCCTCTCCTGGATGGGCTTTATTGACCCCAAATCTCCATGACTCAGGTTCCGGTGGCGGTGTAGCCTTTCCCTGAGCCATGCAACAGGTACCCCCTTATATGACGTACTTTAGGTCTTACATTTGCCTCTTGCAAAATTTTATTCGCGAACCAGGGTGTACGCCATAAAGGTTCGCCCCTTTCTTTTATGTCATTGTTCTATGATTATCTCTGCGAAAGTTTCGCACATCATGATCTTGTTTTTATATGAATAATCTCGCAATTATTCTTTCAGAATCTATAACTTCTCAAAGCTTCTTACGGATAATATCTTTTTATGTACAACCTGTTCCATGGTCTGTCAAGTCTATGACCAACATCTCTACCTTCTGGATCCATTAATTTATAAGCTCCTATTCCAACTATCTCCTTAATGATGTAAGGCCCATCCCATTTTTTCGCTAATTTTCCACCATTTTCTCGCTGATATATTGATGTCTCTCGCAGAACTAAATATCCTGGTTGAAATTCGCGTACTTTGACACGTTTATTATATTCTCGGGCTAATCTTCGCTGATAATTCTCCATATTTTGTAAAGCTCTTTCTCTTTTTTCTTCTAATTCATCAAGTTTGTTTAAGATCAAACCCGCACTAAGATTTTTCTCCCAAGCTTCTCTCTTTGTTGTCGGAATAACAACTTCTGTTGGTAACACCGCTTCAACTCCGTATGTTAAACAAAAGGGTGACATTCCAGTAGCTTCTCTTCTAGTTGTATTATAAGCCCATACTGCATTATGTACTTGTTCACACCATGCTCTGTGATGTCCTTCCAATTTCTTCTTTAATATATCTGCAATTGTTTTGTTTGTTGCTTCTACCTGCCCATTAGCTTGTGGATACAAAGGAGTAGACTTTCCACATTTTATCTTAAATGCATTAAGTAACATTTCTATGTTCTGTCCTTCAAACTGTTTCCCATTATCAGATACCAACTGCGCAGGAATTCCGAATCTGCAAATGATATTTTCGAATATGAATGTAAAGATATCTTTGTCGCGAATATGTTGTACTACCTTCACTTCTGTCCATTTTGTGAAATAATCTGTTGCGACTATTAAGTATCTTCTTTGTCCAGAACCTGGTAAAAATGGCCCCACAATATCTAAGCCTCACTTTCCAAAAGGCCACACACTGGTTGAAGATGACAATGGTGCTCCCGGTGCATGTATTTTCTTTCCATGCCGCTGACAATCTTCGCAACGTTTTGATATTTGTTTTGCATCTTCGTGCATGTATGGACAATAATAGCCTTGCATTTTTTCTCTATGTGCCAAAGATCTTCCCCGCTATGATTGACAGCATCCCCACTACGTAACATTTTTAGCACTTTTTCTCCTTCCTCTCGTGTCAAACATCTGAGTGATGTCCATTAAAGGATTTTTGGTATAACAGCCCATCTCTTAATTCGCGCGACTTTTTAACTTGTGTGTTTCCAATCTATTTCTTGGTGTTTCTCCTTTCGCCAAATATGCATGAATTTCTGTTCTCCAATCTGCGATATTGTTCGTTTGTTCTTCTTCTTCACCGTCTATTATCATCACGTTCACTTATTCTTCTTCTTCTTTATTGATTGATGGTGACAGAAGTGTTTGTATTTTTATGCATCTCGCAGTTGGATCTGTCATCATGCTTGAGATGAAAGCAAAAGCGTCTGCAAGTCTGTTATCCTTCCTTGAAATGTGCCTCCATTTTATTTTTGGGATTTTTGCTGACAATTCTTCAACGAGCTTCTTGTATTTTTTCAAGGATGGTTCATTTGTAGTGTACTCTCCCTTTATTTTGCGAATAACTAGTTGCGAATCACTAGTAATCCTGGCATTTTCTAGTTTCATTTCTATTGTGAATTTGAAGGCATGTATCACAGATTCATATTCTGTTTCGTTATTAGTGGATGTGAATTCCAATCTGAATGAAAAAACCATCTTCACTCCTTCTGGCGAAATTAAAACAATTCCAACTCCAGCGCCTTCTCCATTTGATGATCCATCTACCAATATCTCCCATCTATTTGGTTCTGTTAATAACTCTTTTGGATCTCCGTGTTCTTCTTCTATATCAATCATTTCTTCTACCGCTTCATCTTCTTCTAAAGGAAATTCTGCTAAGAAATCTGCAACAACTTGTGATTTTGGTGAAGACAAAATTTCATATTTAATATCAAAGTGGCCTACTTGTGCATTCCATCTCTCCACTCTTCCTGATCTTTTTGAATTCTTCACCACTGATTCAATTGGTACTTTTGTTAATACCTTTATCTTGTGCGCTTGAAAATATATGCAGAGCTTAAATGATGCATAAACTAATGCTAAGATTAGGTTCTCAATCTTTGAGTAATTCTTCTCGGCAGTATTAAAAGTTTTTCTAATGTAATAGATGGGTTTCTCCACTCCTGCGTCTATTCGCAATAACACGACACTTAATGCATGCGACATCGTCGCAAGATAGATCAATAATTCTTCTCCTGATTCTTCTTTTTGTAAAATAGTTGTATTCATAAGATGTTCTTTGATCCCTTGAAAAGATTTTTCTCATTCATCAGTCCATTTGAATTTCGCCCCCTTCTTGAGTATATCGAAAAAATATTTGCATTTGTCTGATGATCGCGAAATGAATCTCCCCAGCGAAGCTAAAAGTCCATTCAACTTTTGTACATCTTTTATTGTTGCTGGTGTTGGTATGTCACGAACTGCTTGCACTTTTTCTGGATCAACCTGTATTTCTTCCTTTGATACAATGTAGCCTAAAATTTTTCCCGACGCAACTCCAATAGTACACTTCTCAGGATTCAGTTTAATGCTATACTGCCGCATTTGTTCAAAAATCTCCCCCAGGTCATGTACATGGTCTTTGGCTTCTTTACTCTTTACTAACATGTCGTCCACGTATACTTCTAATGTTTTGTGTCTCCATTTCGCGAACACCTTCTCTACCATTCTTTGATATGTCGCTCCTGCATTTCACAAACCAAATGGCATTTTCGTGTAACAATATAAACCTCTAGGGGCGAAGAAAGCAGTATGTTCTTGATATTCTTCAGCGAGAAGGATTTGGTTATACTCTTTGTACCCATCTAAAGACGATATCCTATCATTTCCCGCTGCGGATTTCACCATTTGAGGAATATCCGGTAACGGAAAACTATCTTTAGGACAAGCTTTGTTTAAGTCAGTGAAATCTATGCAAATCCTTATTCCTTTGTTTTTCTTTGGGACAATGACCATATTCGCTATCCATTCTGGGTATTTAGCTTCTCTTATGATTCCTGCATCAAGCATTTTTTGTAGTTCTTCTTCTATTTGGGAATGGTAAGCTGTTGCGATTTTTCTTATTCTTTGTTTAAATGGTCTCACATTCTTGTTAATCTCCAACTTGTGGCATGCAATTGATGGATCTATTCCCGGTATCTCATCCATGCTCCCTGCGAAAACGTCTTTATATTCTCGCAAAAGGTTAGCAGTTCTTTCTTCTTCTTCTGCATCCATCTTGGTTCCAATTCTCAATATTAGAGGTTCTTCTATAGTCTCAACGTTTACTTCTTTTGTTGGTTCTGCGACAGTGTAACTGGACTTGGGTTCTCCCATTGGTGTTGGTTCTTTTATTGTTTTCACAGGTCCTTCTCCTTCTTCCAAAATTTCGCTGGGTATTCCCCTGCCTTCTTTTGCCCTTATCATGTATACTCTAAATTCTTCTTCTTTTTTTGCCTCTTTCTGCGAAATTGTTTCCTTTTTGCTTGTCCTTCATAATGCTTTACTTCAATTTGATGACATAATTTCGCATTATCAACATCTCCTCTGATTTCACCTATTCCATCTGGTGTGGGGAATTTAATACATTGATACAACGTTGATACTGCAGCTTTTATCGCATGTATCCATGGTCTTCCTAGAAACATATTATATGGCGATTCCATATCCACCACGCATAGTGTCATGTGTGTTTCGATCTCTCCAAGTGGAATTCGTACCACTATTTGTCCTTTAGGTTTTGTTGTGGATTTTCCAAAGCCATGAACAAGATATGTTGAACTGGATATTTCTTCATCTTTAAATCCAATTCCCCTGAACGCGTGATAAAATATTATATCCACTGAACTTCCTGTATCGATTAAAGTTCTGTTCAATATTCATTCTTCCGTGGATTTTGTTGTTGTTCCCTTCTCTTTTCGCGTAATAGACACTGTAATAACTAATGGAGATGTGTGGTTCAATTTTTTTTTTGGTATTTCTGCCGCCATGAATGTGATTTTTTGTTTTTCCTAATATTTCAAGGGTGATGTCTTTTCTACCGCCATAACCTTCCTTCCTTCAAAATTTCGTTTATGTATTCTTCCTTTGATGTTTTCATGGAATTCATTAACCATTGTTTTTGTTATCATATTACACTCCAATCTTTTGTCATCTTCATTGACTCTACTCATTTTTCTTGTAACTGGTTCGCTGATTTATTTAATCACTTTCTTGATTTGAACAATCTCAACAACAATCTTCAACTTTCGATCTTCATTTCCCTGTTTCTAGCGCCATTATGTAGTTGCAGGAAATCCTACACTACACCCCTCATATGATTTTATTAACATTCAACTCATTTTAGATTAACAATCTTAATTTTATTGATGAATCTTTGAACAATCTTACAAGAAAAGATAAAGGAATCGAGAATAACCACTGCTCTAGATTTAGTCTCTCCTATTTACTTGCTTCTCACCCATAAAAAGATCTCTCCCTTTCCTTTACAACTGAACGACTATTTATAGGGAAATACATAGTGGATGACAGCTAATCTGTCCTTTATTTTCGGATATGGCTTGCGATATTCTCGCAACCTTACAAATATTAATCTCGCAAACTCTCTAATTTTCGCAGGACTATCACATTTTTCTCATGATTTTAGCTGACGTCGTTTATTATATCATTTCTGAAATTGTTCTGCGACGCTGTTGTGTTGTGTTGTTGATAATTTCGCTGAGACATTATTGCTGCGAGATTATGTTCCTACACTTTTGCAAGTTAGTATTTCTCCAGTTAGGAGCATCGGATCTTGTCTTCGTCTTTACGAAGTTATCCTTTTGATAACCATTACGATTATGAAAAGGATTTGTACGACGTTTATAGGCAAATCTAGGTTTATCATAGCACTGATTCCCTTGCCTAAAGGTTGGACAATTACAACCTGTAATGTTAATAGGATCAGTTTTAACGTATGATCTTGGTTTCACAACTTCTTGTGATGCCCAAACAAGAACATCATGAAGTTTCTCATTCCTTATACGGAAACGACATCTCCTTTCCAGGTGACCTTTATTTCCGCAATAGTGGCCAACATAAGGAATGTTCTTACCTTGATCAACGTGTGCTGTCTTTGGAGGTTGATAAACTTTGCTCTTTTGAACCTTAACTGCCGGTGAAGGTATTTCACTTTTTCCATCAGTGGAAACCTTTTGTTGACAAGAATCACTAGCCTTGACAAATTTTACCTCTTTGCTAGTACTTGGAGCATCTATTCCCTTATAGCCCAATCCTCGTGTATCACGATGATTTTTACTTGCTCCTAGCATAGTGGTTAATTTGCTTGAACTAGTATTGAACTTTTTCAAGTCATCTTCCAACATCTTGATTTTATCAAGAGAAACAGCTAAATCAGCCTCAAGGCGTTTTTCTCGAGCGCTTTCTCTATCGTCAAAACTTGTTTGCTGGGAGTTAAACCTTGCATCAGATTCTGCAAATTTCTCTTCCAACAAAAAGTACTTTTGATAAAGATTATCACATTCAAGTGACTTCATACGTAGGTTTTCCTCAGAATCCTTGAGGATCGATTCGCAAGAACGATTCGAAAAATAAACACCTGCGTAACATCTTCTCAATTTCTTTTTTTCTCGACGGAGAGGAATCAGAAGAGGTGAGACATGAGAAGTTGTAATCTTCTTCATTTTCCATGAATCCAAAACTTAACATACTCTGAGACTTTTTCATCAACATCTCTATCAATATCTGAATCACCTTCATCAGAAAGTTCATCAAACTGTTCTTCTAGGAGAGTTTCCCAATCAACAGTTTTTACATCAAGAGAATGTTTAGATATTGACTTAGATGTGACAATTCTCTCAGGGGAATCCAAGCTTTTAGAATCATCGGGTAATTTCTGAACTGGTACGTTATTAGAGATAGACTCGTCCATAATCAGATCGCTACAAACACAGACTTATAAGGTCTTTAACGTGTTTTCATGCTCTGATACCAATTGAAAAAGCGAAAGTCTAACAACACCACCCAATATTTCGATTAGCAATCTGTATGGACTAACTCCGAAATACTTTGCTAGAGAATCAAATAGACAGTCAGACTCAATCTAGATAAAAGTATCTCAAGGAGTTAATATCCCTCTCTTGATTTGATTTTTACTCAAGCTAAAAATAATAGCGAGTCTTTATCAAATACAAGGAATAACTTGGACGGTACCAAAGACCAATGTCCAAGGATCAATCAATATCAATCAACAACCAAAGGTTGGATTTCCAATTGATGATCACGAACGCACAACCTGTATTATTTCAATTATATAAAATATAATGCAGAAAAGAAATAACACAGACACCAGAAATTTTGTTAACGAGGAAACCGCAAATGCAGAAAAACACCGGGACCTAGTCCAGATTGAATACACACTGTATTAAGCCGCTACAGACACTAGCCTACTCCAAGCTAACTTCGAACTGGACTATAATTGTACCCCAATCAGTCTCCCACCGATCCAAGGTACAGTTGTACTCCTACGCCTATGATCCCAGCAGGATACTGCGCACTTGATTCCCTTAGCTGATCTCACCCACAACCAAGAGTTGTTGTAACCCAAAATCACAGACTTGATAATAAACAGATCTGTCTCACACAGAAAAGTCTATAAGAGGATAAATCTGTCTCCCACAGATAAACCCTAGGTTTTGTTCCGTCTTTAGATATAAAATCAAGGTAACAGGAACCAATTGATAATCCGGTCTTATATTCCCGAAGAAAAGCCTAGATTAATCAATCACCTCTCTACAATCCTTCCTGACTACAGAAGCGGATTGTCGAGGAATCACAAACAGTGAGACAAAGATGTTTGTGACTTCTTTATCTTGCCTATCGGAGATCTCTCACGATATCAAGCCAATCAATCGATTGTACTCGTAGGATAGAAGATGCAAGATCAGATCCCACAACTATGATAAAGTAGTATCGGTCTGGCTTCACAATCCCAATGAAGTCTTTAAGTCGTTAACCTGATTTTGGAGAAGAAAATCAAAGGTTAATGGATAATGACTCTAGCGGCGCACTAGTAGCACACGGACGTGTGGGGATTAGTTTTGCATAATGCTAGATGTCTCCTTTATATAGCCTTCAAATCAGGGTTTTTCCTTAGTTACAAAGTAATCTGTATTCACCGTTAGATGAAAACCTGATTTAGATTCAAGCTAATATTTCTCAACCGTTAGATCGAAAACTTAGCTTGTCACACACACTTGGGTAGACGTTTACTGGGTTCGTGAAAACCATGCCCAAACGTGTACGTGTATGTTGGTTCAACATAGTAACCCAAAAAGCTAACCATATGAGCATTTCATATTAACCTTGTTCTTCTTCACCATAACTAGTTCAATTGAATCAAATGAACTAGTTACAGAGTGGTTCAATTGCTATGAGATCTTATGTAACTACACAAGACACAATTGAAGCAAAGATGATTCGATTCGATTGAATCAGCTCATGAACATTATAGCCACGGTTTGCATAAAGCATTCCTTAGTAATTTAATGTTTCATGTTCAGAGTAAATCTTTAGATCATAACCTCTTAAGTTCACAAACAAGTTCGCGGACTTAAGTTAATCGGTTGAGTTTTCCAAACTCAGCAGAAATTCTCGGGATGAGAACTTCCGCCAGTTCGCGGACTGACTTCGCGGACTTAGCACACAAACGAGTTTTGGAAAATCCAAGCAGAAATTCTCGGTCGAGAACTTCTGTCAGTTCGCGGACTTGGCAAGCCAATTCCAAAATCCTCCCGATTTCTCTTGATCAACAAAGTTCGAAAACTTCGGTTCAAGGAATACATGGTTATGTAATCTAAACTCTCATTTCAACCATTGAGACATTCTCAGAGGACACTATGTAGCCGTTATTCACAGACCGATTCACGTCAGAGCAATTCTCAAAGTGATTGAAACTTTTCATGACTTTCGTCACTAGGTGAAGATAAACTTGATCAAAGCCAAACGCTTTACCAGCACACGATTTAGAGATAAAAGATAAGAAATGAATGCTCAGCTCGAAATGCCAAATGTGTATGATCTAGTCTATATAGCATACGAATTTTGTCTCATAAGAAGTAGGAGATAGAAGAGATAGACTTTTGAGTGATAGATAAGTTCAAGTCTCCACATACCTTTTGGTTGATGAAGTTCCACGGTTCTTTGTATAGATCTTCGTCGTTGTATGATGAATCTCCATGAAGTCCTTGAGCTCAACTACACTTTTATATCCTAGTCCGAGACTTAACTATGTAGGCTAGAAATCAAGACTTATAGTTTTGATCACTAACATTGACAAACATGCTTGAGATAGCAACGCATGCGAGGTTGACCGAGCTATGCTCTAACATGAACTACATATTAATTCTCCCCCTTTTTGTCAATAAAATTGGCAAAGCTACAAGAACGAGATCCTAATGAAATTTCTGAAAGAGACATTTCTTGACCAAAAGAAAGCGAAAATATCAACTTGTTCTTTAGATGCAATCATAAATCCGAAGCTAAATGTATTCATCAAGGAGTTTAAAGATACAAGATAACCCCTATAATATTCCACATCCACACTCCCCACAAAGATATGACAATTAAGCGCAAGTTCAAAAGAACTCTCCCCCATAAAATGTCATTCCCAAGGGAACAACAAGAGCGACCTTAATTTCGAAAGAGAAAAGAATGATTTCTTTGGACATAACAAATCACATACAAGTATGAATTTGAATCCAAAATATTAAATTAACCACAAGAAGTTCATGATTAATTTAACCGAAAATTCTCAACACAAGTAAACTTATGGAGACTTAAGAGCGCTCAATTTGATTAATCGCAAGAAAACCCATAATTAATCTAATCGAAATACACAACCAAATTAACCACAAAAGTAATCAATTTAATTGGTCATACTCACATAAGAGAGTCTATGGAGCAATGACTATGTTAATCATGAAAACAATTAACCCAGTCATGAACGCTCAAACATAAGAAGACTTATGGAGTCATAACTAAATAACCAAACAAGATGATTAATTTCAAAATGCTCAACATAAAGTACCTTACGAAACAACATAGCTAATAAAAAATAATCAACTTGGTTGTTTAATGCTCAACATAAGACACTTTACGGAGCCACACAGTAATACATAAAATATGGATCAGGGAAGATCAATTATTGCGGAATATACAAGGATTCATTCTATTTTCCATCACTATTTGCACAATGACATACAATAGACATAATCCTTGCAAACAAAAGATTTTAACGTATCTTCCATCAAAGATTGACAATATAGGCTTAACTTTTGTATTTGTCAAAAGTCCATTAATTCTTTTATCAATACATGCATATCAATTCATGAATGACTTTACTTTTGTCAAGATATGGGACAATCAAGTTCACGGACGCAAACACACATATCCCATAACAATATTGCAAGATTTAAAACCATAGAGATTAATACTGCAAAAATCATCTTCCAAACAATTTAGAGTTAAACCAATAAATCTAAAAACATGAAGATGAAAACGTTGGACATAGCTATGTGTAATCACAATAATGGCTATTCCAAACTCTAGTTATTCTTCTAATAAAAACAGAAAATAGAAGATTTACTAGGAAATAAGACCTTTGAAGAATTCTTTATCGTCCCCGAACTCCTTGTCGTCAACAGCCATTGGCACATAAGGTTCATTAAGGTAGGATTTTATATCAATAAACCTTTTCGGATGATGTTGTCGAACCAGGGCCTTCTGAATCTCATGAGTCTTATACACAAAAGCCTTTATTTGTTGAATCTCCTTTTGCATCTCCTTCAACTTTTCAAGAACAACAGAAAACTTCTGAGAGTTTGAAGGAACGACTTTTGGCTTCCTCACATTCCTTCTTTTTCTTTTCAAGGTAGGAGATAATGGAGATTTCTCTTTTTCCTTCATGATTGATGGCTTAAAAATCAACATTGTTAGAGCATAGATCGGTCGACCTCGCATGCGTTTCTATCTCAAGCATGTTTGTCAATGTTAGTGATCAAAACTATAAGCCTTGATTTCTAGCCTACATAGCTAAGTCTCGGACTAGGATAGAAAAGTGTAGTTGAGATCAAGGACTTCATGGAGATTCATCATACAACGACGAAGATCTACTCAAGGAATCGTGGAACTTCATCACAAAAAGTTATGTGAAGACTTGAACTTATCTATCACTCAAAAGTCTATCTCTTCTATCTCCTACTTCTTATGTGACAAAATTCGTATGCTACACACATTTGGTATTTCGATCCGAGTATATCTCGCCTATCTATATCTCGAAATCATGTGTTGGTAAAGCGTTTCGCTTTGATCAAGTTTATCTTCACCTAAAGACGAAAGTCATGAAAAGTTTCAATTACTTTGAGAATTGCTCTGACGCGAAACGGTCTATGAATAACGGCTATATAACGTCCTCTGAGAATGTATCAATGATTGGAATGAGAGTTTAGATTACATAACCATGTATTCCTTAATCCGAAGTTTTCGAACTTTGTTAATTGAGAGTAACCGGAGGAATTGACTTTGCCAAGTCCGCGAACCCAGTCCGCGAACTGGCGGAAGTTCTTGTACCGAGAATTTCTGCTGGGATTTTCCAAAAACTTGTTTGCGTGTAAGTCCGTGAACTCAGTCCGCGAACCTAGTCCGCGAACTGGCGAAAGTCTCTTTGCCGAGATTTTCTGCTGAGTTTGGAAAACTCCACCGGTTGTCTTAAGTCCGGGAACTTGTTTGTGAGCTTAGGAGGTTATGATCTAAAGATGTGCTCTAAACATGAAATTTAAATTACTAAGGAATGCTTTATGCAAACCGTGGCTATAAAGTTCATGAGCCGATTCAATCGAATCGAATCATCTTTGTTTCAATTGTGTCTTGTGTAGTTACATAAGATCTCATAGCAATTGAACAACTCTTTAACTAGTTCATTTGAGTCAATTGAACTAGTTATGGTGAAGAAGAACAAGGTTAATATGAAATGCTCATATGGTTAACCTTTTGGGTTACTATGTTGAACCAACATACACGTACACGTTTGGGCATGGTTTTCAAAAACCCAGTAAACGTCTACCCAAGTGTGTGTGACAAGCTAAGTTTTCGATCTAACGGTTGAGAAATATTAGCTTGAATCTAAATCAGGTTTTCATCTAACGGTGAATATGGATTGCTTTGTAACTAAGGAAAAACCCTGATTTGAAGGCTATATAAAGGAGACATCTAGCATTGTGCAAAACTAATCCCCACACGTCTGTGTGATACTAGTGCGCTCGCTAGAGTCGATTCTCCTTTAACCTTTGGTTTTCTTCTCTAAAACCAGGTTAACGACTTAAAGACTTCATTGGGATTGTGAAGCCAGACCGATACTACTTTATCGTAGTTGTGTGATGATCTTGCATCTTCTATCGTACGAGTACAATATTGATTGGCTTGAGATCGTGAGAGTTCTCCGATAGGCAAGATAAAGAAGTCACAAACATCTTCGTCTCACTGTTTGTGATTCCTCGACAAACCGGTGTAGTCAGGAAGGATGTAGAGAGGTGATTGATTAATCTAGGTGTTCTTCGGGAATATAAGACCGGATTATCAATTGGTTCCTGTTCACCTTGATTTCATATCTTAAGACGGAACAAAACCTAGGGTTTATCTGTGGGAGACAGATTTATCCTTTGATAGACTTTTCTGTGTGAGACAGATTTGTTTATTATCAAGTCTGCGATTTTGGGTTGCAGCAACTCTTGGTTGTGGGTGAGATCAGCTAAGGGAATCAAGTGCGCAGTATCCTGCTGGGATCAGAGGCGTAGGAGTACAACTGTACCTTGGAGTGGGAGACTGATTGGGGTTCAACTATAGTCCAGTCCGAAGTTAGTTGAGTAGTAGCTAGTGTCTGTAGCGGCTTAATACAGTGTGTATTCAATCTGGACTAGGTCCCGGGGTTTTTCTGCATTTGCGGTTTCCTCGTTAAAAAACTTCTGGTGTCTGTGTTATTTCTTTTCCGCATTATATTTTATATAATTGAAATAATACAGGTTGTGCGTTCGTGATCATCAATTGGAAATCCAACCTTTGGTTGTTGATTGATATTGATTGATCCTTGGACATTGGTCTTTGGTACCGTCCAAGTTATTCCTTGTATTTGATAAAGACTCGCTATTGATTTTAGCTTGAGTAAAAATCAAATCAAGAGAGAGATATTAACTCCTTGAGATACTTTTATCTAGATTGAGTTGACTGTCTAGTTGATTCTCTAGCAAAGTATTTCGGAGTTAGTCCATACAGATTGCTAAGCGAAATATTGGGTGGTGTTGTTAGACCCCCGCTTTTTCAATTGGTATCAGAGCAGGCAAACACGTTAAAGACCTCAAAAGTCTGTGTTTGTGGCGATCTGACTATATGGACCGTAAAGTCTTAATTGACGCTTCACCAGGTGTAAAAAACAACCGCAAGAAAAGGTCTGACAAACTGATGTCTCTTCAAAAAGGGTTGGATGAACAAATCCGGATCAACCGTGGTCTTGTTGCAGAAATTGCAGTTCTTAAGGATTTGATATCTGGAAATACTCCCTTTGAGAATTTGAAAAATCTCAGTTGTTCCTCTCTCAAAAAATGTCATAAGTCAGATAGTAATCAACGACAGATGTTGAGAAAACTGATATGACAAGGAACCAGTCAGACAATCTTCAAAGCATAGGCTCATGTTGTGATCCATCCGATCATATACAGCAAGCATGTATGTCTTTTCAAAAGAGTCTTAACGTTGCAAGTAATCTTTGTAAGAAAGCTAAACAACTGTATGATTCTCTAAAAGCTCATACAACACTACCAGGAAACTCTAAATCGAGAAGTACTAGTAGTATGGGTGCCTTTGCTTTAAGATCTACATCTCCCTTTCAATGGTTTCTTGATAGTGGATGTAGTCGCACATGACACAGACCTTACGTGGTTTGTTTCGTCTGTTGACTATGAAGGAGGACCTGTAACGTTCGGAGATGGAAGTTGTTGCTACATCAGCAAAAAGGGAACGATCAAGCTACCCGGTGTTCCAGAAATCCATGATGTGGTATACGTTAAAGGTATGACTGCTAATCTTCTTTCTATTAGTCAAATTTGCGACAAGGGCCATCGAGTTATCTTCAATGCGAATGGATGTGACATTGTTGACAAATCTGGGAAAGTGATTTTCCAAGGAACTCGTGGTAAAAACAACTGTTATCTTCTTGATACTCAGTTTAGCAACCGCTGCAATTTGACTAAGGTGGAATCTACACATCTTTGGCATGAGCGTTTTGGTCACATCAATTATCGCCTTCTAACTAAGATCATTAACAAAGAACTTGTTAGAGGCATTCCCAAAATCAATGCAAAGATTGAAGGTGTATGTGGTGCCTGTCAAAAGGGTAAGCAAACAAAAGTTCACCACAAATCATCTCGATATATCCTCACTAAAGCTCCACTTGATTTAATTCATATGGATCTCTTCGGACCAATTCAACAACCCACGGTTGCCGGTAAGAAGTATGCTTTAGTTATGGTAGATGATTACACCATTTACTTGGGTTGCATTCCTATCCCATAAGAATGAAACCCTTGGTGAATTCAAGATTATTGTTAAAAGAATCCAGAACGAACAAGGTCGCAAACTAAAGAAAATTAGAAGCGATCGTGGCACTGAATTCAAAGACACCAAGGTATTTGAATTCTGTGACGAACTGGGGATCATTCAACAATACTCACCACCGATTACTCCTCAAGCTAATGGAGTTGCTGAAAGAAAGAATAGGAACATCCAGGAAATGGCAGGGTAATGCTCCACAACAAAAACTTACCTTTGATTTTGGGGAGAAGCTGTCTTTACAGCATGCTACTTGATCAACCGTGTGTATTTGCGGTCTAAAACCCTTAACACTCCTTATGAGTTATGGTATGGAAGGAAACCCAACCTACACTATCTCAGGGTGTTTGGAAGTAAGTTATATTCTGAAAGATCGAGAACAAGAGGGAAATTCGACACCAAAAGTGACGAAGGTATCTTTCTTGGCTATGCGTCTGATAGTCGTGGTTTTCGGTTTTTAATCTCAGAACACAAGTCATGATGGAATCTGCTAATGTTATCATCGACGACATTAGTAATTTTCGTCAAGATAGTTCTCCTGCTGAGTTGCCTCCAACAGAGACAATTGAGAAAGTCAAAGAAATTCCAGAATCAGTTGAAGTTATCCCAACTGTTACTGATCCTGACATTTCTAGTGACGAGGAGAAGAGCACTGATCAAGCCATTCCTGATGAACAAGAACGTGTCCCTCCACGACATCTATGGGTTCAAAGGAATCATGACCCCAACAGTATCATTGGGGGAAGGGATTCTACAGCCAAAACAAGGGGTCAACTTCAAAATATATGCAATTTTGGTTGTTATCTTTCGCAGGTGGAACCAAGGAATATTGATGAAGCTCTGAAAGATTTTTGGGTCAATGCGATGCATGAAGAGTTAAATCAATTTGAAAGACAAGATGTCTGGGAACGTGTACCTTGTCCTCCAAATGTCAATATTGTCGGTACCAAATGGATATTCAAGAACAAGTCTGATGAATTTGGCACAATTGTCAGAAATAAAGCTAGACTTGTCGCTCAAGGATATTCACAGATTGAAGGAATCGATTTTGACGAAACCTTTGCTCCTGTGGCACGTCTTGAGTCCATTCGACTTTTATTGGCCCATGCCTGCTTTCTCAAGGTTAAGTTGTTTCAGATGGACATAAAATCAGCGTTCCTGAATGGAATTCTAAAAGAGGAAGTTTTTGCTCAACCTAAGGGATTCGAAAATCCTGATTTCCCAGATCATGTGCTGAAGCTCAAGAAGGCATTATACGGATTGAAGCAAGCACCAAGAGCCTGGTTTGAGAAACTTACTACCTCTCTTATTAGAAAAGGATTTTCAAGAGGAGGAGCTGATAAAACATTGTTTACCAAATGGAGTGGGAAAGATGTTGTAATTGCTCAAATCTATGTAGATGATATCATCTATGGATCAACTTCTGAGAAATTCGCAAAAGACTTTCAAGTCTCTCTTGCTAAAGAATTTGAAATGAGCAATGTTGGTGAATTAAGATACTTCTTAGGATTACAGATTCAACAACATAAGGAGGGATTTACTTATCCCAGAGAAGTACGCACGAAATCTTGTGTCAAGATTCGGTCTGGATAAGTCGTCTCCTAAGCTGACTCCCATGCCTACTACTGGTAAATTACACAGGGATGAGAAAGGAGCAAAAGTGGATCAAAAACTATATCGATCCATTATAGGTAGCCTTTTGTATCTTACAGCTACTAGACCTGATATTTCCTTCAGTGTTGGTTGTTGTGCCAGGTTTCAGGCGGATCCAAGATAATCTCATCTTGCAGCTGCAAAAAGAATCATACGATATATAAATCACACTGTTGGGTATGGTCTTTCATACACTTTTGATACTAATACTGAACTTTCTGCTTATTCTGATGCTGATTGGGCAGGATGTGTAGAAGACAGAAAAAGTACATCAGGGGGCTTCTACTATGTGGGTCTCAATCTTGTAGCGTGGCATAGCAAGAAGCAAAACTCTCAATCCCTGTCTACATGTGAAGCAGAATACATTGCTGCCGGATCATGTTGTACTCAACTCCTATGGATGAAACAAATGTTTGCTGATTATGGAGTTGATACTGGAATAATGAAGATCTTTTGTGATAACTCCAGTGCGATTTGAATTACTGAGAATCATGTTGAGCACTCAAGAACAAAGCACGTTGACATAAGATACCATTTTATTCGTGATCTTTATGAAAATGGTATCATATGGAATGCCTTCCGAAAACAATTGGCTGATATTCTCACCAAACACTTAGACACTGCAACTTTCAATACTTGCGGCAGTCTATTGGTGTTGTTTTGGTTCATTAAATCGTTTCGATGACTCTTGCCCCTATATATCTTATCTTTTTGGAAATTGAGTCTGAAACTCCAGTAGGTACGTTCCAAGATCAGTTTCTGTAGGATTGTTGTCATTTCTTTTATCTCTTTTGTGCTTCAAAATCCTTCTTTTCTTTCGAAATTAAGGTCGCTCTTGTTGTTCTTTCGGGAATGACATCAAATGGGGGAGAGTTCTTTTGAACTTGTGCTTAATGGTAATATCTCGCGGGGTGTGCGGCTGTGGAATTTTATAGGGGTTATCTTGTATCTTAAAACTCCTTGATGAATGCATTTAGCTTCGGCTTTATGATTGCATCTAAATTAAGTTGGTATGTATTTTTCTTTTAGTCTATGAAATGTCTCTTGTGGAAATTTCATTATGATCCCGTTCTTGTACCTTTGCCAATTTTATTGACAAAAAGGGGGAGAAACATTGTAGTTCACACTACAAATACATATGGTTTTTGGATCATTGCGTAAGGGGGAGTGGTTTCCATGATCGAGATGGAGTATTGACTAAGGGGGAATGATACATATCTCCATAGTATTATTGTTAAAGTCGTGATACAATTGTACTTTGATGTTACATAATAATACTATGACACTGTATAATAATGATCTAGAATCTCGATTTCTCTCATTGTTATAGCTACGGATCTTCAACAACTGTGATGCTAAACTTACAACCTTTGGGATCATTGGAGTACTTGGAAGGACGAAGATTTCAGGGAACGTTGAAGATTAGACTATGGAATAGGAGCCACTAAAGTTTATCTTTTTTGTATTCCATATGTATTAATAGTTTTGTCACTTAAATTGACAAATGGGGAGATTGTTAAAGCATAGCTCGGTTGACCTCGCATGCGTTGCTATATCAAGCATGTTTGTCAATGTTAGTGATCAAAACTATAAGTCTTGATTTCTAGCCTACATAGCAAAGTCTCGGACTAGGATAGAAAAAGTGTAGTTGAGCTAACGGACTTCACGGCGATTCATCATACAACGACGAAGATCTACTCAAGGAACCGTGGAACTTCATCAACAAAAAGGTATGTGGAGACTTGAACTTATCTATCACTCAAAAGTCTATCTCTTCTGTCTCCTACTTCTTATGAGACAAAAGTCGTATGCTATATAGACTGGATCATACACATTTGATATTTTGAGCCGAGTATACCTCGTCTATCTATATCTCGAAATCATGTGTTGGTAAAGCGTTTTTCTTTGATCAAGTTTATCTTCACCTAGTGACGAAAGTCATGAAAAGTTTAAATTACTTTGAGAATTGCTCTGACGCGAAATGGTCTGTGAATAACGGTTATATAACGTCCTCTGAGAATGTTTCAATGATTGGAATGAGAGTTTAGATTACATAACCATGTATTCCTTAATACGAAGTTTTCGAACTTTGTTAATTGAGAGTAACCGGAGGAATTGGCTTTGCCAAGTCCGCGAACCCAGTCCGCGAACTGACGGAAGTTCTTGTACCGAGAATTTCTGCTGGGATTTTCCAAAAACTCGTTTGCGTGTAAGTCTGTGAACTCAGTCCGCGAACCTAGTCCGCGAACTGGCGAAAGTCTCTTTGCCGAGATTTTCTGCTGAGTTTGGAAAACTTCACCGGTTGTCTTAAGTCCGCGAACTTGGTTATGAGCTTAAGAGGTTATGATCTAAAGATGTGCTCTAAACATGAAATTTAAATTACTAAGGAATGCTTTATGCAAACCGTGGCTATAAAGTTCATGAGCCGATTCAATCGAATCGAATCATCTTTGTTTCAATTGTGTCTTGTGTAGTTACATAAGATCTCATAGCAATTGAACAACTCTTTAACTAGTTCATTTGAGTCAATTGAACTAGTTATGGTGAAGAAAAACAAGGTTAATATGACATGCTCATATGGTTAACCTTTTGGGTTACTATGTTGAACCAACATACACGTACACGTTTGGGAATGGTTTTCACAAACCCAGTAAACGTCTACCCAAGTGTGTGTGACAAGCTAAGTTTTCGATATAACGGTTGAGAAATATTAGCTTGAATCTAAATCACGTTTTCATCTAACGGTGAATATGGACTGCTTTGTAACTAAGGAAAAACCCTGATTTGAAGGCTATATAAAGGAGACATCTAGCATTGTGCAAAACTAATCCCCACACGTCTCTGTGATACTAGTGCGCTCGCTAGAGTCGATTATCCTTTAACCTTTGGTTTTCTTCTCTAAAACCAGGTTAACGACTTAAAGACTTCATTGGGATTGTGAAGCCAGACCGATACTACTTTTATCGTAGTTGTGTGATCTGATCTTGCATTTTCTATCGTACGAGTACAATCTTTGATTGGATTGAGATCGTGAGAGTTCTCCGATAGGCAAGATAAAGAAGTCACAAACATCTTCGTCTCACTGTTTTTGATTTCTCTACAAACCGCCTGTGTAGTCAAGAAGGATTGTAGAGAGGTGATTGATTAATCTAGGTTGTTCTTCGGGAATATAAGACCGGATTATCAATTGGTTCCCGTGCACCTTGATTTCATATCTTAAGACGGAACAAAACCTAGGGTTTATCTGTGAGAGACATATTTATCCTTTGATAGACTTTTCTGTGTGAGACAGATTTGTTTATTATCAAGTCTGCGATTTTGGTTTGCAGCAACTCTTGGTTGTGGGTGAGATCAGCTAAGGGAATCAAGTGCGCAGTATCCTGCTGGGATCAGAGGCGTAGGAATACAACTGTACCTTGGATCATGGGAGACTGAATGGGGTTCAACTATAGTCCAGTCCGAAGTTAGCTTGTAGTAGACTAGTGTCTGTAGCAGCTTAATACAGTGTGTATTCAATCTGGACTAGGTCCCGGGCTTTTTCTGCATTTGCGGTTTTCTCGTGAACAAAACTTCTGGTGTCTGTGTTATTTCTTTTCCGCATTATATTTTATATAATTGAAATAATACAGGTTGTGCGTTGGTGATCATTAATTAGAAATCCAACCTTTGGTTGTTGATTGATATTTATTGATCCTTGGACATTGGTGTTTGGTACCGTCCAAGTTTTTCCTTGTATTTGATAAAGACTCGCTATTGATTTTAGCTTGAGTAAAAATCAAATCAAGAGAGAGATATTAACTCGTTGAGATACTTTTATCTTGATTGAGTGTGACTGTCTAGTTGATTCTCTAGCAAAGTATTTCGGAGTTAGTCCATACAGATTACTAAACGAAATATTGAGTGGTGTTGTTAGACCCCCGCTTTTTCAAACATCTTTTCCATCAGAAGACATCATGCTTGGAGTATCCATACGTATGGGTTTGTGAGAGGAAATCACAAATTGAACTCAACAAGTAGTCTTTAAGTAGTTTCGTACATGTCCAACTTACAACCCTATAAAGAGTCGAATTGTCGATAATAACCCTCCTTTATTGATGGACAGGGAAGAACAAAAACTAAGACAAAGAAAGAAAACTTTTCATAAAGCCTACGAGGTACAAAATCATTTTCTCTTTTGATCAGGCACATGAGACAAGATTTACAAATCAACACAATCAAGTTGCGTTGCGGTGAACAACAATTTGTCCACCATTTTCCTCTTGAGAGGAATCCTCAGACTTCTGTCTATCAGACGGACTCTACAATACTTTCTTCTCTAATGGTCTTGGTTTATCCTTGGAAACTAACTTCTTAGACGAAGATAAAATCCTACATACCTCAGCGGTCTTTTAAGCAAGTTTAAGCTTCCTTGCTAAATGATTTGCTCTTCGTTGAAGTTTATTGACGTTCCTCAATTGGTGTTTGTACTTGTAACACCTTGAAAGTTCATGACCCTTTAGAGAACAATGCGAACACGTCAAACTAGGATATAAATCAGGCTTCTGAGATGTGCATGCAGCTAGACACATGGTGGAACCTGAAACATTACAAACAGAGTTTCCAATAAATGGGTCAATTTTTTCTTCCAGATTAGTTGGATTATCTTCTGAAAGAATATTGAGATTGATGTATGTATTGCTACAGTTATCAAAATCAATATTTTCACCAAGAAGTGCAACACTTGATTTCTCGTCTTCATTAGAATCATAGTTGTCAGACATTTCATCATGAGTTGCAGCAAGACCTTTGTTCCCAGTGTATTTTCTACGATTTGGACACTCGTTTGCCAAATAACCAAATCCCTTACACTTAAAGCACTGAGGCATATCCTCGTCATCAGTTTCATCAATATCCTTATTTTTAGGAGGAACACAATTATGAGGTTTGACTGATGCCTTAGTCTTATATCTGGAGAACCGTTTACTTCTCTTCAGTAGAAGATCCTTAAACTGTCTTGTGATCATCGAGACTGACTTGTCAAGATCTTCATCTGATGAGTCTGTCTCAGAGTGATCATCTTCAGAGATATACACTTTTTTTACTCTTATCAAGTAATTTAGTGTCCTTTTGTGCTTTGAACGCAACATCCTTAGATTTGGATGAATGTTCGTGATCAAAGATCTTAAGCTTTCCAACCAGCGTATTTCTGGAGAGATTATCAAGGTTATTTCCCTCAATGATGGCATGCTTCTTAGAATTGTATCTAGATGGCAGCGATCTGAGAATTTTCATCACAATGTCCTTTTCAGGAATAATCTTACCCAATGCAAATGATGCATTAACAATTTCAGATACTTTGTGATTAAACTCATAAAATGTTTCTTCATCTTCCATACGAAGGTTTTCCCAATCGGAATTAAGGTTTTGAAGCCTAGCTTCCTTTTCACTGTTATTACCTTCGAACTCGGTTTCTAAGATTTCCCAAGCTTCTTGCGACTTAGTGCAATTAGTCACATGGTGCTGAAGATTTGGGGTAATAGCATGTATGATCGCATTTAAACCGTCGGAGTTTTGCTTTGCAGCAAGTATCTCAGCAGGGTTGTATTCACCAATAGGTTTGGGAAAGTTTACATCTCCAACTGCTACAACGGGAGGATCATAGCCATTAACAACATATACCCATGATTGAAAATCACGCGCTTGAAGAAAAGCTCGCATAGCAATTTTCAACCATAAGTAATTAGAGCCATCGAAGACTGGTGGTACGTTAATAGAGATAACACCTCTGTCCATAGAGTCAGATCGCTACAAACACAGACTTGTAAGGTCTTAAACGTGTTTGCCTGCTCTGATACCAATTGAAAAAGCGGGGATCTAACAACCACACCCAATATTTCGCTTAGCAATCTGTATGGAAAAACTCCAATATACTTTCTAGAGAATCAACTAGACAGTAGGCTCAATCTAGATTAAAAGTATATCAAAGAGTTTATATCTCAATCTCTCGATTTGATATATACTCAAGCAAATAGAAATCTGGGAGTCTTTATCAAATACTAGAGAGATAACTTGGATGGTACCAAAGACCAATATCCAAGTGTCAATCAATTTAAATCAACAAAAAAAAAGGTCAGATATTCTAATTGATTGAACAACGCACAACCTGTGATATTTCAATTATATAACAAAATATAATGCGTAAAAGAAATAACACAGCCACCAGAATTTTGTTAACGAGGAAATCGCAAATGCAGAACAACCCCGGAACCTAGTCCAAATTGAACACACACTGTATTAAGCCGATACAGACACTAGCCTACTCCAAATTAACTTCGGTCTGGACTGTAGTTGAACCCCAATCAATATCACACTGATCCAAGGTACAGTTATGCTCCTACGTCTTTGATCTCAGCAGGAAAATGCGCACTTGATTCCCTTAGCTGATCTCACCCACAACTAAGAGTTGCTACGACCCAAAGTCGAAGACTTTAATAGACAAATTTGTATCACACAGAAAAGTCTACGGTAATAGATAAATCCGTCTCCCACGAATATACCTACGAGTTTTGTTCCGTCTTTTGATAAATCAAGGTGCACATGAACCAATCAATAATACCTGACTTATATTCCCGAAGAACAGCTTAGTATTATCAATCACCTCACAATAATTTTAATCGACGCCGCTAAAAAAGATATTGTGGAATCGCAAACGATGAGACGAAGTTTGTTTGTGATTGCTTTTTATCTTGCCTATCGGAGATATAAAATCTCAATCCAATTATTACAATTGTACTCGTACGATAGAAGATGCAAGATCATATCACACAACTACAAGAAAAGTAGTATCGGTCTGGCTTCACAATCCCAATGAAGTCTTTAAGTCGTTAACCTGGTTTAGAAGAAGAAACCAAAGGTTAAAGGAGAATCGACTCTAGATATGAAACTAGTATCACACGTAAGGTGTGGGGATTAGGTTTCCCAGTTGCTAGAGTTCTCCCTTATATACACTTTCAAATCGGGGTTTGCAATCAATGTTAGCTTAGTAACAAAGTATTCAATATTCACCGTTAGATGAAAACCTGATTAGATTCAAGCTAATATTTATCAACCGTTAGATTGAAAACTTAGCTTGTCACACACAAATGAAATGCTCAATTTTGGGTTTATGAACCGTACCCAAACATTAACATTTGTTGGTTCAACAAGTCAACCAAATGGTTAGCCATATGATTACTTTCATATCAACCATATTATTCTTCACCATAACTAGTTCAAATGACTCAAATGAACTAGTTAGAGAGTTTCTCAATTGCTTAGATCTTATGTAACTACACAAGACACAATCGAAGCAAAATCGGTTTGATTCACTCGAATCGGTTTATGAACTTTATAGCCACGGTTTGTAAAAGCATTCCTTAGTTTATTTAAACAATAGTTCAAGAACAACCGACTTTAGATATAACCTGCTCAAGTTCGTGGACTGGGTTCGCGGACTTAAGCTCATGGAAGGAGTTCACAAACTCCAGCAGAAATTCTCGGGTCGAGAACTTCCGCCAGTTCGCAGACTGAGTTCGCGGACTTGGCTCACGCCACTTCCATTTCTCTTGATCAACAAAGTTCGCAAACTTTGGTTCAAGGAATAAGGACTTATACATATATGTGTTTCCACAACAATGCTTATATCCTACCAATGGTTATGTAATCTAAACTCTCATTTCAATCATTGAAACATTCTCAGAGGACGGATATAGCCGTTATTCACAAACCATTTTTCGTCAGAGCAATTTTCAAAGTGATTGAAACATAACATGACTTTCGTCACTAGGTAAAGATGAATTCGGCTAAAGCGAAAGCTTACCAACATATATTTCGAGAAATAGATAGGCGAGATAAACTCGGCTCGAAATAGCAAATGTGCATAATGAAAGTCTATATATCAAAACGACTTTTGTCTCAAGAGTAAGAGATAGAATAGATAGACTTTTGAGTGACAGATAAGTTCAAGTCTCACATACCTTTTAGTCGATGAAGATCCACCAGTTCCTTGAGTAGTCCTTCGTCTTGTATGATGATTTCCATGGAGTCTTGAGCTCAACTATACTTTCTATCCTATTCCGAGACCTTTAGCTATGTAGGCTAGAAATCAAGACTTATAGTTTTGATCACTAACATTGACAAACATGCTTGAGATAGCAACGCATGCGAGTTCGACCGAGCAATGCTCTAACAAATATTGACCCGCAGTTCATTTTCAGCCGCAATTCCAAACATCCTGGATACACCTTTCAATCCATTCATCATTCACATTCAACAATAATATCTTCAATCAACTCATATCACATTCATATAAAAAAAGAACTGAAATTTTTCTAAGCACCAATTTTTTTGTTAAGTATCAAATTTCTAAGGGGAATACATAGAAACTCAGTAAGTTCCAAAATGCAGTTCACAGAAACTTAAAAAACTTCATAAGTTCCTAACCTATTTCTAAGTTTTCTCATGTCGCAGAATAACATGCACAATAACATGACTCACATAACAGGCTTCTCACGCCGCAGACTGCTGCATTTGAAGAAGAATTGGTGAAGCGAATGGAACCCAAAGCCACATCAGATACGCATCTTCAATCCATGGACACTTCTCTTGCAGGAGATCTCCCTTTCAAGAAAGAAGCACCTATGCAGTACTTCATCGGCAGACACAAAACGTTGTTAACAACGATTTTAGCAGAGATGTTGTTATACAAGAAAATTCGGCAAACACAATAGCATAAACCAAATTCAGATGGTTAGAGATAGCATATAACAGTCACATATAGGACAATACGGAAAGAGATAACATAAACACCACATTTCTTACTTTTTAAGCTGTATATAAACATTGGCAGCAACACGATATAGATCAAATGCGATTTTCTCCTTTTCATGTTCTTCAAGGATGGGGAAAGCATCATTATACATACGAAGAGATTCATCAGGGGAGTCTTCTTGACATAAAACATAACATCTGTTAGGTATGTAATCAAAGAAGAAAAGGGTTGCAGGAGAAACGAATCAAAAAGCAAAGACTGTTGAGATTTTAGAGTTCAAAAGGTTGAGATTGACCACTATGTCTGTAATCATCATATAAAGCACATATTTTCTATCAATACCTAGACTTCAATCAGGAAACCAAATAAATAATAATGCTACACGCTTACATGAATGAGTCTGTTCATCATAGACTTTCTTGCGGTTTCTAATACCTACTGTTCAGAATTACAGCATATATGAACAAGTTCACTGAACGATAACAAAAAAATCCTAGCTGGTTATGATGTCCTTGATTTTAGTGTACCGTATATGGTTCTCATATGTCGTAAACAATTTTAAATCTTAGTTTCAAGTGCTAGTTTTTGCACTGGTCAAGGAAAGATGTAACAATAGGTAGACAACTACAACAAATAATTAAAAATTCTAAAGTGGCCATTAACTTGCATCAATTATACATCAAAAGTCTAACATGGACATATGCATAAGGAGCTACTTAACATCAACAATGCATAATGTATGTATTGATCGGGTCAGAAGAATTTAGCCAAACGATGTATACGGGGACAAAATGGAAGGTAAAAAATGAGATTTTTACCTGGAAATGCACAATGGTTGATTTGACAAGTCTCGTATTAAGATGGAAATCATAAAAAATGTTCCCCTTGTCTTTTTGCTTGATTTAACATAATCAAGACTAAGACTAAATGGGATAATACGAGAAATTGGTAATTTACAGAAAGTAGAAGAAGCTCACAAATAAAATATATACCTCAATCTACCTCATAGCTCAGCGGTTTTCCGATTCATGGAGGTGCATAAATTCAACGTGTCACTTCCACTGCTCAATTAATGGGAATATATCATATAAGATTAAAATCACGTATAAAAAATGATTGTTAGAAGGACTGTTTTGGGAATATATCATACAAAAAGGGACCGAACAAAAACTAAAGGAAAAAGATCAATAATTTAGGGACGAAGCTTCAATGACGAAAACTTCAGGTGAAACTAACAAGGGAAAGGACATTGTTGTACAAGCTGCCAATGCAGCTAATGCTCCACCTAGGGCCAGGGACCCTGTATCACCCATAAAGTAAAAACTAAACTACCTCACTGAGTTTGTGTTAGTGCAGTTTGCCTCTATCAAATAAGAAAGAAACTGGAGAGTGAATTGATCTTAAGTAAGTTGTGGAATACTGAATGTCAAAGTTACTCAAAACACTAAAAAGTTCCACCCCATGGATGTCAAAGTTACTCAAAACACTAAAACGTTCCACCCCATAGGCCGTGAGACACCCCAAATACTAAACCTTCTTAGCTGATAGGATTACAACCTAATTGAAGCATCAAATCTGGATTATCGATTTCAAGAATCATAATTACGTAAACTGAGCTAAGATAAAACCCGAACTCTCTGATACTTTATAAATGAGAATCTCTCAGGTGATATGAATATATTAATGTGTTGTTTTACAGTTAAACCAAAAATTTAAATATGTAAAAGATACATAACGTTCTTAAATTGCTAAATCTATAAACTACGAAAACGAATATCTTCAAGCACGTCATCTCTTATGATAACTGAAAAACACTGAAGTGGGAACGTATGAGCACATCATCCTAAAAGGGTGCTCAATGGGAACAAGTAACTCTCAAATAATCACTAACATACTCCACAATTCTAAAGAGTAATAGTAAGCTATAATACAATAAGAATCTAAACACTCAACGATTCATGCAACATAAATAAAGTGTTATCCCAACCTCACCAAACTCATTGGAGAAGACGACGCGAGGATAACCCTAATCAATAATCATAATATCGTCCACACAGAGTGTCCATACAAACCATGATTCAAAATATTACCATCAAGATCAGAAAGTTAGTGAAACAAGTATAATATGCACACGAGTGATTTCCCTCAAATAAAATAGTATATATAATATCATAACGGATGAATTACCGCCCTACTATTATAATATTCAAATGGATGAGTTACGGCCCTACTATATTAATAAGCATAATATTATAACGGATGAATTACCGCCCTACTAAATAATATTGTCGATGGATGAATTACCGCCTTACTTAACTTATCTAAGAGCCGTGGGGAACACAGACACTCCTCGCAGGGAAATCTCACAATGCATATCAAACACAACACATCATAGCAACACCGTACATACAGATGCAACATATACATCATACTCAAGATACATGAAATAGAATATCACAATATACGCTATCATGCACTCAAATAGTAAAGACTCATCATGCTCGCGGATAAAAGAAAGCTTAATGATTACAAGAAGGTTACATAGTTCCCACCTGTTTTGATGACAAGCCATGTGTACCTCGAAATCCACAATCCATTACTTCATTCTTTGAGTCGATCATTGTCAATATAGATTAACTGTTAATCACACAAGAACTCTAAGAAATTAGCCACTAGGATCACACAATGTTCATAATACAGTCTCATACAAATCTCTACTTAAAAGTGAACTATCTAATGGTTCTAATCCCATTTATGGTTCTACACCTTTTCATTCTCTATCTTTAGGATAGTTAAGGTTTACTAATTCAATTGGATTGGTTATATAGTTCATTTGATAAGTCTAATGAATATCTACAACTTTGTAGAAGGAACCAAATGTCATGTCGGACCATAATGGTTCCAAATTATCAAATTAGTAAAACTATGCCTAAGCCCAAGTCCACTAAACAAGCCCATTAACTTAAGTCCAGTCCAGCTGAGTCAACTAACGGTCAATGAGGTTCAACTAATGGTCAACGTCTAAAGTCAGGTCATCAGTCAAGGTTAGGTCAATTCAGAGTCCAGTCAACAAGGTCAAACTAGTTAACTCTGTCAAGGTCCACTGAGTTAAGTTTAATTCAACTAAGTCGACTCAGTCCTGGCAGCTAACAAGGATAACTGGTTCAGACTAAACAGATTCCATTCAACTGACCAAGGCCTTTGCATAATCCACAACTCCTAATGCACATTCATGATGCAACACAAAACATAACAAGACTCGAATGATGCATTCCTAATTTTCCTTGAAAAAGTACAAAACTTATATCTCTTCCTTGACTCAATTCAAACACCATATTGCCAAACTCCATGGATCGCCACTCCAGTGTCACTACCATTCATACAATCACCATTACATCTCTCGTGGCTAACTGAGATTGATTAACATTTACAACTTCAGCTTCTCTGCCATCTAGACTAAATGCATGTTTCTTCATGACTGTTTATTGTGTCAAGAACATTCTCAACTATCCAAACAGCAAGATCAGTTCCACCTTTTGCTCTAATGCGTCAACCAGCCATAAC
The DNA here is from genome assembly GCF_003573695.1 of Papaver somniferum. Taxonomy (NCBI): domain Eukaryota; kingdom Viridiplantae; phylum Streptophyta; class Magnoliopsida; order Ranunculales; family Papaveraceae; genus Papaver; species Papaver somniferum. The sequence continues at coordinate 107,252,625 of NC_039362.1, read as the reverse complement.
TTGAAAGTATAACACACAGTTGTGATCATCTCTTTAACAATTCAGTTCTAATATCAACAATTACAACAATGCAATTTCCTCGATTCAACTTCATAATTCATCTACAACCTGCACCTACCATTACCCTTAACAATTCCATGATCTTGTACATACCAACCAACACCACAAGCAATTTCAGTTCCATTCATTGTACAGAAACATCACTTATATCTCCATCTCATCTTACTTGTACCTAATTCTCAACTGTAAGACTATTCTTCTTACTAAAGTTCACTTGCACTTCCAAGTCCTCACAATCTTTAATTTCAGTAACACCATTCTCTTGAACTGAAATCTCAGAATCACCACCTCAGTTTCATCGCCATTTCCATTTCATTTCACTAATACCTGTACCCAAAACAACTCAACCTATTCACCTATAACAAACACAGCAAGCACAAACCCACACCTTAATCTCAACATCTTCTTCCTTGAGCAACATCTTCATCATATCTGTAACATTCTAACTACCAGAAGTTAAACCCAGCACAACTAACAACACAGTATCACATCAACCAATTCCATGCTTAACTCTAAACCATTTGGAATTACAACACCACCTCTATAACCTGTAATTACCTATAATTAATCCTCTAACTCATCCAGATCTTCAACACATCTTCCACTCTTGTGGTAACATCTACCTTCTAGTTATAGGAACATTAATTCTTCATTAGAGGTTCAACAACAACTGCTCAACCCTAAAAACCCTAGCCTGACATTCAATTATCCTAAAGAAACTCAAATTAAACCTAATACATCCAATTATACTTCAATTAAGAATAAAGCCATCATAAATTACTCGATTAATCAATCAAATCGAACAATTAAAAGAACAAATTAAGAACCCTAATTTACCTCTTTATTTCGACTCATCAATAGAACAACTTCACCTAACCGATCTAACAACATCCCCCCAATAATCACTTGATTCCACCTTCAATTCCTCATAAAACTCCAATCAATTCCATATCTCAGCATCCCTAACTCCTAATTCATATCCTCATTCGAATTTGAATCAACAACAGATAACAACATCATCACTATTAACTACTCCATGATCTTCTCACCACCTACCGATCACCAAACTTCCGTTTGATCTCTCACACACAAGCAAAACAAAAAGAACAAGAGAGAAGGAGAAGAGGAAAGAAGAAAGAAGAATAAGAAAGAAGAAAAGAATAGGAAGAAGACTTATCTTCTCGTTCGAGTGAAGATAAGACCAAACAGAATTACTAGGACACCCAAGGATTAAGATCTGGGCAGCCCAAGTCGATATTAAACAAATGGAACTATTTTTCCCTTCATACAAAACTTATGATATCTTCTTTATCTGATGCCCGATTGACACGTTCGAGTAGTCTATTCTACGTAACTTTTCGAGATCTATCCAGAGGTACTAGTTTCGTATCCGTATAGTTGTTAGATTAATTTCTATTAGTTAAAATCTATATTAACTAATCGAGTTATTATCATCTAAATCGTCTCTTGATCATCGCTAGACCAGTCAAATAGCGTTGACGAGCTTGAGGGTCCTTACATTCTCCCCACCTTATTTCATGTTCGTCCTCGAAAATCGAATCATCCTTCTGAATCTTGAAACTCCCAACCTTAAAAAGAAAAATATGATCTCTCTTCTAAGTGAAATTATTGCTCATACTTACAGACGCGTGAAAATTTCTTCATTTCCAACGAGTTCGAAACAACATGAAATGAAACACAAACCTATATTCCTTTCTATAACTAAGTTTTAACATTTATAGCTCTAGGTTTAATATACTAATTTCTATTTCAATAGATTCTAAGTATATTATACTCTATAAAAGGGTTTCTATAGGAATCTGTATTCTATCAATCAATATTACCAATCTCAGTTACACCGATCTAAACACTAACAGATAAATAAGTCTAAATTCTTTACACTAATTTTCTAAATCAATAAATTGATGGATCTACGTATAAGTCAAGATACACAATAAGTCTCTATATAAATTTCGGGATCTATCAAATATACTAATCTCGCTAATTTTCTAGTATTGGATTGTCTATGTGTTCATAAATATTAGACTAATTGTTCTCTAATCTCTATTATCTTTGTAAAACGTAAAGTAATTAACTTACCCTAGAATTTTTAATTCATAAGATGTACAAACAACCAAACATACAAATCGATCAACCAAACAATTTTTTTAGATATTGATAGCTTTTAGTGATTAAAATTAATCTCACAACCCAACCCGGTTCTAAACCAATCTAATTCACTACCTGATACTAGCTATTATCTATTGTCTTCCATGTAAGATCTAATAGTGAGCTCTGATACCAACTTGAGACACCCAAATACTAAACCTGCTTAGCTGATAGGATTACAACCTAATTGAAGCATCAAATCTGGATTATCGATTTCAAGAATCATAATCACGTAAAGTGAGCTAAGATAAAACCCGAACTCTCTGATACTTTATAAATGAGAATCTCTTAGGTGATATGAATATATTAATGTGTTGTTTTACAGTTAAACCAGAAATTGAAATATGTAAAAGATACATAACGTTCTTAAATTGCTAAATCTATAAACTACGAAAACGAATATCTTCAAGCGCGCCATCTCTTCTAATAACTGCAAAACACTGAAGTGGGAACGTATGAGCACATCATCCTAAAAGGGTGCTCAATGGGAACAAGTAACTCTCAAATAATCACTAACGTACTCCACAGTTCTAAAGAGTAACAGTAAGCTATAATACAATAAGAATCTAAACATTCAACGATTCATGCAACATAAAGCAAGTGTTATCCAAACCTCACCAAACTCATTGGAGAAGACGACGCGAGGATAACCCTAATCAATAATCATAACATCGTCCATACAGAGTTCCCATACAAACCATGATTAAGAATATTACCATCAAGATCAGAAAGTTAGTCAAACAAGTATAATATGCACACGAGTGATTTCCCTCAAATAAAATAGTATATATAATATCATAACGGATGAATTACCGCCCTACTACTGTAATATTCAAACAAATGAGTTACCGCCCTACTATATTAATAAGCATAATATTATAACGGATGAATTACCGCCCTACTAATGAACTAGTTATAATAATATTTAAACAGATGAATTACCGCCCTGCTAAATAATATTGTCGACGAATGAATTACCGCCTTACTTAACTTAGCTAAGAGCCGTGGGGAACACATGCACTCCTCGCAGGGAAATCTCACAATGCATATCAAACACAACACATCATAGCAACACCGTACATACAGATGCAACATATACGTCATACTCAAGATACAGGACATAGAATATCACAATATACGCTATCATGCACTCAAATAGTAAAGACTCATCATGCTCGCAGATAAAAGAAAGCTTAATGATTACAAGAAGGTTACAGAGTTCCCACCTGTTTTGATGACAAGCCATGTGTACCTCGAAATCCACAATCCACTACTCCATCCTTTGAGTCGATCGTTGTCAATATAGATTAACTTTTAATCACACAAGCACTCTAAGAAATTAGACACTAGGCTCACACAATGTTCATAATACAATCTCATACAAATATCTAGTTAAAAGTGAACTATCTAATGGTTCTAATCCCATTTATGGTTCTACACCTTTTCATTCTCTATCTTTAGCATAGTTAAGGTTACTAATTCAATTGGATTGGTTCTATAGTTCATTTAATAAGTCTAATGAATATCTACAACTTTGTAGAAGGAACCAAATGTCATGTCGGACCATAATGGTTTCAAATTATCAAATTAGGAAAACTATGCCTAAGCCCAAGTCCACTAAACAAGCCCATTAACTTAAGTCCAGTCCAGCTGAGTCAACTAACGGTCAATAATGGTCAACGTCCAAAGTCAGGTCATCAGTCAAGGTTAGGTCAATTCAAAGTCCAGTCAACAGGGCCAAACTAGTTAACTCTGTCAAGGTCCACTGAGTTAAGTTTAATTCAACTAAGTCGACTCAGTCCTAGAAGCTAACTAGGATAACTGGTTCAGACTAAACAGATTACATTCAACTGACCAAGGCCTTTGGATAAGCCACAACTCCTAATGCACATTCATGATGCAACACAAAACAGAACAAGACTCGAATGATGCATTCCTAACTTTCCTTGAAAAAGTACAAAACTTATATCTCTTCCTTGACTCAATTCAAACACCATATTTCCAAACTCCATGGATCACCACTCCAGTATCACTACCATTCATACAATCACCATTACATCTCTCGTGGCTAACTGAGATTGATTAACATTTACAACTTCAGCTTCTCTGCCATCTAGACTAAATGCATGTTTCTTCATGACTGTTTCTTGTGTCAAGAACATTTTCAACTATCCAAACAGCAAGATCAGTTCCACCTTTTGCTCTAATGCGTCAACCAGCCATAACTTGAAAGTATAACACACAGTTGTGATCATCTCTTTAACAATTCAGTTCTAACATCAACAATTACAACAATACAATTTCCTCGATTCAACTTCATAATTCATCTACAACCTGCACCTACCATTACCCTTAACAATTCCATGATCCTGCACATACCAACCAACACCACAAGCAATTTCAGTTCCATTCATTGTACAGAAACATCACTTATATCTCCATCTCATCTTACTTGTACCTAATTCTCAACTGTAAGACTATTCTTATTACTGAAGTTCACTTTCACTTCCAAGTCCTCACAATATGTAATTTCAGTAACACCATTCTTTTGAACTGAAATCTCAGAATCACCACTCAGTTTCATCGCCATTTCCATTTCCATTCCATTTCACTAATACCTGTACCCAAAACAACTCAATCTATTCACTTGTAACAAACACAGCAAGCAGAGACCCAAACCTTAATCTCAACATCTTCTTCCTTGAGCAACATCTTCATCATATCTGTAACATTCTAACTACCAGCAGTTCAACCCAACACAACTAACAACACAGTATCACAACAACCAATTCCAGGCTTAACTCTAAACCATTTGCAATTACAACACCATCTCTATAACCTGTAATTACCTATAATTAATCCTCTAACTCATCCAGATCTTCAACACATCTTTCACTCTTGTGGTAACATCTATTTCATATCTCAACATCCCTAACTCCTAATTCATTTCCTCCTTCGAATTTGAATCAACAACAGATAACGACATCATCACTATTAACTACTCCATGATCTTCTCACCACCTACCGATCACCAAACTTCCGTTTGATCTCTCACACACAAGCAGAAGAAAAAAACTGGAGAGAAGGAGAAGAGGAAAGAAGAAAGAAGAAAAGAATAGGAAGATTACTTATCTTCTCGTTCGAGTGAAGATAATACCAAACAGAATTACTAGGACACCCAAAGATTAAGATCTGGGCATCCCAAGTCGATATAAAACAAATGGAACTATTTTTCCATTCATACAAAATTGATGATATCTTCTTCATCTGATGCCCGATTGACACGTTCGAGTAGTCCATTCTACGTAACTTTTCGAGATCTATCCAGAGGTACTAGTTTCGTATATGTATAGTTGTTAGATTAATTTCAATTAATTAAAATATATATTAAATAATCGAGTTATTATCGGCTAAATCGTCTCTTGATCATCGATAGACCAGTCAAATAGAGTTGACGAGCTTGAGGGTCCTTACAGGCCGTGAGGTCACACTACAGTTTGGGGACCTCAAGAAAAAACAAAGTGGAGAACTGTTGATGGTGGTTTTTAGATTAGTGTTAAAATCGTAAAACCTTGCATCAGATGTGACGTCACTCTGCAAGGAAGCGGTGCTGCGAGTACTAACCTCTCCACCGACATATTTATTGAGCCGCTCAATACACTTTTATCCATAACACTCTGTAAATTTCGGCACCTCGCTAATACGAGACTCACTGAGTACTTTCCTGTGCTATGTTCCCCAGCAGAACCCTTAATCGGTATGGCATGACGGATTTATGTTCACTCGCAGCGGAGTAGCATGAACCTCCAAGTACCGAAGTTAAGGCCATTGCACGAAATGCTCAGACAGAAAGCACACTGCATTCTGTAGATAAATATTTTTGTATGGCAGCATACAAAATCGAGCTAATTATTTTGATAACTCGTAAAGAACTCATAAACCCAACTAATTTGAAAATTAGGGTCTCGCGCCCCGCGCAGTATACCAGACCCTGTTGGTCGAAACCACGCTTAAACAAGCTAGGCAACCGAATCCGCCACAGCGCGCTAAAAGTGCGGTCGCGCCCTAGCATGACGGCCCTCTTTCCGTCGACCAATCAGGTCGCTTCAAATCCGCCACCGCGCATTGGAAGTAGGGCCACACCCTAGCATGCTGGCCCCACTTCCCGTCAACCAATCGGGTTGCTCCAAAACTTTCCACGACCTCAAAAAGTCGCCATACAAAGTTGGCTTCCCAAAACACGCCAACTTCCCAAAAACGCGCTAGCTTTCCAAAAAACGCCAGCATGCCGCACGCCCGTGCCAAAAATCATGCGCAAGCCATGCTAGCCACGCTACCACGCCTCTGGCCACCAACGGAAGGTATCCATAATCAATTTACCCTTCCTCCTAAGGTGCGGATCTCAGCAGTACAAGTTCGCCATCAAGCCTGTGACAACTTCTGGCCGGAATGCCAAATTCCACGGTTTGTGTCGAACCCTAATTTGGCCACGCCAAAGGCATGCACAAGCCATGCCAGCACCACGACCACGCCATTGGCCACCAAACGGAAGGTAGTCGCGATCAACGGCTACCCTTCCTCCTGAGATGAAAAATCTCGGTCGTCGAAGGTCGTCACTGCGTCGACAAGCCTCTCTATCTTAACTTGCCGCACATAGCAACATGCTACACGTTTTCCAATGAAAACACTCGAGACATCAAAACATGTCACAAACTGGGGGATGCTCATCAGGGTATTGGTCTGGCGGTTTACAGCGTGCGACGTGCAATACGCCCGTTACAAGAAAATTTCATAAGAGTGAGGCGGTTAGTAATGGCAAGAAATAAGTGGTGAAACGCATCTTCATTATGGAAACATCAATTCCAGGCGTTACCCGTTACCACTTTTCCACCACTCAACCACTTCCACTTCTTACGAGGCCAGGGTACGTTTTATTACGACTTGTATAAATAGGTTTCACCTATTTTCCACCAAACAACAAGTTTTTGGTCAGGAGAACAATACACATCCAGAAATCACCTGTATCTTTCCATTCAGCTCACCAGTTCAACTTTCGGATACAAGTCGCAAAGCACCCACACTTCTAGAATCAACTATTCTGGCCTCAACACTTTCTTCGCTTCCGTCCCTAAGACCAACCCTTCTCCTTCACTTTGTGACCGAAGAAAGTCTAGAACTGCCATTTCTTGGTTTAGGCCGGATTTGTACAGATTGATCTCTCGAATCAAAGTACTCCCTTGTAGTACATTTTTTAGGGTTTAGACTCGTTTCTCACCTACACACTCGAAATTACCGAAATCAGCAGAAACCGTTTTCACCCTCAAACAATTGGCGACCACAGTGGGCGATTAATCTCTCGGTTACAGTATCAATTTCCATTTTCTGATTTCATTTTTTCAACCCTGATCTCAAGATGGTAGAACTCAGGTCAGGATCAGCAACAAACCCCGAGAACACTGGCGCCGAAATTATTCTCGGTGTTAACATTTCTCCCAGTGGTGCTAATACGCCATCTATCAACACCGGTAACATGGATAATGTTCCTTCAGGTGTTACACCTCCAATCACAAGAGCTAGAGCCTCTGCCGCGGAAAATGCTCCTTCAGGTGTTACACCTCCAATCACCAGAGCCAGAGCTGCTGCCGCCGCTCCCAATGTTTCATCAAGTATGACACATCCAACTGTTACCAGAACTACAACTACCCCGTCATCAGGACGAGAAACTGGAGGAGCCAGAGGGAGCCGACCCTACATTACTATTGCTGATTTGATGGAGAGGCAGGAGGTTCTCTCCTGGGCCCAAACAGACATGGCCTCAACCCAGAAGGAGGTATTTGCTTTTCTCAAGACACTGACAGAGCGGCTACCACAAGAATCACGCCAGCCATAGCCAATGAGGAACACATCCAATACCCCTAGCGCTAGCACCTCAACAGGGCACACTTTTGTAGGCGAAGAGACTCGCCCGGGAACTTCAGCGGAAAGAAATCAACCGCCTAATTTTGTCACGAGAGAAGATTTGGAACGACTTCTCCGAAACCGAGACAAAAGCGACTTCATGGACATGCATCAGCATCAGCCCCCGTATCCTCCTGAAGTACAAATAATTCCTCTTCCAAGGGGGTACTCTTCCCCTGAATTCTCTCTGTACGACGGTACAGGCAATGCGCGTGAACATGTCTCTCGATTCTCGGAGTCCCTGGGGGGAAAGGAATATAATCACGTTCTCCGTTTGAGGGAATTTTCGAAATCACTTACTGGAATAGCATACACATGGTACAACAGCATTACGCCAGGCAGCGTCTCCAACTGGTCTGACATGGTTGCAGCTTTCTACAAGAAATACTTCTTTGTGTCTGAGCAAATTACCTTCTCAGATCTAGGAAGGATGTTTCAACGAAACAACGAACATCCGAATGATTTTGTCAAAAGATTCAGAATTCAAGCGCTCGATTGTCATGACCCAAACGTGACCGAACATCAATTGGTGGACTCCTGTATCAATGGCATGATTCCCATCTACCGCGCCTTACTAGAGAATCTGCGATTCCAGACATTCTTCGAGCTTCATGAAGCCGCAAAACGGTCAGCCACAACAGCACCAGCGTTGTTGGAAAGAACCAGGCCAACTAGAAGCGATGACGCACACGAAACTCGAGGAAATAGACGCCTCATCAATAAGCAATACAACACTGGTCCCTCCTCTGTGAGCGTGGTAGAAGAAGGAGGAAAAAGGAAGGCTCCAATAGCAGAACATCCATCCAAGCGCGAAGCGCCAGCACGACAGGAAGCTCCGCCATAGAAGACCACCGATAAAGCTCCCATGCGACATCAAGAGGCTGGAGAAAATGTCTTGGATTTCCCGTTCCCAGTCGAAGAAGTGATTGAACTCTTGGAAGCATGGATCCAAGACGAAGCCATCATGCTACCTCCTATCAGACGCCCACCAACCGAAGCGGAAATGGCGAACCCCAATTATTGCCGCTACCACAGATTTGTCCACCACCCGACCAGTGACTGCAACAAGCTGAAGCATATCTTCAAAGAAAATATAGAAGCAAGGGAGCTTCGACTAGACAATGAAAGAGTTCACAGAGATCCGCTTCCAGTCAGGAGTTGCATGGTCTCTAGGGACTCTGTACACGAAACTGTGCAATCCATGATGCAACATGTGTGTGAAATTCTCTACCTCTACAAGGCACATCGTCAAGACATCTTCACTGCCCTTAATCGTGTTGTATCGGGCAAGCGACTCTTTCCTACTGAAGAAACCACACCAGAACCCCAAACCCTCCCAGGAAGCTGTGTTGGAAAATACAACTGGGGACTGCTGACCACGGTTCATCTGAGGAATTCCAAGCTCGATAACACATTCATCGACGTGGCTTCTGACTTCAACATCATTACCATCAAAACTCTGAGATCTGCGGGAGTTTTGAAGCAGGAGGCTACCCATTCCCCAACCATGGTCAAAAACTTGGAAGGAGAGGCGATAGACGCGTATGGCTACATCAATCTTGAAATCAAGGTGGGAGACACTCTAATACATGGAAAATTCTACATTGTCAAAGAACTCTCAAGCTACGATATGATTCTGGGGCGCACGTGAGTACACGGTAACAAAGCGAAGTTAGGGGTATCCCCTCTGCCGATGTCGATACCCGAAAGAATTTCCAACAAGCCATCAAACTTTGAAGATTACATGCTGCCATATCAACAACTTACCAATGTAACTCAATTTCCTGGAGAAAGCCCGTCGACGTTCATCCGCAGATTCCGAACACAAGTAAGTCTGGTTAAACAACCCTTTCTTCACCCAGTCACCTCTCCTCTCGACCAAGCATGGGGACTCGGTCCGATTACCAACCCAGGCGTCATTAAGAGATGTGAATGGGATGTTGGGCCTTTCAAGTACTTTGTCAAAAATTTGGAAGTTGTCACAGCCAAACATGACGAGTTCAATCAAGTGGTTGCGCAATTCTCCAACCCATTTCAAATTGGAGATGTAGTAGTCAAGATGACCTCGTTTCAAGTTGGGAACATAACAGTAAAAATGGCCATTAGACCCGGTCCGCCTAAAGAAAAGGAAGACGAGCCATATCTGGTGGCAGATGTTATCTTGGGTGGTTACTGCAAGCTCATCAATACCGACAAATTGGAAGGTGTCACGATTCACTCGCGATGGATCAAACCCTTCAATACCTAAAACGCTGTGCTACCTTCACCTATAGCGTTCTCCTTCAACATTTCTTTCAGTATTTTCCTTTTCATGCAATGTTTGTAACTCATCAAAAATAATTTTACTGCTTGCATTCATGAGTAGAATTTTCAATTCCAATTAAAGAACATCTTTCCTTGAAAAGTTTTCCCCTTAAAGGAAAAATACCAACTAAACCTAAAACTCCCACAGAGTCATTATCCGTCAATTGAAAACCAGAGAAATCAAACCACCACAAAAATACCTATTCAAAAATACTCAAGAAGGAAATATGCAAGGAAGACGATCATCAGGCGGCAAAACAGATATCTTCTTCAAGAATATTCGGCTCCAAATCTCAGAAACAGTATGAAGGTTTTATTAATTCATTCAAAGATGTGAAACCATAAAAGCTGAATGACGGAATGTTACTTGACGAAACCCTAACTCCACCATGAAAGCAAGAAAGTAAAATCAAACTTCTGGAAAGTCAAAAGAGGCTACACGTTAAGAAGAAATAGCAAAAGTGGAAAAATTGGTCGTTAACGGCAGACACCTGGATCAATAGCACCTTCATCAGAGCTTCTTCAAGCACTCTCCCCAGAACGCTTTCTGACAGCAAACGTTCCATCCAAACGCCTCCTCGGCAGCAGCAACCTCGGTGTTCCATCCAGAAGCCGCCTCAGCAGCAGCAACCGCAGCATCCTGTCCAGAAGCTACCGCAGCAGCAGCTTCCACTTCCTGTCCGGCGTTTCCTTCAACAACAGTCCCAGCGTATGTTTCCGTAGCTTCTCAAGTTTCTCCAGCATACATTGCTTCCGTCTCCTCGTCGGCCTTGACGACATCCTCAGCGTTTGCGTCAACACCCCTGACAGCAGTTTTGGCGTCCACTCCAGAAGCTGTTTCAGTTTTGTAAATCATGTCGACGTCTTCCCCATGAGCCTTTCCAGCTACTTCTTGAGGGTGTTCCGATTCGTCCGCATCAAAGTCAAGGATTACGATACCATCATGGACATGGTAATTAAACTGGTCCTCACTTAAAAGTTTCAAGGACTCAGTCTTCCGCCGATTCAACCGAGAGGAGAATCATTCAGCCCTAGCACTGGGTTGTAGAAAAGCTTCGTTGCTCTGAGATCTCCCGACAAGCCGGGATTCTTCATCGTGCCTCCACCTTTCCTCCATGTCCACTGAAGCCAAGAGAGTCTGAATACACATCCGCACTCTGCATAAATTGGCGAGAGACATGTCTCGTATAATCTCGTCAGCCTCACGGAACAGAGAATCAATTCTGTCTAATACCTCCTCATGAGAAGAAAACTTGGTTTCGTCGGGTTCATAATTTCTTTCCGAAGAGGTACGATTATCACTGGAAGATCCCATTATATGCTACAATTTTTTTTTACCACGTTTGTACCAACAATCTACATGATGAGGAAGACAAAATGGAACCAGGGGAAGAAGCACGATACAATACATGTGGGGAAGATGGACGCGATTTTTATAATGATTTGTATGGGCGAAGGATTCAGGGTCACCTCTTATATTCAGCAGAAAATCTTTTACCAGCCGTGAATTAAGGCTTCACACGCGTGATACCAGCTGGATTAGATAATTCTTTATACGGAACAATTAAGGTTTGGTGTCCGAGTCATTCTGACTTAGCCCGCGCCATCCTCCTATCCCAAGCGCGCGTCTCAAGACAACACCATCGTTTCCGCGCCTAGCCAGCGTCATCTCCGCGCCAAGCCTTCCACGCTCAAGCCAAGCCGCGTCCAAGTCGCGTCAAGCCAAGTCGTGTCCAAGCCGCGTCCAAGCCAAGCCGCGCCAAGCCAAGTTGCGCCAAGACGTGTCCAAGCTAGCCACGCCATCCGCTACTTCAGCTAGCCACCCATCCGCTACTTCAAGCTAGCGGTATCAACGACCCATGGCCAAGATGAATCTATGCAAAATCCGCCAGCATAAGGATCACAGATTTCTCATGCCTTCCACTAAAGGTTAGTTAAATTTCCTTGGCGATCTCTTCACATGTTGCTCTCTCGATTTTTCTCTCACCTGTCACCATCTCATGCTTACCCCACAACAATGCCACTGTTACGTGCTAAGCAGGGGACTTAATGTTGATGGTGGTTTTTAGCTTAGGGTTAAAATCGTAAAACCTTGCATCAGATGTGACGTCACTCTGCAAGGAAGCGGTGCTACGAGTACTAACCTCTCCACCGACATATTTATTGATCCGCTTAATACACTTTTATCCATAACACTCTGTAAATTTCGGCACCTCGCCAATTCGAGACTCACTGAGTACTTTCCTGTGTTATGTTCCCCAGCAGAACCCTTAATCGGTATGGCATGACAGATTTATGTTCACTCGCAGCGGAGTAGCATGAACCTCCAAGTACCAAAGTTAAGGTCATTGCACGAAATGCTCAGACAGAAAGCACACTGCATTTTGTAGATAAATATTTTTGTATGACAGCATACAAAATCCAGCTAATTATTGTGATAACTCGCAAGTAACTCATAAACCCAACTAATTTGCAAATTAGGGTTTCGCGCCCCGCGCAGTATACCATACCCTGTTGGTCGAAACCATGCTTAAACAAGCTAGGCAACTGAATCCGTCACAACGCGCTAAAAGTGCGGTCGCGCCCTAGCATGACGGCCCTCTTTCCGTCGACCAATCAGGTCGCTTCAAATACGCCACCACGCGTTAGAAGTAGGGCCACTCCCTAGCATGCTGGCCCCACTTCCCGTCAACCAATCAGGTTTCTCCAAAACTTGCCACGACCTCAAAAAGGTCACCATACAAAGTTGGCTTCCAAAACACAACTTCCCAAAAACGCGCTAGCTTCCCAAAAAAACGCCAGCATGCAGCACGCGCATGCCGCGCTCGCCAGACACGCTTACTAGACGTGCATGCCAGACGCACATGCCGCACGCGCATGCCAAAAAGCATGCGCAAGCCATGCCAGCCATGCTACCACGCCTCTGGCCACCAACGGAAGGTAGCTATAATCAATGGCTACCCTTCCTCCTGAGGTGCGGATCTCATCCGTACAAGTTCGCCACCAAGCATGTGGCAACTTCTGGCCAAATTCCACGGTTTGTGTCAAACCTTAATGTGGCCACGCCAAAGGCATGCGCAAGCCATGCCAGCACCACGGCCACGCCAAAGGCATGCGCAAGCCATGCCAGCACCACGGCCACGCCATTGGCTGCCAAACGAAAGGTAGCCGCGATCAACGACTACCCTTCCTCCTGAGATGTAAAATCTCGATCATCGAAGGTCGTCACTAAACCGGCAAGACTCTCTATCTTAACTTGCAGCACATAGCAACATGCTACACGTTTTATAATGAAAACACCCGAGACATCAAAACATGTCACAAACTGGGGGATGCTCATCAGGGTATTGGTCTGGCGGTTTACAGCGTGCGGCGTGCAATACGCCCGTTACAAGAAAGTGTCATAAGAGTGAGGCGGTTAGTAATGGCAAGAAATAAGTGGCAAAACACATCTTCATTATGGAAACATCAATTCCAGGCGTTACCCGTTACCACTTTCCCTCCACTCAACCGCTTCCACTTCTTACGAGGCCAGGGTACGTTTTATTACGACTTGTATAAATAGGTTTCACCTATTTTCCACCAAACAACAAGTTTTTGGTCAGGAGAACAATACACATCCAGAAATCACTTGGTATCTTTCCATTCAGCTCGCCAGTTCAACTTTCGGATACAAGTCGCAAAACACCCACACTTTCAGAATCAACTATTCTGGCCTCAACACTTTCTTCGCTTCCGTCCCTAAGACCAACCCTTCTCCTTCACTTTGTGACCGAAGCAAGTCTGGAACTTCCATTTCTTGGTTTAATACGGATTTGTATAGATTGATCTCTCGAATCAAAGTACTCCCTTGCAGTACATTGTTTAGGGTTTAGACTCGTTTCTCACCCACACACTCGAAATTACCGAAATCAGCAGAAACCGTTTTCACCCTCAAACAAGAACAAATGAAAATCGAATAAATAGTAAGTAGGTCATACAATTAAAGATACTACGATTTTAACAAAGAAGCTACATACAGAGAAGCTTCAACTTACAGATATTCGTCAGAATATAAGATTATTCTTGAATCAAACGTTACAACTAACTGTTTCATGCTCTAATAAATAAATAAAAGATCCAGAGATCACGTGTGATACTTTATATTAAACCAAAATTTGAAAACATAAATGTGAAATAAACTGAAAAATGATGTTTGGGTTTGAAGAACTTACCCATTTTGACGATCCATGATTTTTATTGAAGCCTTTTTCTCTCGATTTGTATGGTGTAAAAAACCTAATTGGTTCAATGAGTTATCTTCTTCTTCCTTCAATGATACCAAATAATCTTCAAATCAACATACATGACAAATCGAAAAAACTAAAACCCTACAGATGATGAAAGACTTGTCAAATCTATGAAATCAAAATCCTAAACTAGATTAACAGACGATGAAAAACCCTAAAATCGAAAAACTGATAAAAGAGAGAGAAAAGAAATGAAAAATGAGAAGAAAATTCGATGACTGAAGATGATTGAGAGCTTTCTGTGATGTTTCTTGGCTGTAGATTATTGAAGATGAAGTTTCACTAGGGTTTCAAAGAAGAGAGGCAGGAGCAGAAAAGGAGAAAAGAGAAATGAGAAATGAAAAATCGATCTGTCGATTCTCACTAAGGCATGGGATGAAAAGAATCATGCATGTGAACGGAACACACATAGGAAGAAATATAATCTAGTGTTACTCATCTTCGGAGGAAACACAATAGTACGCGTGTGAATGACACACACACAAGTTGCAAGTGTTACGACTCGGGTGTAACCAAGCATGTGGTTGGCACGCCTATAAAAAACATTCGTAATGGCTTGCCTCTGTTACAAATTTTTCAATAGTTCGTAACGGCTCATGCCTGTTCAACTTTTTCGTCACGGCCATTGGTAACGAAAATTTCGTAACGGCCAGTAAGCCGATACGAATTTCTGTTACTAATCCGGGAATTTGGTGTAGTGCATGCAAAGTGGAAGTGGTTTATGCACGTTCTCCCGCTTCCCCATTCTTCCACTCCTCTTCAACTGTCACCATTTACAGGAGATCGATGTGCTGCAATAAATAGGTTCATCAACCTATGACTTGATAAAACAACCGAAAGGAGTAAGACTCAACGCACAACAATCAATTATCAATAATCTTCTCTCGTCAACACGAAGAAATCATCTTCAAAGCAGTTCAACACATCACATCATCAATTGACAAATCTTCATTAATCTCCACATCTTCCCTCCCTACATACTGACCCTTCTCATTCCTTGTGACCGAATTGAATCTCGAACCGCCAATATCTTGGTTCAGGACAGAGTCCTACAGATTAGTCTCTGGAACTCAAAGTACTCCCGTGCAGTACATTTGTTTAAAGGTTTAGAACGATTTCCTTCATCAAGCACTTGCCTACTGCACCACTTTTTACTAGAAAACCAACAAACTATTTTTACCAGTAAACACCCATAACCTAATTCTTAAGTCCGAAGTAACGTTTTGTTCAAGATAACGACCTTTAATATTCAGTGCATCAAACTGATAATTAAATTGAGGTTTTTCCTGACAAAGCTCATTAATAATATTTATTACCAAGTCTCGGGTCATTGCCGAATTGGCATTGAAAATCTTCATAAGAGTACACAGAATTGTGAAGAGAATAACCGTGCATCAACTTCTGGTGGAACTCATCTTTCTCTCTATACATACATCTTCTTTTGGCTCTGAGCTCTAGGTATCTGCGTGAATATACCAACATCATAGTGCTGGTTAGTTTTCTATCTTCATCTGACTCATCATCAAGTTGTCACAATATTTGAATATACATATGTTGTTGTGATTTAAACCGATTCATACGAATTTGCATCTCTTCATCAGAAGAGTCCACTGATCATGAAATACAAAGCAAGTAAATTGAGGAATTTATGAAAAAAATAGGTAGATAATGTGAAACTTGTGAAAAAAGTGGTTTGAGTAAACTGAAATTGGAGAATGTACATAAGGGGAATAAACATTATTCGAAAATAACCGTTAGAGACAGAGTCTTTCTTTGAGTGCTTTTCCCATAGTGGCATGATAAATTTGTCAGGCCACCCAGCATGGCAAAACCCAAAATATGATGTTGCCATTGATACCTACCCTGCACAGTGCTTTTGTTAAAAAACAAAAAAAAAAAATCATTCCCAAACGTTATCTGTCTTGTAAGAAGTTTATGTGCGTTCAAAAATTCTTGTTGAATCGTGGAAAATAAACGACCTTAAAACTGCACTCTCACAAGCAACCTTAAAATAGGACCTCCTATTTCTTCGTGAAGGACGGGGCCACTTGTTTTGTGTCTGAACGGTTTTTACGTGGTCCACAGTTTATATGGAATTACGGGTGCGCCCCAGCGCATCAAAGTCTGTCCCGTCCCCCCTACTACCTATTTTCTCAAAATTTCTCCCCCTTTTCTTTCCTTCTCTCACTAAAACCCAACACAAAACAAGAAAAGGGTTTTAGCTTTTCCCTTTCTTTGCTTCTGCATGGATTCTGTAAGGCTTCGATTGGTATTCAATGATCATAAAACTATACTTGACAACTCTCAGAAAACCCTCGGTCTTAAACGATGTTGGTCACTTCTTAAACCAGAATTTGAAACCATTTCTGACTTCGAGTCTCATCTGATCCATACTTTCCAACTACACAAAACTTGCCCTAATGGCCTTCTCCTCTCTGTAAGTTGCTCTCTCTCTCTCTCTCTCTCTCAGGGTTTAGTTTATAGATATATATCTACGTGTGTGTTTGGGTAAATCTTTTGTAGACTGTCTATTTGATTTTATTGCTCAACGAGTTTTTTTTTTTTGCAGATGGATGGATTTGTTTTGCCCCATTTTGAATCAACCAACATTCTTAAAGATAAAGATATTATCAGGTCTGATTTGCGTTTATCTCATATGATCTTAATTTGCGGCTTCTTTATGTTGATGTATTTTGAATTTAATGTGTATTTATTGCGTGGAATGTTTCAATCAGAGTCAAGAAGAAAGTGCGGGAAGATGTTTTTAGGATACTTGATGATCAGGAGGAAGTTTATGAAGTTCTAGGAGACCAGAATGTACTTTCAGGGGTTAAACTTTTAGCTCTTGATGAGATTGAAAAGGAAAATAGGGGTTACAAAAGTGAAGAAGAAGACTCTAAATGTGATAGCCCTGGGAAGGATTTTGTTGTTGACAGAACTCCCCCGCTTGGCAAAGCTATCTCGAAGAAGCGGAAGTTATCGAAAAAAGTCCAGGGCACCAAGTATGGTTTTTAGTCTTACACTTAGATGTTTTCTGCACGAGTTACAGTTTATTTATGGTTTTATTGATGTATTTCTAAGCTGTGTGTAGGTACTGAATTGAGTTGTTGTTGGGTCCAATTTGCATGGCAGGAAGCGGATTAAATGTAATAGCCCTCAGAATGATGAAAGTGTACCAGCCGAGGATGCTGGAAATAATGTGAGTATGGAGCCAGAGGAAGGCGATAACAATAACACCGGGGTGTCATCTGGTAAATCATCTCAGAAAAAGAAAAGGTCTTCCAAGAAAACTGGCAAGTTGAAGAAAGTGAAGGCCAGTCAACTTGATGATACGATTAAAAAAACAATCGAGTCTATTGTCAGTGACGAGAGGTATAATACATGCTCTGTAGCTTCAGTGCTTGGCATGTTTCTTAGGTTATTCTCGTGAAGGCCTAGTTTGGCCAGCAGATATGTTACTGTGCACAAACTGGAACTATACGTCTTTTCACGTATTTGTGTTACTTCAAGCCTTACTGAAGTTGTTGATCAGGGATTCCGACATATTTGTCAGGAAGACTACTGGCACAACTTATTTGCATAGTTTGTTCAGCTTTGCCACATTTCAAAGTTGTTGCCGAAAATCTGCATTTTTCTGAATTATACTTCTAACGCGTAAGTTCATCATGTCATGTCCTTTTTACAGTGATGATCAACATCAGGAAAATGGTGCACAAAATCTGGAAAAGATTCGTACTTCCGAAGGCGTGAACAAGGTTTGATACCCCACCCGTCATTTTGCTCGGGGTTCATTTTACTTTATGTAGTTTTTAGTATATTGCATTGAGGAGTTTATTTATTCCCCTCATTGTATTCGTCATTTGGTTGTAATTTGTAATGTTACCTAATGCCATGCTTGGTTACTAAGTAGGAAGCAGGGGCGGAAGTACAGCCAGGCTTCCCCTGGCTGGAGCCACCCCCAAAATCAAAAAACGCCATTTTAACAAAGCCTAATTCTACTTGGATCACAAAACTCATAGGAATTTAAGGCTTAAGCTAGGGGTAAGAAAAAGGTCAAGCCCGGGGTAACGATAATTTCTAGTTCCGCCCCTGGTAGGAAGAAACGTGCTTTCTTGTGAATATAATTAAGGTTAACTTCAAAACAGATGTATGCTTTCTGATTAGTCGCTTTGTAAACTTATGAAGTATAACCTGAAACAGAATACAACTTTAGAATTCTCATTTCCTGCATAAATGTTGATTGATGTGATTAGAGACGTTGGCGAGGTCTGGTGTCATACAATGATAATGGATTTTGTGTTTCAGAAGTTCATTTCTGATTTTGCCGCAAGATGTGATTACATGCTCTAGTTTAGCCCTTGTTTCTCAGCTTTATTAATACAGTTTCACACTGTAAAGTTTACATGAGTTTAGGATTCGTCTCATGCTTACCCAATTGTTTTGTCAGTTGACTAGCAGAAGTTCTAGGCGTAAAAAGGCCAAAAGAAAGTGGAAGCAGGAACAGGCCATCTCAGTAAAGAATGAGGTATTTTTCTGAAACAAAAAAGTTCGTGCAATTGCATAGCCACTTTCTCATATCTTACATTCGCCACTTTCTCATACTTAAATGATGTATTTGCTCTGAGGGCACTCAATAATAATTTTTTAATGTTTGAACTATGGTTCCTTTATATTGATCGCTGCTACTTTTCTTACTTGCTTGCAGGCATTTCAGAGCCTTTTACCTGTGAAACCCGTGCAGACTAAACCTTCACAATCTTTACCTGTGAAAGTTACTTATAAAGAAGCTGAAATTGTTCCCGTAGTGGTTAAGCCAGGCCACATTCGTTTTGAACCCCTTGATGAAGGTCTGATCCCTATTCATGATTTGTAAAATAACACTATTATCGCTTATATTTTGGAAATTTAGAATCATGACTTGGTTTCACTGTAACAAGTGTACTGCTTTGGTGATGCAGATGAGGTGGCTCAGGGAATTCATAATCCTGAGGTATGGTCTGAGCCCATTGTATTTGTTTCTGGATTTCGCTACTCAGGATCCCATTTCTCTTCATTAACGGGAAGAACCCAAACTCGACTATGTAACATATAAATACCTGCATTTTGTGGTGACATGTCCGCCTGCAGAGTACATAGGGAGTATAAAGTCTAACCTGTAATAGGTTGTTAGAAGTCCATCTGCCGTGTGTCACTAGTACTGACTCGTTTGTTGTGATTATCTTCCCTGGTAACCTGGAATACCTGTAGCATCACCAGAGTAGTGGCTAGAATGCCTGGCCATTCAGTTACTTGGTTCAAAAAGTCACAAATTTGGTAACCATATCAATTTTGAGAAATCATGATTTAAGTTATTCTATCATCTCCTTGAAAATTCCTTCAGGAAAACTTCCAGTGGAATGGCGCCACCAACAAGAAGAAGGGACAGAAGTGGGGTCAAGAGAAAACTACAATGTCTAGAAGCAACAATTATAAAGATCCATGGGAGGAAGCTGTTGAGAAGCTTCCTTGTGAAAGGAAGCTTGTTCAAACTTCCATTGACTTTGAGAAGCTGAAGCCAGTATCGAGCTTCCCTAAGGTTCATTTTCGATGCCTTGACCTGCACAGTATACTTCAGATTTTCCAACATCAGAAATTATTTCAAACTCCTGCAGCATACTTTGTTCTAGCCAAATTAGCTAAACCATTACTTTCTTTCTTCAAAAGAAAAAGAATTATGGAATATCCATTCACTGCTTGGTTCATGTTAATGTTGTTCTTCACCTTGAAAGAACTAACTCTTCTCTGTTTAATTGCAGGAAGGTGATGTGGTCGCATATCGTGTGCTAGAGTTATCTTCGTCTTGGTGCCCGGAGCTTTCACCTTTTCGAGTACAAATTCTTCGTATTTGTGAATTATGCTAAAATACAGAACTTGTGTACATAACCACCCTTTTAACATGTTTGGAGTTTTCTATAGGTTGGAAAAGTATCATCATGTGACTCTGTGACCAATAGGGTTGTGCTGGTACCTGTTCCTGAGTATCCAATTGTTTCTGGCGAAATGGAAGAGACAGATGTACCACAAGTAGATGCCTCCTTGTACAATGATGATGGCTCTTTAGAGGTACTATTAGCATCATTTTTGATTCTTTAGAAATCAAATGCCATTGTAAGATTCTTCCCACTACTATAAGCATCTTAGTTGACAAAATTGCTTCAGAAACTGATATCCTTAGTTTGCCAGATTGAATTTGCATTACTTTCAGATGTGCGTATTCTCAACTCTGAAAGCTCGCATGCTCCAACTGAAGCTGCCAATAACCAGAATGAAGCTTCTGTAACTGCTAAAGAGGCAACATCAGGTTTTCGTGTAAATATTGACAACAGAGTCCGTAATAGTCAATTCTCAGGTATGTGAAGTCTTTGGGGACGAAGAGATCATTTCATTGATTATTACACTTGGAATCACGTCTAAAACTTGTTGATTTGTAACAATACATTTCATTGATCATTTCATTGATTATGCATGGCTATAATATTTGTAGAAAATGGAGGATCGGCAAATGCCTGGGAAGAAATTAGTCAGGCATTGAGCGATAAGAAGACACGGCTGTCAAAGAACAATGGCTGGAACAAAAAAGAGGGGTCGGAAAGAAGTTCATGGTGGACGTACAGGGCGATGAGAAGTACCGCTTTGGGCCCAACCATGACCAGATTGAGAGCTGGGAATGAGCTATCAGCTTGATATTTTTTGATCAGAGACAGGTTATATCTGGTAGTTGTCCATGTTGTATCTGGTAGTGGTTGTACATGCACTATGATCCTTGAGCATACCTATTCGTTAGACCACCTTGATGTTCTCTAATTGATCATGTAATCATATTTTCCGTTCAATCTTTGTTCAGTAGTAAAGGGGAATGCTTAATCTGCAGACCTGCGATGTTCTGCAGCCTTCTAGCTTGACATATTATAGAGAATGTCGGAACGAACTTGTATAATGAGCCGGATGGATGTTTAAAAACTTTCTTCTAGTCATTTTTTTCTTTTGTTCATTTTTTACTTCATAATCTGAACGGCAATACCTTAGGTATTGGAATTAGCTTCGTTAAACTCTACATTACAGATAAAGAAAGAGGAAATGTGCACCATTTGCTCCAAATTCTCAAATGCATCGCAGTATTGATTACAATTTACAGCATGCTTTATTTTATGTACAGACTACTATTCCTTCAATTGGTGGTTCATACATTCATCCATTGGTTCATCACACATGCAGGGAGAAAATATTTAGTAGCTCCACCCTACATGGGATGCTATCTCACCTGCAGCAAAAGGCTAAGGCCAGGATCCAACTTAGGTAAATTGGAACCTTAAGCTGTTAAACAGAATTATGCAAAAGACATCTGCTTTGACAACCTGTCTGTCACTACCTCGTCAGTTACAGGCAGCTCTCTACTGCTTGATGAACTGGATGTGGGAGATGTTCCAGAAATTGCCTGGTCTCTTCACCATCTCTTGTAATCTGTTCATTAGATCAATACTGAGATTACTACCCAGTCTATCAATTAGAAAGTACAAAACCACTAGAGAAGTCGAATATTCCACAGAACCCCAAAGGAAGACAGAGTACATCGACCAGGCACAAAGGAAAGACATCCGGCAGCTATAATAAAATATGTTTTCTTTGTGCAACATAGAGCAATGGGAAAAACTTAATGGATTCATTCATGTGAAAAGAAAGATATGCTTACATATAAGTAAAAATTTTGATACAGAAGTATGCTGCATCAAGGATTTTCACTTGCTTAATGCAGGAAAAAAGAATAACGCCGGGGTATAAGTTATTGCAGCTCTACCATGTTGACCGTCTAAATACTACATATGCTTAAATTAGAGATGCTATGCATACCTGCACCGGGGTATCCATCGGCAGTCCCATTTGAGCAAGGAATTTGTTGCCTACATTCTCCCAATGGAAGTGCTTATCTTCGTTCACAACATCACTTCCAATCATGGAACTCAGCACTTGGTCATATTGTGCATCTCTACCTACCCAGACATACAAAAATTTTGACTTCTGTTTTCCTGCATTTGCCTCGGGAGCTAGCAGGAGGAAAACTGATTTAGAATCAAGCAACCCATCATGAAACATATCGACCTTTTCAACGTTGGGCCAGCGATAGACAACCGGGTTTATAACATCTAAAACTTCAGTGACTAATTGTTCTGACACCGTACAATGTTTTCCTAGATGCTCATCTGCTATCCTAATTTTAATGTCATTTCCACTAACCAACTGCTTGGAATATGACGGCAATTCTCTTTTACATGGTTCATGAAAATCCTGACATTCAAATCCTTGGTTTACATTGCTCTCCATTACATTTTCATCTAAAGCTAAGTGTGAAAATGTCCATGATCTAACCATGGTTCTGGAAAGTTGTGGAGGCTCGTCAACCGGTGGCAACATCAGAGAAGGAGGAGTATTTCCTCTACGTTCTGCGATAGAGGATCCAAACCCTTTGAATGGATATGGAACAATTCTTGCTCGAGGAGTAGGCTTGACATCAAAAGGTTCTCTAGGTGATAACTGATAAGATAAAGATGAAGAGTCAGACCAGTTAGAAGAAGCCGGTGAAGTGGTAAAGAAACTGGAATGATCTGACAGTGAAGGTGAAGGCAAAGGTGATCGAGACTTGGAATTGGAGTCTGGACTTGAGTCTGAATAACTGTTGAATGAATTAGGCGATCTACAACGAGGGGAAGGTGACAAAGAAGGAGGATCTGTAGAAGGAACATAGAACTCCTCTTCTCTACAAGAATCCATCAACATTTCTGACTGAGAACTGTTAAAGGTAAATTGAGGTGCTGCAACAATTTCTTTCATGATACCATTAACAAATTTCTCTCTTATCCTGCCCCAACCACTTTCTCTAGCAGGCAAGCATGTCTCATTTCCAGTTCTCGACAGCGGACAAGGCGATACTACACCACCCGAGAGTGCCTTGTGAAAAATTTCAAAATCAGTATCATACTCAACCACCATCTTCTTGCCAACTCCAAACTCAGTTTTCACCACGTCATGATTCATTTCTTCGGACCAACCTCCATTAGCTTCTTTTTTGACCTTCAAAGCCTGATCCCTATCACCCAGAAAGAGAGGGTTACTAGCAAAAACATCCCAAAAGCTCGGTAGTTCCTTTCCCTCTTCTACAGTCAAAACTAAACCTTGAGCTCTCTCGTAACGAACAACTTGAAACGCAGATACTCTTGCATCATTTGCCATTACTTGGTTGCAATTAACCCCTACCCAGACATAAATACCTGATGGTACATGAATGATGAATGCACCACGAGAATCCAGCCCAAGAGGGCTAGGATAGTGTAGTACTTTGGGAACAAGATGGAGAGGGTCATACGATGAATGAGGAGCCATCCGGTACATCCTAAGAACCGAATTTGGGCTCGCTGGTACAGCGTGAACCCGCTTCTGACATTGAAGTAATTGGCAAGCAAATCCCATATTTGGATTCACAACACCCCTAGCAGCTTTCACAAGCTGAAATGCATTCTCAAAACTCTGCCCGTCTCTCCACATAAGATAAGCTATAGCCAATGAAGTGGATCTAGAAATTCCCTGGCAGCAATGAACGAGTACTCGTCCATTCTGCTCACGAACTTCTTCAAAGTAATCAAAGACATCATATAGTATACTAGTTATATCCTCAGATGGATTATCTTGTAACCACAAAGTCTTATAAACCAGATCTTCTTTGAAGTACTCAGGGCAAACAAAACCAACACAATTAAGTACATGAGTAATACCATTTTTCCGAAGAATTTCACGATTCTTAGCCACCGCTTCACTTCCTAAGTATATATGATCAGTAATTCTCGAACATTCTTTATCGAAAAACGCAAGTTTATCCTTCTTGAGCTGAAATTCCCTCTGTGGGTATCCCGAAACAGCCTTCTCAGGAGATTTCACTCCCCCCCGCCTTCCTCCAGGAGTAGGAGGATGAGGCCATTCACCAAGATCATCCGACCCCGCTTTCGGCCATTCTTCAACATTCCTCCGAGCAATTGACAAAGGCTGTAGCGGTGGAAGACATAACCTAGTTTTAGCCTGTGTTGTTCCAACCTTTGGTCTACTATTTGGAGAACGTTCAGACCATGAAGCAGACCTCCAGTAAGTTTTCCGAGGAGCAGTTATCCCGGAATTCGAATCCGAGGGGTTTCCATTTTGTTCTTCTCCTATCATTTCACTCACTAACCCAATTAAAATTTCACAAATAAAGTGAGACCCCCATGAAAGGATTCTTCCTAGAAAGACAGAAAAACGAAAATATCCTTGATTTCTGGGTGAAAATGGATCTTAAGTACCTAATAATAACTCAGTCTTGGTCTTAAATTGTTTGTTTACATGTCTCACCTAAAACCCTTTGACTGTCTAGAGTAAATAAATTCAACAACAAAGACCAAGTGAAACTCAACAATAACAAGTAGCACAACAAAGGAAGGAAAGGTGCAGAAATAGAAAGTTAAAAAGTCTAAAACAAGAAACAAAATTCTTGTGTGGTAGTTGAATAACCTGAACAAGGCTCCGGATCGTCTACACCCAAAACTTCTCTACAACTCTGCGCCTGCGAATGAACGGACGTCACGTGTTCGGTTTTCAACATACCAAGATCAGAAAAATTGAGTATATTAAAATTGTTAAAATTAAAAGATTCTCACGGAGATAAAAATGGAAAATGTTTATCCTCCCTCAAATATCTCCTCGCTCATACCGTACCAGATTTATGGTTATGGAAAATGTTCGAGTGTGTCAAATTGAAGGACTCTATACGCAGTGATCTCAACACATAACTCTCCTTTCTTAAATCACTCAAGTTTGATTTTATTGAAAGTGAAAACGAAGAGAGCAGCTACGTGATATGTTTGCTAAAACTCATCCTTCCGATTAATACTATGAACAGAAAAACCAATCACCCAAAGTCATTTGGTTGCAATGGAGGAGGCATAAAAGACTACCAGCCAAGGAGAGAAAGAACAAATATAGATAGCGAATGGAACATTTTAACTTATGGGTGTTGGTTATATAGTGGTAAGGAGTTCCTTCACTATAGTTATAGTAGCCAATTTCTACCAGGCTCCATATGTATTTAAAACTAAAACAAAACAATCATAGATTGAAAATGTTGAAGAAGAATGAAAAGTGTTCTTCAATTATTCTGAAGTCTACGATACAGTATGAGAGAGTTCAGGGAGGATAAACATTTTCCACTTTTATCTCCGGAAAATCTTTTAATTTTAACAACTTTAATATATTCAATTTTTCTGATTTTGGTACGTTGAAAACAGAACACGTGGCGTCAGTTCATTGGCAGGCGCAGAGTTTGCAGAGAAGTTTGGGCGTAGACGATCCGGAGCCCCTGAACAAACTATAACTTAATCCTTTCTCTTCTGGAAGAACGGGAATTAAATGAAACTAGTGTGTAACCCGTGCTACGCACCGGGGCGTCGATTGGTGTGGCAGGGCGAGCCCAAATGCCTTTGGAACATTTTAAAAAATTCTTAATTAATATATTATTTTTTAATTAATAAGAAAGTTTGATACCTTTGGGTATTCAATATATTGTGGAGATATCTAATTTATGTATGTAATATAATGTAATAATAAAAATAAATATTCTCATTATAATTACACTTGTGCACTAAGAAATAGTAAATCTTCTCATTCATAGTAAAACTATGAAAGAACAAAGTAAATCAGAAATGCTAATTTTACCGTAAAACCTGAGTTTTAAATCACGGTCACACGAAAGTCCTTGCAAATATGATTTGTAAAATTACGGTTTTCTAAAAAAAATTATATCTTGTTATGCAATTGAATATGATTTATAAAATTTTACGGTTTTCTACATCATTTTTCCCACTAACTAATACTATGTAAAAGTGCATTTGTGCAAGAAAATAACGAATATATATTTATTGTCATATGCCCAACTAAAACAATTATAACATCATATGTATAATCATTAGTTTGTTCCGTATGTTTAAAAAAAAATGAATCCAACATCAAAGATATTTAACAAATAAGCAACCAACCAAAACCCGAATTACCTGAACATGATTTTAAATGATAAAATTAGCAGATGATTGATTTGACCTTTTATTATTATTTCTGAGGACTTAGCATTTTGTTCAATGTCTTTTTCTAGGGGCATGTGGAGCCATTTGTTCAGTGCCTCTAAGTGCACTTCTTTTACACTCCTTCTACATATTAGTAACTACTCGGTTACCTGCATGGAGATCCAAAATATCCTTTACACAGAAGTATACCCACATTGAACTTATTTTATAATAAATTAAACTACACGGAAACAGAACATAAAGATCATAACCATTTAGTTACCTACACGGAGCTTTGAAATTTCCTCTAGCTTAGTAAAATTAAATTTATGCAGTGGGATATTCTCATCATCTTCAATAACCACAGTGATGCTTGTTTCATCGGTTAAGTGTACCCTCAGATTTCCAGGGACCAGTCTATAATTTCCATTGAAAATAGAAACCAAAAAGTTTTTCTCATAATTATTATATTTTGTTCCTTAACTATTGTAAATAGATGAAGGTGGTTAGACGATGTCAAATGTATACCATAATCGAATACCTAAAGAGAACTATTTTCCTATAAAAAAAGTAAATTCCCATATTTCAAGACCTTAAAAGATCTTGGTTCCTACAATTAGGAAACATATTTAATAAGTACGGTTATTAACTTTGTCTCAAACTGGGAAACCAATAGATTTCCATTTAAAACATCAAATTAACCAAAACAACAATATTTTTTGTATTTTTATAAAGACTCAAGTTAAGGTATACAAACATCAAAATAACCAAAATAATTCTCCAACATCTCTAAGCACTTGCTAAAAAAATAAAGTAGAACCTTTTGTCTCATGTCAAAGAAAGTTTCAAGTTATAAAAAGAAAAAAAAATGAAAAAGAAAGCAGTAAATATATCAAAGCACATATATAAATACAGAAGAATACTTAACAACGAATTGAGATTATATTTAGTGTATGCAACAACCTGGATTGTGACACTCGCATTCCATTTAAGAGAACATCCTTGCATCTTAGATAGCCAAACACGAAAAGATAATTAGTAGCATGTCATTACTATTGTTGTTAGGGTATTTCTTTAATGAGGAAAACGTGTTAGTCTTATTGGGAAATAGACGATTGTAATGCGTGGAAGTAATGTACCCAAGAATGCATCTTTCATACAGCTCAAAAGGATATAGAAATCAATCAGGTTAAGCTTAAAAGGATATGAAAATCAATCAGTAATTATGGAAGCAAAATGATAGAGATATATGATAAAAATAAATCTTCTCATTACTAATTAAAAAGCCTGCGAGTATCAGATCCCATGGAGAACTTTGGTTTTAAAGCCATATTTGAGAAATAAATATCGATGCTTAAGTGCTATCCCATAGAATAAAGGGGATCCACCCCACTGGGATTTATCAGTTTTTTTTTCTACGATTTATGTATAGTCCGTTAAAGGAAATATCTGGTAAGGCTAATTTGTTGTCATGTACTTCCACATCTTTTTGAACTTATTTTCTGAATTCTCCGAAGATGATTTTCTTGAACTTTAGTTTATGAATTTCCCAAAGATGATTTTCTTGCAGAGAAAAGGGTTTACCCGTGTAACAAAAATCATATAGTCCTCTAGTACATATTTTGAAAATATAGCTCAATTGTGGTTATTACATTACTTATTTATTTTATAAATGGGGGACAATACATAATTCTTTGTTATAATTATTTCGGTGGCGGCCAGAAATCTAAACCGAAGGGGGCTAAAATAAAAAACTTAAACATGGATGGACTAAATGAAAGATATAAGTTTAGCTAAGTACAACATGTAAGAATAAATCATGGCTTTTTAGTTCTTTGTTGTAATTCCTGTTAAGTGGGGCTAGAGCAGGGTAAGTCAACCTCTAGCTCGTCCACCACTGACCATTGTGATGGCATTAGAATCTAAGTTAATGTTTCTTTTGTCTTGCACTATTTAACATCCTCAAGCAAGATATGAGCACGTGAACAACATCAGATTAACACACATTCGTAGTAATTGTAATTCTCCCGTTTGCGAGTTGGAAGACTCGAATACCCTGTTGACCCTTTCTCCAATTTCTGTGCCAGGTAAAGGTGTAGGTATCCAAATTATTGTGTGCCTCAATTCTGCTAAGTATTCTGCCTGAGGTGGATTGTGATCTCTCTCGAGTCTCGATTCCCTGGACGCTTTCTAACCAAATCTTATCTGTATATTTTCTTAATCACATTCATAAATCTTATCTGTATATTTTCTTAATCACATTCATATTTTGGTTCATTCTAATGATGAAGCCAAGGATTGACTAACCCTGGCTCCTGACCCCTTAAAATTGGCAAAACCAGAAGGAAAAAAAACCTTAACTTTATCTAGTATTTTATAATTAGTCCACCTAATGTTTACATTTAGTCCACCAAAAATATCCACATTTTATGTTTTTTTTTTAGTCCCCCTTATTTTCAAAGTCTAGCATCACCAATGGACTTCATTCACCACATGCATCAGTTGTTAGACGTGTCAGTCGGCTATCCGTACAAAAACCCAAAGCCAAAGGGAAGTATATACCATCATGTGGGAACTCTTAGGCCTTAGCTTTTCCAACCTTCACCTTCCAACTTTCACCATTCCCATAGTCCATACCCAGATTTTTGATAGACCAAGAGAGGAGCAATCCTGGTATTAGGTATGTATTAGATGCAACCACTGAAGGATTAATCAATATAATATGGAGCACAAAACAAAATCTAACTTGGTGACATATTGAGCAACCTTTGGCCCAATATATTAGTTTTTTGCAAAACTGTTACTACACACCGTCTTTGAAAAAATAAAATAATGGGACTATATATGGGACAGTTTAAACACATATCCTTTCTAAGCTACAAAAACGTACTGCAGGCTTATAATTATTAGCTGCGTTTTGGAAGCTCGTTGAATTCCACCTGCACCGAGAAACCGCAAGGGCGACATTTAATTCATATTGATCTCTCTTGGTTTGGTATATATGTTCATGGTCCCGACTGAATGAATTATGATCATAGTTTTGTCTTTATTGTACATTTGATTGCATGTCATCTTCAGATCTAGTCATTACAATGTGGTAGATATCATTGTCAATTTGCTCGGCTACATGGGAGTTTTGGGGACATAAGTCATCACCAGGTTGGTTCAATCCTTGCCGAGGTATGATTGACGAAAACAGTGGATACCACCTAGAAATAGCTTCGGCTTCATTTCTTTTCTTCTCATCGGCTTCTCATCTTTTCTTATTCTTCTCCATATGCCTGGAAACAAATAATTCACTATCAAGATGGTGAGTCATTGAGCATAAAAAAGGTTGTCGACAAAATTCTGCCTAAATCACTTTATAATTCCTCCTGCACTCCTAAGGATCAACTAAGGATCAACATAGCCTTAGGTTAGGTGTACAGTTTTATACAGGAGACACTTCTCGGACCATACATCTACTTGACCACGTTCGTTCTGAAAGTAAAATTCTGATAGTTATATACACAAATGCATGATCATAGTCACAGCAAGCACTCCACGTATAATAACAATGAGTATTTCATATGATATGTAGATATACAAAAATGTGATGTATTCGTAGAAATAAAAATCGTCTACTCCATCCAAATTAATGTACTAACAAAAGGATCAAAAATAGCTATATTTTTATTTTCAAAAATTAAATAGGAAAATCATATTATGGAAGTATAAAACTTCCAAATGTGCCATTATATGATGAATGACCATATATATATGAAAGAAGTGACAGTACCTTACTATGAAAATTCCAACTGTACGCTTATGAAAATTCCAACTGTCCGCTTAACAAATGTATTGATATTGTCCTCTTCATGAAGAATGATATAGTTAAGTCAGCAAAGTGCACGGTGTCTTGTATAATGAAAAGGAATTAGAAAGAAATAGTGTGGAAACAAACCTTCATGAAGAGAGGAGCACGATTAGACTAAGTTTAAGAGCATGAGTAAAAAAGACTATTAAAATTTAACAACCCTAAGAAAATAGAAAATCCAGAGAAAATGCATAATTAACCACTGCATATCGACAAAAGGCTTGTGTAAATTCAGGTTGGTTGTAGCAAGGGGTAAATCGTTGCTCTAATTGTATTATGAATGTCCAATATGAATGTAGTTTCGGTTGTATTATCAATGAATTTAGTTTCAGAAAATCATTGCTTTAACTTCGAAGTTATGAGTTAAACAGTCCTGACTTGAGTCACTTCAACCATACATTATCCAACAATGTACTGCGCATATACTGCATTAGAACCACGACAGTAGTAGATGCACCAAGTGTTAAACCTTTGACAATGAAGGCTAAGTAAAAAACTGTATATAAAATTGGAATTCTTTTGTTACCTTCTCGGTAAAAGTTGGAGAAAATATATCTCTAGAGACGTCTTTTTGTCAAGACCATTAATAATTAGATAATTAAACATTCTTGGAAAGTAATATAGCTTTGTCTAGTTGACAAAGAAAGAAAATTTTGGATAGTACAACATCAGCGTTATTGTGCAGGATCAAGCTTCTGGTGAAACAAAGTTGAAAATTGGAGCATCTGATAAAAAGAATCACTCTACATATGTACATATAACCCATGAAGCCGCATGGTATGATATTTGCATACTCGCAATGGTTCAAATATCAGGCAGTTTAGGCTTGAACTGCATTTTATCATCTATGCTTATTTCTGGGTATTTCATTTTCACAGTTCATTACTGCTGCCTGCCATGTCTAGGAAACAACATTTGGCAATCTCCGACTAACCAAAAAAAAATAAAAAATATTGGACTGAACAACAAAACCAAAACAGAAAATATCATCAACTAAGAAGAATCAAAGAAATCAGAAGGTGGTGGATGAAAGAAAATCACAAAACTGGACAAACCGTGATCATACTAATCTGTTGTCTTGATAGTAGATAGTTTCACCTTTCTATATGCCCGCTTACGAATTCCTCATAGCAATTGCTGGGCCAGTTAGCAGACTTGATTCAAAGTGCGAAACATTTCTTTCACCACATGAGATCACTGAACGATGTATGAACTACTCCTGGAGGTGGGTTTTCTACATATACATATTTCACTATTATTCCACGTTCTTAAGGTGACATGAACAATTATTAATTAATTTATGCTATAGTCCTTAAAAGTTGCTCTCAGATTTACGGATTCGCAGGGGGCCTCAGTCTCTACTTCTTTTTATGACTTCCATTTTTCGATCCCGGCCCGGTGACCAATCAGAGACTTTAGTGACTCGAGCGTATGCGAGAGGCTCAAAGAGACTCGATCGACTGCCAAGGAGAGGGACGTCCTTAAAAGTTGCTTTTTGGTCTTTTAAAGTACTTAATATGATTTGATGTTATCTCTATTCGGAACACAATCTGGAACAGATCAACCCGAGGTAAACTTGAATAGTGAAGTCACGTTGCATTGATCCATGTCTTAGAGTTTATCCATCCTATAACTAAATCAATTTTAAACCCAAAGAAACTTGAATGAAATTGAAATCAATTTTAATACTAACATAATCATCAAAACAGCTTGCACAAAATTACGTGGCTAACCCACTTTTCAGCCCACCCCAAATCCCAAGATCAACCCCACGGATGATGTGGCAATGATTTTTCTAATTTTTGGTTTTCTCTTTCTTTCTGACGTATTTTTCTTTCTGTTTTGTTTTTGGTTTTTAATCGGCAATCCAGGAAAAAAAGTAAACTTTTTTTCCCCTCAACTCTCTCTCAGTTACTGCACCAACCTATATATCATAACTTGAAACCAACAAAGAAGAAGAACAACTAACCAACAGGTAATTTGTATCCAACTTCTTATAAGATTAACGAAAGATTGAACATGATTTGTTTTTCACGAATCATAAGAAAATAATAAAAAAATAAGGGTTTAAAAATAGAATTATGGTATGTAGGGTTTGAAAAAGTATTATCAATAGTAATCTTTTCTATGTTTTTGATTATTTTGGGACGGCACCTCAATGAAACGTTCATGGTTTTGGTTACTATTGATAATGCAACTGGAGTTGGAATTCAATTTTGAATAGTTCATCATGCATGCATTAACTGATCTTAATTCCCTGTCCCTTCCATAGTTTTACAATAGTATCTAGAGGTTTTTCATACGCTAATGCATTTGTAAGACTAGAACCTTATGTTTAAGTAAAAATCATTTGCATCTCTCAATTAGGGATTCAATGGTCGTGCATCTTATTTTCTTTAATTTCTTCAAGTTATGTCGAATCTGTGCTATATAGTACCAAGACTAGTGTAAATGGTTTCATATCCAAATATCATTGGTTTTGAATTGCCATTGTGGCTATAAATAAATTAAGTAAAAAAGAAGTTTAGTGGACGGTTGATAGCTTACTCAAGTTATTTAGTATATGTATAGCTTTAATTTTTGAATCTAACTTGACCATAAATTTATGTTTATGATATATGCAGTCATGAATGGAAACGAATTGGAGAGTGAGGAACCTGAAAAGTCTGGCAATGTATTGGATGATGATAGTAACCATGATGATCAAATAGTAGAGCCGAAACTTGGTATGATGTTTGAAAGTGCTGATGAATTATTTGAATTTTATAATAACTATGCATACAGGAAAGAATTTTCTATTAAGAAACGAACATGTAAAAAGGAAAATGGAGTACTAGTACATGTAAGTTATACTTGTTCCAAAGAGGGGAAGAATATTACAGCTTCAAACACTCCGTTAAATCTCCCTCCAACACAAAAGACTGGTTGCAAAGCCAAAATATCAGCGAGATTGTGTGCAGATGATAAATGGATGATTAGCATTATTTCTCTTCAACATAACCATTTGAACAGTCCATCAAAAGCTCGACATTTGAGAGGCCACAAAAGAATCAACACGACAGCAAAGAAAAGAGTCTTATTAAACGACAAAGCAGGAATCAGGATGTGTAAGACCTATGGTGCATTAGCGGTTGAAGGTGGTGGCTATGAAAACCTCCCATATGATGAAAAAACTCTAAGGAACATGATTGTTAGAGAAAAAGTTTTAGAACTTGGAGAAGGAGATGCTACAGCACTTTTGGATCACTTTACAAACATGCAAAATAAGGATCCAAATTTCTTCTACAGGCTGGACATAGACGGAGAAGGCCGTTTGAAAAATGTGTTTTGGGCTGATAACAAATATAGAGAAGCTTACAAAGAATTTGGTGAAGTTGTCACCTTCGACACCACATACTTGACAAACAAGTATGACATGCCTTTTGCTCCGTTTGTTGGGGTTAATCATCACGGACAATCAATTTTATTTGGATGTGGGTTGCTTTCTAATGAGGAGAAAGAAACTTTTGCTTGGTTATTCAAAGCGTGGCTCGACTGTATGAATGGAGTTGCTCCAGGTGGTATAATTACAGACCAAGCTGGTGCTATGAAAATTGCCATTGAGCTAGTTTTCAAGGATACCAAGCATCGATGGTGTTTGTGGCATATAATGAAGAAAATACCAGAAAAGCTAAGGAGGTATGATAACTACGTAAGGATTAAATCTAGGATGAAAAAAGCTATCTATGATTCACAGTGTCCTGCTGAATTTGAAGAACGTTGGAGTGAAATGTTGGAAAAGTATGAAATCTTGAAACAAAATAAATGGCTGAGCAAACTATATAGGGAGAAAGATCGATGGGTACCTTGTTTTGTGAAGACCACATTTTGGGCTGGGATATCCACTACACAACGATCTGAGAGTATGAATGCATTTTTCGACGGGTATGTTCATTCAAGAACATCTCTGAAGCAATTTGTTGAAAAATTTGATAATGCATTGAGATACAAAAAAGAAAAGGAGCTTAAAACAGATGCTAGATCGTTTTCTAAAACTATCCCAACCTCAACCATGGAGAAGTGCACATTTACCCAATGTCGCACCTACATACGACGATTCTGCCATTTCTTTGCAAACAAATTTGAGTGGCTGGTTTACTCAAAAGAAAAATTAGTTATGTTTGAAAATCTGAAATTTGACGTTTTTATGTTGTTTGACAATAAGTTTAATCACAGACCAGTTTAAAATTGACGTTTTTATGTTTTCTGACAATGGGTTTAATCACATACCTCTTTTAATTTTCATTAGGTATTTATAATGTGGTACCAGAATCAATCCTATTTTGAATTGTTAACTGTTTATGATACTATTTCAGTTATTTAAAATTGTTAAATCTTATTGTTGTTCTACTAGTGAGAGTTAGTCTAGAATTTGGATGTGAATCTACACAGAATTTTATCGACGTGAATCTACAAGACGATGGATAAAGAAATTGCATACAGAAAGAATGAAATGTGCAGTAATCTTATTTTGAACAGTTTAGAGAATCAGACGTGAATCGAACACGCAACCTTCTGACAGAGTCAGATGCGCTACCATTGCGCCACAAATTCATACTGGAGTCAGGCGTTTGTGAAGCGACAAATGAGTAAGAGCGGACATGATGTTTTACCTCTGTTAGAGACAAGCTGTCGATGTTAAGTAACCGCGTTAGAGACTCGCCAGCCTGGAAAGCAAGTACCTGACTCTGTTATACACAGGGAAACATAGAATATAAGTAACTATCCCAAACTAAAGTAGACAAACCAAACCATTGATATGCACATTCGAAACCTAAAACCAAATGTAAAAAGCTTGGAAGATGAGAGATATCTCTAATGCGTGTAATAAAATAGACTAAGAAACCATCAAAAAGTCAGATGAAGACGGAATATTACCAGTACAGACAGTGACTTGAGAAGCATTATAGTTCAATCTCTCTGGACTGTGGTCTGCCTCTCCCTGTCCTTGGTGAGGAGTGACTGAGAGTTGGTTCCAGTCTAGAGACACGCACTTCTCCTGAACAAAACTGCCAACTTTGTGAATCTGTATAGAATCTAAGGTAAATATCAGATATGCATGAACAAAACTTCCAACTATGCCTCAAAAAAGAAAAAGAAAAAAAAGAACTGCCAACTTTGTGTCAAATCAGTATGCAGTAATTTTCACAGGAAGACCGTTCTTACAATTGTGAGTTGTGTGACTAAGATGATATTCCCAAAAATGAAAACTTCAGTGCAGTCCTGTATATCAGTTGTAAACTACTAACTGGTTTAATCTAGAGTGGTGAACATATTTTCTTTCCATAATGGAAGAACAAAACATACGAAGAAAGAGACAGATAATTGTTCTTGTATTTCCATCTTTGTACAGTGTATTGACTGATTAGTTAACATATCTACAAATGCCGACGACATCAGTATTATATCATAATTAACTACTACATACTTAAAATTCAGTTAACCCAAATTGTGCACGACATATTAATAATCAATAAGTTTGTGCAAATTAAAATTGAATATCAATTGTTATCATCCAAGCAAAACAACAAACTTACCAGAAGAAATAACTTTCAAATCCATCTTCCACTATCTCTCTCGACATCTAGTTGAAAATTCTACTCGCTTGTCCCTTGTGATAGAGCTTATTGTACAATAATCAACCAAAGAAATCATAAAATTAAGAACCAAGCAGAATCTAAGTGGAAGAAATTACTCAATACCGAAAATTGCATACAGCAATAAAAATCCACCACCAGACATGCATATAGCAATAATTTTTTTCCCTCGACCCATCATCTTACCTGTAATTTACAAATTAATATACCCAATTAATTATAAGAAATCCCCAAAGTTTCACAAATTTAAGTTACATTGGGATTGACTGTTGATTATAAACCAAACACCCAAGATCAACACATTCTGAATCTCTAATTTCACAAATGTAAGCTTATATTTGTCTTTCATCCTAGAATACAATTTTCATAAACAGTGTATAATATTGTATCAAGTATTGGTACTCATAGAAACAAATCCGGAATCTGATAAAAGATTGTACCTTTTTTTTTGTGAAGTGAGACGATGTGCTTCAGAAGATGAGTCTGAGCATGGGTAATCTCAGTTAACGCTTACTCCCTCGGGAGGATGTGAAAATTTTTAGAATTTGGAGAAGGTCGATGGAGGAGGAGGAAACTGTGGAGGAAAAAAAAAAGAAAAAAAGAAGGAGATTAAAATTAAAACACGTCAGGAAATAAAGAGAAACAACTGAAAGTAGCCAGGTCACCGCCACATCACCCGTGGGATTGACTGTGGGATTTTAGGTGGGCTGAAAAGAATTATTGCTCTACTTCTTTTTATGACTTTCACTTCTCGATCCCGGCCCGATGACCAACCAGGGACTTTAGTGACTCGAGCGTATGCGAGAGGCTCAAAGAGACTCGATCGACTGCCAAGGAGAGGGACGTCCTTAAAAGTTGCTCTCTTTGGTCTTTTAAAGTAATTAATATGATTTGATGTTATCTCTATTCGGAACACAATCTGGAACAGATCAACCCAAGGTAAACTTGAATAGTGAAGTCACGTTGCATTAATCCATGTCTTAGAGTTTATCCATCCTATAACTAAATCAATTTTAAACCCAAAGAAACTTGAATGAAATTGAAATCAATTTTAATACTAACATAATCATCAAAACAGCTTGCACAAAATTATGTGGCTAACCCCAATATCAGCAAAAGAGCTTGCACCATAGCAAAAACCCAAAAGCGCCGTTGGACCTGATCGCAAAGCGAAATTAAAATATCCGTCAATTTTGCCGTGAACACAGATTTCGAGGTATTATATAATCTTCTCTTTCTTTAAAGATATGGTTATTCAACCCCAAAATCATGGAGATATAAATCTACCTAAGCAAGTAAGATTCCTTCGATTAGGTTCTGTAGTATCACCATCCAATTTCCCAAAGTTTTATTATACTGAAACACCAGGCAAAAGTAAAAAAACAGATATCATATCACTTGCTTAAATTTTTTTTTATTATACTGGATTTTTAAACAGATAGCTTTGCTTAAAAATGGTTATCTAGGAAAAAGTACATATGACAAAATGGTTGTTTTTGACATGTTTATTCATCAATAAAAGATGTTGTTTTTAAAAAATACTGAGTTGAGATATACACAAAACTGCGACCATATTATCCAAAACTCATAACATTGCTGAGATGGAAGAATATAGATACCAGTATTGTCAATTATCTGAATCTCTTAAAACAACAAAACAACTGTAATCATTGAGACATTCTCAGAGGATGTTATATATCCGTTATTCACGGACCGTTTCACGTCAGAGCAATTCTCAAAGTAATTGAAACTTTTCATGAATTTCGTCACTAGGTGAAGATAAACTTGATCAAAGCGAAACGCTTTACCAACACACGATTTCGAGAAAAAGATAAGTAGTGCATACTCAGCTCGAAATGTCAAATGTGTATGATCCAGTCTATATAGCATACGACTTTTTGTCTCATAAGAAGTAGGAGATAGAATAGATAGACTTTTGAGTGATAGATAAGTTCAAGTCTCCACATACCTTTTTGTTGATGAAGTTCCACGGTTCCTTGAGTAGATCTTCGTCGCTGTATGATGAATCGCCATGAAGTCCTTGAGCTCAACTACACTTTTCTATCCTAGTCCGAGACTTAGCTATAATAGACTAGAAATCAAGACTCATAGTTTTGATCACTACATTGACAAACATGCTTGATATAGCAACGCATGCGAGGTCGAACGAGCTAAGCTCTAACAATATGAACCCAAATCGGCGGATCCAACCCAATCCGGAGTTCAAGTAATTCGGAAGTATTATTGGATTCGGACGATTCGGTTCGTTTCGCGAATCATTCCCGAATGATTTTTCAAATTGCTAACTACGGTCTGCACTAATAAACATGTCAGGATGTAGTTCCTAGGGTGAGTATATGAACCCAAATCGGCGGCTCCAACCCAATCCTCCCGTATTTTGGCGGGTGGACACCCAACCCGTCCATGTATAGATGCATTCTTGAAATCCACTAAATAATGGGTTGGGTGAGGTTGAGAGCCTACAAATCTATTGGTCACCTGCACCCGCTAAGATTAAGGGTAAATGAGGAAAATTGAAAATATTTAGGGGAATTCAAGTATATTGTTGAATATATAGATAATCTTCATTAGAAGCGAAGTGAAGCAGCAGTCGCACCTGAAGTGAAGTGAAGTGAATTAGCAGTATAAGTTGAATCTAACCTTGTTTCTATAATATTTTTCTTGGACCTGTTGTATCTATACTGGTCTTCCATTCCCATAAACCAGTACCATATGATAATATCTTTATGTACATTCTTTCTGGTTTAAGTAGTGAATATTCTCACTTTGTTATTACTGTTCAAAATAGAGAAGTACCTCTTTCGTTTTCTGAATTACGATCTAGACTAATCAATCACGAGCAATGGCTCAGAGAACAGGAGAATGGAGCCTTTGCTCCTTTAGTTATTGACCCTAGTAATTCATTTAAATTTTAAGAAACCACAAACCTTATCTGGTTCTTACTCTCAAAAGCCAACTGGTTCTTTTGGTAATCATTCTACTTCTGGATCTTCTACGTTTACCTTTAACAAAGGAAAGTTCAACCCATTGGTAAAGAAAACTGTAGATTATAATGCAATCACTTGTCATATTTGTAACAAAGGAGGACATTTTGCAAATATCTGGTTCTTACTCTCAAAAGCCAACTGGTTGTTTTGGTAATCCTTTTACTTCTGGATCTTCTATATTTACCTTTAAGAAAGGAGAGTTCAACCCATTGGTAAACCAAATTGTAGATTATAGTGCGAAAACTTGTCATATTTGTAACAAATGAGGACATTTTTCAAATGGGTGCAGATTTAGGTATGTTGTTTCAAAGAATAACAATCCACCTTTGCAGAAGGCTTTTACAGGAATGAATATTTGTTCTCCTACTCTTAATCTATGGACTCATGCTGAATATTTGCTTCATACTTCTGAACCTGGTAAAGCATCTACTTCAACTGGTCACTGGAGCTCCAATGAGAATTGACCAATCTGGATTCCAGATTCTATAGCTATTAGTCATATGATACATAACTATACACTCATGACTAGTACTGAAGAATATGTTGGGAAGGAGCAGGTCATGGTGGGTGATGGTAAGTGTTTTCCTATTACTCTGACTGGTACTAGTTCACTTCTTTTCATCCGGATCATGTTCTCTTTGTTCCTCATATTTAGCACAACTTGTTGTCAAATACTAAATTCACTCATGACAATGACCATTCTTTTGATTTTGATTTTTTTTTGGGTGTAAAATAAAACTTATTCTCAATAAGCAGGTACTTGCAAAAGGACAAATGCAACACAACCTATATCAAGTGAAAGTCATCCATGTCCTCTATGCTTTCCAGAAAAGCACATGCTATAGCTTTTGCCTCTCTTATAGCTTCATCAATACTTTTGCAACAAGATTGGGTTATCCAGCAGTACATATTGTGAAGAAATTGCATTCTACTGAAGCAATAAAGATGTCAAATAAGGACTTTGATCAAGTTTGTTTGTCTTGTCATCTTGGCAAAAGCAAGAGTTTTCCTTTTGTGTCTTCTCCTTATAGGGATTGTCATCCTTTAGTTCCCGTGCATTATGACATTTGGGGTCCAACACCTATATTTTCCAATGTTAGTTTTAGATATTTCATAATATTTGTTGATGACTATAGCAAGTTCAACTGGATTTTTCCTATAAAGTGTAGAACTGACAGTATGAGTTGTTTCACATTGTTTAAATCTTCAATGGAAAATTCGTTCGATACAAAGATTAAAGAATTTCAATATGACGGTGCTTATGAGATTGTTAAGGAATCTTTGAAGGATTTTTTGGATTCAAATGGTATTTCTATAATAATTTCATGTCATATTATACATCAACAAAATATTGTTGCTGAAAGAAAGGTTAGACAAATTATAGAAGTGGGAAAAACTTTGTCCTTTAATGCTTCAATGCCTAAGAGGTTCTGGTTTGATGCCTTTTTAACTGCAATATATCTTATCAATAGGATTCCAACTAAGCTCTTACAACTCAAGCGTCCATATGAAGTTCTGTTTAAAAAGCTGCCTGATTATACCCTTTTGAAAGTGTTTGGTTGTCTTTGTTTTCCACATCTAGATTATTCTAGACAAGATAAACTTATCAGTCTCTTATGTTTCTCTGGGTTATAGCCCATTTCATAAAGGATACTGATTCTATGATCAAATATCCAGAAAGGTGTGTACTTCTATTAATGTTGTTTTTGATGAGACTATTTTTCATTTTGTTGGTTCTTGTAT
Organism: Papaver somniferum; assembly: GCF_003573695.1. Lineage (NCBI taxonomy): Eukaryota > Viridiplantae > Streptophyta > Magnoliopsida > Ranunculales > Papaveraceae > Papaver > Papaver somniferum. The sequence continues at coordinate 107,211,489 of NC_039362.1, read as the reverse complement.
TGTTACTCAATATTCTTCTGTAGTTACTTATGTTATTTCTGCTTTACCAGATGTTTCTCTTCTGCAATCAACTTCAGATTCTACTACTTGTGAGGTACTCTCTTCTGCACCTAATGAACATTCTACTGTTGTAATTTCTTCAGTTACTAAAAGATCTAAATCTGGTATAGTTAAGAAGAAATATTTAGGTACTGATTTTGTAGCTTTATCTCATACTAGACATCCACTTCCCACTTGCTTTTAATGTTATTTTGGATAAACCTAAAACTGCTTGTTCTGCTAGTCTCGTGGAACCTAGAAATTTTAAAGAAGTATCTAAGAATCCTAAATGGGTAGTCACTACGCAGAATGAATATGATGCTTTACATGCCAATGATACTTGGGAGGAAGTTCCTTATGTTCCTGGAATGAATATACTTGGTTGTAAATGGGTTTACAAAACCAAGTTAAAATCTAATGGTACTCTAGAGAGGTTCAAATCTAGATTAGTGGCCAAAGGGTATGATCAAGTATACGGTGTTGATTTTGAAGATACTTTTAATCCTGTAGTAAAGGCTACTGCTATCAGGTGTGTCTTGAGTATTGTTGAGCAATAATTGTCCAATGAGACAGTTAGATATCTCCAATGCATTTCTGCATGGCGATTTACATGAGGATGTTTAAATGGAACAACCACCAGGTTTTGTATTTGCAAAACATCCATCTAAAACAAGCCCCTAGGGATTGGTATGATAAGCTTAGTGGTTTTGTGTTGCAGTATGGTTTTATAAAGTCCGAGGTGGATAATTCAATGATTATTGTCAATAAGTATGGTGCTCAAATGATACTTCTGATTTATGTGGATGACATAGTTATCATGGGTTCTACTGATGAGCTTTTACAGACTTTAATTTCTTATGTTAAACTTGTATTTTCCATGAACTATTTGGGTCCTCTTAGCTATTTTCTGGGAATAAAAGCAACTTCGAATACTTCTTCAAATTCTTTACTTTTGACGCAAAATAAATACATTTTGCAGTTGTTTAATAAGTTCGATATGGTTGACTACAAACATTGCAAAATCTAGTAGCTAGTGGGAAGATCGTTTCTTTGTATGATGAGATTTTATTAGAAGATGCTTCTTATCATAGGAGGATTGTTGGTATTCTTTAGTATTTGACTCTTACAAGACCTGATATCAGTTTTGTTATCAATTACATTTCTCAATTTACGTATCATCCAGCAGATGTTCATTTACAGTAGGCCAAGTTTTTTTTTTTGGGTATGTCAAAGGGTTACTTGGTTCTGGTGTTACACTCTATGGAGGGGATAGTTCTTCTATTATAGTATATTGTGAAAGTGGCTGGGCTGGTTGTCCTGATAGTTGAAAATCTCAACTGGTTATTGTGTTTTCTTGGGAAAGAATTTAGTTGCTTGGTCATCCAAAAAACAACCTAGTTTGTCCAACACTTCTACAGAAGCTGAATACAAATATTTGGCTGTTACAGCTTCAGAATTCAAATGGGTGCCTTACTTGCTTCATAACTTACATGTTTCTTGTGACTATTCATGTATTATTTTTTTGTGATAATATTGGTGCTGCTCATCTTGCAGATAATTCTATTCTACATGCCTGCACCAAATATGTTGAAGTTGATTATCACACCATCCGGAGTTTAGTTGCTACTAGTTTTCTGGTGGTCCAATATGTTCCCTCCCTGTTGCATATTGATGATATATATACCAAGGGACTTGCTAAGAATCTATTCTTCAGCTTATAACACAAACTGATGCACTCTATCTAATCCTCAGTTTGAGGGGGGTTGTTGACACACACTGCTCTTGTGTATGTCATTAGTATTTATTGTGTCTGCGTGTTTAGAATTTCTAGTCTTTAGATTCACATGTGTTGCTCTTTACTCTCAATACAGTCAGTCAGTGTACAGAAACTGTCTTTAATTATCTGACAGACTGTCACCGCCTTTTATCTTTACTTTCCCTTCTTGATCGAATTACTTTATAAGCATCTCTATAATCTCTTGTAAAGTTTGATCAGTTTTCAATACAACTTAATACTGTTTTTACGTGTCCAAGATCTTATGAATTGATTATAAGTTAGGAATCTGTCTGAATCGGATGTAATTGACTTCGAAGTTTCGAGTTTGTAAGGTATAGTTATAACCCTACACTTGTATTAAATTAACATTGAGTTGGTTGAAATGATTAATGTCCTGCACTTGTATTAAATTAACCAAAAATCACCCAACTCATTTAACTTAATTCACATGATACTATGATCAATTTGTAGAAATTGGCATTGAGTTGATTATCCAAATTATTTTTTGGAAAATAAAATCATTTCACATATTTAAGCATGCAAAGAAATTAACCACTCACATATATAGTCCTCCCGATCAAGTGACAGGGAGACTCGATAATTATTTTAAAAGAAGATTCTTATATTCCAATAATTCATTTGTTTTATTATAATTTTGAGAAAAACTTCAAGTTGGATCTATGGATTCTAGCGTATATGTTATTTGTAGTTTTGTTATGTGATTTGGATGTATTATTCTTGATCCAAATCGAACCATTTAAACGGTCACTATTACAATTCAATCCAATGAAGAGGGTAGGAATTTCTTTTGATTTTTATGTCGTATAACTATGTAGTTAAGAGATTTGAAGGTCTTTATTGTCTGTTTAATTACTCAGTATCTACTGAAAACTCCAGAGAAAGTCTGTAACCGTTACCGGATCAGAGAATTATATGAGGGTTTCCTTATTTTCAGAAAAAAAGTAAGGATTATTATCAAAAATTAGCACTCTAATTATAACAAATCGAAAGCCATTTGACATTTTTCAATGAAAAGTGGATCGAATATGACATAATTATGATAAAATTAAAATAAAGGACAGAAAAACCATTCCGTGACATTCATATTTCTTTACTATATAGAAAAACCATTCCGTACCATTCATATTTCTTTACTATATAGAAAAGTCATCTTTCAGTACCCCAATAATTTTATAATTTCATCGTAATTTCCTCAAATTTTACTATAATTCTATTCTAGTGACCAAGTTTCTTTCCATTTTATAAATTTCATTACTATCTTTTTCTTCATATTATAATTCATTTCTCGAGAACTATCATTCTTCTTCTGCATCTACAAAAGCGTCTCAAAGTTCTCTATGATTAAGGGTGAGTTTGGTAATGCCTTCAAAAAGCACTTTCAAAACATATATATGATAATAATTTTTGACATTGGTGTTTGGTAAAAGATTTTTGAAGTGCTTTTAATCCAAACCACTTCCAAAACTCCCCAAGTTCTAAAAGCTGAAGAGGATGAGTTTTTAAAAGCTACAAAAGTATAAGCTTTGATCCCACCTAATTTTAAAGCTTGATTTATCTATTCTATCCCTATTCTATTTTATAAATGACAAAAATTATCCTTAAATTTAAATACAAGCAAATTTTTACTCCTTATATTTCATTCTTTAAAGATCTTTTTTTTTCTTTCCAAATAAAATTTTGATTTAATTTATGAACAATAAACTATTATGAGTTTGTAATAGTTAATTATTTTGAGTTTGTAATCGACTAATGTAGTCTTTGAAATCAGGCTATCGTGGTCTCTGTAATTTATCTTTTTCTTTTTAACATAAACTTTTTCTCTGTTGGAAAGGATATGACTTCGTATTTGGGAGATTATCAATTCGGAGTTGGTGTGCCTTCTGGGGGAGAGTATTTTACATGCTGTAAACTACTTACTGGAAATGAAAGGTAACTCAGATAAAATGTCAATGCTGCTCATTGAATTTTCTAATGCTTTCAACATGGTGAGTAGATCTCAACTCATAAATGAAGTCCGTCTTCATTGTCCAGGTATTTCTCGCTGGGTAGAATTTTGTTACTCGAGACCTGCTAAACTCTACTATAACCAGTATATTTTGTCTTCTGCACTTGGAGTTCAGCAAGGTGACCCCCTCGGTCCCTTGTTGTTCGCGTTGACACTTCACCCTCTAGTGAAGATTATCGCTTCTCAGTGCAAACTCGATTTACACGCTTGGTACCTTGATGATGGTACTATTATTGGTGATACATTGGAGGTAGCCAAGGCCTTGAGCATAATTGAAAATGAAGGTCCAAGCAGGGGTTTACATCTGAATGTTAAGTAAACGGAAGTCTTTTGTCCTTCTCCTGATCCCAGAAGCACAGCCGATGGTGTTTTTCCCCCTAATATTGGTAGACCCTCTAATGGCGTTAAACTCTTGGGTGGTCCCGTGAGTTTGGATTTGAACTTTATTAGTGATATGATGTTGAATAGGGTGAATAAGACTGTTCAACTAATGTCTGCAATCAAAAAACTCAAGGACCCTCAGAGTGAGATGTTATTACTTCGTAATTGTAATGGGGTGTCAAGACTATATTTTGCAATGCGAACTACCAATCCTGCAGCCCTGCAGCCAGCCGCTGATCTTTTTGATGACCATCTTCTTAAGTACTTGAGGCTACTAATCACTGGAGATGGTGCTGGTTTTGGTCCTTTACAGCAGAGATTAGCTACCTTTCCTATCAAGGATGGTGGACTTGGCATCTACACCATGGCTGACACCCGCGCCTACTGCTTTCTTGCTTCTCAGAGTCAAACAACTTCGGTGCGAAAAGCAATTCTTGGCAGCTTATTCTCAACGAACAAAGGTTCTGCTTATCAGTTGGCTCTTCAGAATTTTATCCAGGTTTGTGGATTTCCTCCTTCTTATTGTGTCGATGATGCTGCCCCCCTTCCATGCACTCCCTGGCAATTACTTATTTTGATGCAGTCAAGAAGAGAATCCCAGACCAATTTTCCATGTCTGCAAGAGATTCCATTTTGTGGCAGTGTAATCGTGTCAAGCATGCACAAGATTATTTACTGGCGGTTCTCATTAGTGGGATTAACCAATGCCTTGGACCTAGACAGTTCAGAGCAGTTCTTTGCTACCGCCTTGGCATCCCATTGTTTGTTGAGAATAGCTTATGCTCAAGTTGTAACAAACCTATGGACATCTTTGGAGACCATGCGCTTCATTGTGCTAAAGATGTTGGGAGTAAGTTCCGACATGACCTTGTTCGTGATGTGGCTGTAGACATTTGTTACAAAGCTAATGTGCCTGCACGCAAGGAAGTCTCTCTCGGTATTCTATCAGACGCTGACAAGGATTTGAGGCCTGCTGACATTCTTGTTCTCAACTGGGAGAATGGTCGAGATGTTTGTATGGATGTCACAGTGGTCTCGCCCTTTGCTGGTGATGGCATTCACTCTTTTGCTCCGGGAAAAGCTATATCTAATGCGATCTCTCGCAAACGCACTAAATACCTGGACAAGTACACTGCACTTGGATATGGCCTGGGAGTCCTAGCTTTTTCCACTTTAGGAGAATTTGGTGAAGATGCTTTGTGTTTTTTTAAGCGCTTAAAGAATTGTCTAGTCTGTAATGATGCTGGTAGTGGTTTTGGTAATTTCATTTTTCATAGATTAGGTATCGCTATTTTAAAGAGGAGTTGGAGCCCAGCTTGTGGCCAGGCTACCAACCAAAACATCTGTATGAGTTTTTTTTTTTGAGTTAAAAATAGAAAGAAATTAAGTTTATATTCAAAAAAAATAAAAAAATAAATAATTACTTAAATTTAGCTTGATCTTTTGTTTGAAAATTATATCTATAATAAAAAGTGGTTAAGTAAAAATAATCTTAATAATATAATAATAATAATAATAACAACTAGTAACTTTAATATTATATATATATATATATATATACTGATATTTAATAGTTAAATATTTTATTGTTTTTAAACCCAATCTAATAGAATAGATATATTTTCAAAAATATGTTTGTTTTTGTTATTCGCTATAACAACAATAATCTAATATCCTATCTAATACAATTTATGGCTTTTTCAATGAGTTTTACCTTTAATTTTTATTTTACCAGATGATAGAAAAGCGCTTTTATAGAAAACAAAGTAATATTAAACTGCCATAGTTAAGGTCCCATAAGATTAAAGATCATTTGAGGTAGAATCTCCCTAATTTATCAAACAAAGTATTGTATTACGTTGAGCTTCAGATACTCGGTCAAATTTTGTCATACGCCGGCACAACTCAAAGACTATGAGCCGCTATGTAAATTTTGACTGATTCAGCAAAGTATTCAGGAATGGACCGACCATGGATACATCAACTACGTAGCAATTTTGTAGGGAAGAAAACAATGAGTTACATTAGTGTCGACATCAGAGCCTGCTAGTTGCAGTTTTCAGCCATCGACAGTATTGTGTATCAATGGTTGGCACAAAGAAATTAAGTAGTCCATGGTTGAACTAAAAAATGATAATACCCATCCTCAACTGAGGTTTTGTGACTTTTGTCGCGTCGGTCAATGCTTGCCAGGGAGTTAGAGATTCAAAACTGACATCTCATGGAGACTTTGAATGAACAACGAAATAATAGTGTGGGTAGCATCCTCCCTAAGCCCCATAATTAGACAGGAACATATGCATAAAGGATAAAGCCATATAATACTGAGCAAGAACAATGGTCTTCCTAGATGATTCAGTGGAGCAAGTAAATAATTTGAAAAATATCTTGTTTGTTTTCGAAGTATTCGCAGGCTTGAAGGTTAACTACAGAAAAAGTGCAGTGGCGGGAGTTGGAAATGATCATGATGGGGCAGATTGTGCATTTACTTTTGGATGTCAGTTAGGTAGTTTTCCCCTAAATTACTTAGGCATTCCATTAGGTAGCAAATTCAAGAATAAAGCAATATGGGAGATTATCATCCAGAAATGTCAACAAAGATTGAGTAGTTGGAGACGGAAGTACTTGTCTAAAGGGTAGAGACTAATTTTAATAAACAATGTTATAGAAAGTCTCCCAATTTACTACATGTACATGTTTGAGATGTCTGCCAGTGTTGTGAAGGAGCTGGAAAAAATTATGCGCAATTTCCTATGGGGTTCATCAACAACAAACAGAAAGAGGAGCTGGGGTGCATGATCAAAAGCTAACGTGCCAAAATCTAGAGGAGGTATTGGGAGAAACTGAAGCTGGTTAACCGGGCATTACACTGTAAATGGATATGGAGGTATGGTGAAGAGAAGGAGACACTCTGGAGGCAGATAGTTCAGGAAAATTTGGTGGTAACTTTTCATCCAGTTTTCCTAGTATTCCAAAATTTTTATGGGTTTGAGTCTCTGATCTGGCATTTTAAAATCTAGACACTTTGTAAAAGATAACACTAATCTTGTCCTCAAGAATGGAAAGATAATTAGTTTCTGGTGTTACAAATGGGTGGGTCAGGTGGTCTTGAAAGATAGGTATCAGGCACTCTTTAAATCTCAGCAGCAAAAACAACAACTATAAAAGATATGATATTTGCAAATGGAGCCTGGAATTTTAACTTAAAAAGAAGCCTAAATGAACAAGAGATAAGTCAAATTGCTGATTTGTTACAGTTACTGAGAGATTTTGCACCTATTACTAATGATGAGGATAACAGAAACTGGGGTTTTGGAGGAGATTTCTCTGTTGCAAACTGCTATGCAGCTCTGGATGTTGATGGTTTACTTGTTTTTCCCCATAAACAAGTCTGGAATCCTAAAATTCCTCTAAAAGTATCTTTTCTTGTGTGGACGTTTTTTCATGGTGGTGCTCCTACTCTTAATATGCTACATAGAGCTGGAAGGCTGCAATCTAATTTGTGTGTTTTATGTGGTGCGGAGCCTGAAACTCAAGAGCATCTATTCCTTCATTGTGTGGAAACTAGGAAATTGTGGCACTACTATTTGGATAGCTTCCAGGTCCCACATCCTTGGAACATGACGAGGCAAGCCTTATAGCTTCTCCAATGATGTTGTGTGTGTTTTCTAGGTGGAATCACATACAAGATATCCTTGTTCCAATGTTAACTTAAATTTAGGGGGAGAAAATAATTCACCTCCAACGGTATTAGTTGTGATCTTTTTTTAATTAAACATAAATTTTAATTTTAGTAATTTTAAGATTTTATTAGAACTAAAAATGATTATTTAATATATTGAAATTAATTTTAGTTAAGTAAAAGCTTACTAGGATAGCTTGACATTGTCAAGGTGAATGTCAAGTTTTAGACACTCACCTTGACAATGTCTAACAATCAATCCATGTCATCTTCAAATTGATTTAAGCCCCGTTTGGGATTGCTTTTTTTCGACCAAAAGCACTTTGTAACAAACTTTTACCAAAAGTTGTGTTTGGTAAATTTTTTTCAAAGTGTTTTTGGAGAGATGCACTTTTATTTTAGGCCTACTTTTAAAAGCTACTCAGCACTAGCTTTTAAAAGCTGGAAAAGCAGAAGCTGTGGACCCACATAACTCGATTTAAATGATTCTCTATTTTAATCTTGTTAATTTATTATAAAGACAAGTTTTACCCTCAAATATTGTACATTTAACATTATATTTCTAACTTTTATTTTATTTCTCTATTTGTTTTCATTTTTTATTTAAAATAATAAATACAATAATATTTAAAATTATTATTTAAAATAATAAAAAAATTAATAAATATAAAAATAATGATATTTCTAAGCAAACCATAATCATAATTTTTTTTTATTAAGTAATAAAAATAAAAAATAAAAGAAATATTACTTATATTTCATTAAATATGTTAAAATTAGAAATATAATTTATTATAATAAAATTGTATTTAAAACTAATTTTTGAAATATGTCTATTTTCGTCATTAACTACATCACCAGCACTTTTAAATACCAGTTTACCAAACAAAATTTACAGTTTGTTAATTGCACAGTGCTTTTTAAATTATAGTTTACCAAACGTCATGCCGATTTATTTCCACAGCACAGCACAACAACGCACAACACAGCACAACAGAAAAGCGCTTTTCTAAAATTCGCAACAATACCAAACTAGACTTTAAGAAATTGGGATTGGAGAAGAATTTTATGGAAAATTAATGTGTATCCTACGTGGACTTAGACATTTATCTTCCCATACATTCCATTGGAGAATCTCTTAGTTGATCAGTTTCACGAAGAGCATGGCCCGCCATGGCACCCCAGCAAGATATTTTTTTTTGGAAATCACATTTCAATTCATTCAAACCAAAATAGTGATTACATGATTGCTTACAAGATTATTAAAAACACCAAAATACAAGATAATCAAAACCCAAATACAAATGATGACGCCAATTGCAAATACATCGCGAAGAGAAAGAGCCATGCACCGCAAAGATATCCAATTTTTATACCGGTAGTATTGACGAATGATGGTGTGAACCGGAATCAACTCCGACCATTTGAAATAATTATGCTCTTCAATAAGAGATGCTCCAGTTAAAATTGAGTAAATTAGTTAATATTCCATTATTATGGTGACACCATTTCTCGTAAGTTAAGAAGACACTGACTCGCGGAAATAAGTTCGTCGTATAAGAAATATAGTATTAGTAATTTCCTCAAAAAAGACAAATATCAAAGAACTTTATTATTTCAGGAAAGAAGAGGAAAAATATTTTAATATAGTAGGAGGAAATGATGCTAACAAGAAGAAAACAAAGAAAATAAAACGGAAAATGGATTTGGAGACATCAATGAAAGCCAAAGTTGGGGTTTTCAGCAAGCATCAAGTAGAGCAAGTTGGGAGTTATTTAGGTCTAAGTATAGTAGAAATATAGTATTAATAATTTCCTCAAAAAAGACAAATATCAAAGAACTTTATTATTTTAGAAAAGAAGAGGAAAAAAATTTTAATATAGTAGGAGGAAATGATGCTAACAAGAAGAAAACAAAGAAAACAAAAGGGAGAATGGATTTGGAGACATCAATGAAAGCCAAAGTTGGGGTTTTCAGCAAGCATCAAGTAGAGCAAGTTGGGAGTTATTTAGGTCTAAGTATAGTGGGCGGACCATTTCAGAAAAAAAATAAATGAAAAGGACAGTGGGCGGACTTGATGAACAAATTGCAAGCAGCTCTTTTAACTTCATTTTCCCCCAAGGCCCCAACACTATTCTTGCCCATGTCATGCTCCAACCAAAAATTTCTCAGCTCATCCTGCGTATGACTGACATTGGAGATCTATAATTCACAATAGTAACTACTGAAATCAATGTGACAATATGAAAATAGTCCATGGTTCGTACCTATAAACCACTCATTGTATGGTTTTCGAACTTTAGACTTGACTAATTTTCAAACAACTCAAGGCAGAATAAGATGTTTAGTTCTCTTTGTTGAGCTTTCGAAAATTAAAGAGATGTAACTTTTCGAATTGCATAACTTTCGTATGCTGAAACTCTAAACTCTCTGAAGTGGACGAGCAAGCTAAAAACAAGTTAAAAGCATTGATATATGTTAGAATATCAGCTTATTCTTGTGATTAGAGTGTGTGAGCATTTATGTAAGTGTGTGAATTGAGTGTGAGAGTGCGTATGTATCTTGAGCGTGCAAGGCCACTGGCAGTTGGCAGTTATGTGTACGTTGTTGTACCGGCCAAACCAGTAGCAGCTAAAAGCTTTTTAAATATCTCAGTTGAATCTGAGATTCTTATGAAGAAAATCAAAAACTCTGTAAACCTAATGAAGATTGTCTAACGACTCTTGTCTTCTCAATATGGTATCAGATACCGACTCATCAATCTAATTTCAAATCAAATCAACAAACTCATCTTCAATGGCAAAATACGATAAACACATTCCATTAACATTCAAACCTCCATCAAAATTATCTGCTACAAATGATCCTCTATGGAAATCTCAGATCGCTCCATTATTACGCAATTACAATCTTATTCGTTTTGTGGATGGTTCATTTCATTGTCCAGCGAAATATGTTCGCAAAACATCACCAGCTTAGTGGATCTATAGAGAGATACAAAGCCAGATTAGTGGCTAAAGGTTACAATCAAGTGGAAGGTATTGACTATCAGGATACATTCAGTCCTGTACTTAAGCCTACTACTGTCAGAATAATTCTTTCTATTTCTCTCTACAAGAATTGGCAGGTCAGGCAGTTGGATGTCAAGAATGCCTTTTTACATGGACATCTAACTGAGGAGGTATTTATGGTTCAACCACCTGGATATAAAGATAAAATTCTTCCTAATCATGTGTGTAAGCTTCAGAGGTCCTTATATGGTTTAAAACAGGCTCCTAGAGCTTGGTTTGAGAGGTTAAGTAAGTTCTTATGTTCTCATGGATTTCTACCATCCAAGACAGATACTTCTCTCTTCTACAGGGTAACCAATAATTATGCACTTTACATTCTTATATATGTAGATGATATTTTGGTAACTGGCAGCTCATCCAAAGATATTGATACTCTCATTACTGCTCTGAGTCAAGAATTTGCAATTAAAGACTCGGGGTTGCTTCATTTTTCTTGGGTATTCAGGCCATTCACAACTCAGCGGGTATCTTACTTTCTCAAGAGCAGTACATTACAAATTTACTTATCAAGACTAAAATGAATGCTGCAAAACCCACTTCAACTCCAATATTGTCTTCTAAATCTGATGGTGATACTATACCTTTTGAAGATCCAGTTCTTTATAGAAGTACAATGGGTGCATTGCAATATGCCACAGTCACTAGGCCTGATATTTCCTTTGCAGTAAATAAAGCATGTCAGCATATGCAGAATCCTACTAATGAGCACTGGTCAGCTGTCAAGAGAATTTTAAGGTACCTAAACAGCACTGTTTCCTTTGGTCTACACTTTAAAAGAGCTTCAACATTGCAATTACAGGCTTACTCTGATGCTGACTGGGCTGGAGATATGTCTGATATGAGATCTACAGGTGGTATGGCTCTTTTTCTTGGCCCTAATTTGATTTCTTGGTGCTCTAGAAAGCAGAAGACTGTATCCAGATCCATCACAGAGGCTGAGTACTGTGCCTTGGCTGATGCTACATCTGAAATTGTGTGGGTTCAATCACTTCTTACTGAGTTGCACTTCTCCATGCCAAGAGTTCCAGTCCTGCGGTGTGACAACATGGGTGCTACTTACTTAACTGCCAACCCTATCTTTCACAATAGAATGAAACATATTGAAATTGCATTTCATTATGTGCGTGATCTTGTTGCTTCCAAGGCCCTTGGATGTTAGATTTCTCTCTACACAGGATCAAACTGCCGATATCTTCACTAAGTCTCTGTCAACAACTCGTTTCTCTGTATTGCGGCTCAAGCTCAGTGTCATTGGATTCTCCAGACCCTGATCTTGCCGGGGGGTGTTAGAATATCAGCTTATTCTTTTGATTAGAGTGTGTGAGCATTTATGTAAGTGTGAGAGCGGGTGTGTATCTTGAGCATGCGAGGCCACTGGCAGTTGGAAGTTATGTGTACGTTGTTGTACCGGCCAAACCAGTAGCAGCTAAAAGTTGTTTAAATATCTCAGTTGTCAATCTGAGATTCTTATGAAGATAATCAAAAACTCTGTAAACCTAATGAAGATTGTCTAACGACTCTTGTCTTCTCAATAATATCTATTACACTGCTGAAAGTTAAGTCCGTGAACTTTCAACTGTGAGGCAGTAGATGTGTTTCGGTGTTGGCTGCCATACTTTCAGAAACTAAGTCCATTTGCTTTTGAAATAAGCTAGCAATTGGTAAGCTTAGGAAGATACCTACAATTATATTATTTTAAATAATGTTCCCTAAATTAAACCGTAAGTGCACAATGTCTACTATATAAGACAGGACAAATAGGTCGAACCCACAGAGACTAGGTTCGTGTGAAGTTAAATTTCTTGAGTCTAACCAATACTAATTCAGATTAACAGGTTGTCGATACGACGAAACAGTTAATACGAAATACAAACAAGAATGCAAAAAACAAACGAAATAGAGGATTTAAACACACAAGTAAAAAGTAGTAGGGCAGTTGAATCCAATACTTAACCTAGGTTAGATAGTTTAGCTAACAATGTTGTCCCTTGAATCAGCGGTAGAGATACGAGTCTCCCGTTCTTACGATAATGTAAAGGTTCTTAAGTAGATGGTCTAATGTCAACTAAACGATTAATCCCTAAAATTAGCTGTCTTTTTATAGCACAACTAGTCATAGACTAACCATATCAAATAAAGCATGAGTTGGATCAACAAAATATAAATATCCTAACAACTACAGATGCAAGACATTTTAAGTGAAAGTTATATATATGTTGGTAAGCAAGTATTAAACCATTCCATATGTGATAGTATTCAAACAGAACAACAAAGTTTTCTAAAATAATCTAGTTAGGGTAAGACCTTCATCTCTACCTTAGCTACAAAATTTAGCACATAACTAAAGAAGGAGATAAATGAGACTTTATTATAATTAAACCCATTGATGCAACAAAAAGCCAATTGATTTATCACTCAATTCTTCAAGAACACTAAGAACAAAGGAAATTACTTATAGTACTTCAAACCCCTCTCACTGCATACTCTCATTACACATCAATCACCCCTTTTTATACAATTTCTACCTTCAATTCTCAATTCCTATTATCAACAAAATACAATACAAAATTTAGAGATTTCATGTTATCGATACTCACCACTAATATAATAATTCACAGCCACCCTATTACTTTCAACAACTGGTGATTTTGATGTTGCAGAGAAATCAGGTTCAGACCTAAATTGACAACGCCAACCCCCTTACAACGCCACCTGACTTGCCTTTGAAGCACAACCCTAACCTATTTTGTGGGTAGGCTTCATTATGTCCAATCACCCTATTGTTGTCACTTCATTGCTGTCTTTGTTGGTGTTGCAGATAGATGAAATTCAGACCATAGCTTGTCATTCTGTCACTCTTGAAAACCAATTAGATGACCTATTCTTGTACAATTTATATTCTAGCGCTAGGAATGAAGTGGATGATGGATGATGATAGAAAGGGTAATTCACAGTATAGAGAGGGGACAATTGTAGAGAGATTTGACATGCCAGTAAAAAGATGGGAGACAGAAAAGATAGGTCGACTGAATTTTTTGTGGAAGAAGGCACTAAGAAAGAAATTGGTTTCTCGTGAAGGAAATATGATTTGGGAAAGGTAACAAATTCTATGTAAAGCATGAATACCTTTTTTTGGTATACAAGAATGACTTTTGGGCTTAGTTTTCTTTCCATGTAATTTCCCAAACGTGAGTAGAATTTGAGTTCTGAACTTCGGCCCATCAGGTTGTCAACTCTCAATGTTAAACTACACCTCAACTCTGATCTCTTGTTCTTGCTGCACATGCATCCCCTTATAAACTCCACTGAAATGTGAAATGTTTAACTTGTCATGGTGCGACAACTCCCTCTTTTTTAACCTTACTTGTTGAATCCATTATAATTAGTCTCCTGCCATTACAAAACACAAATCAGGGACAATTACCACACATTTTTACTCACAACAAACAAGACATTCAAAATATTTAATTTGAAATAAATATAAGAAATTAGTGCAACAAGATACCATAAACACCCACAAAATGATAAGAATATATACAGTATTAGGTGCCTATCAAATACCCTCTAACCTATATTTTGCTCGTCCTCGAGTAAAACAAAAAACTAAAAAGAAGATCCTACCTCCACCACTGTCGTTGATCTCTCGATTGCATTTAGCGAATGCAATAATCCTTTTAAACTGCTAAGTGTCCTTAGTGGATGAGTTGAAGTCTCGTGAGAGTTTGCTTAGAACATACCCAAAAAGTTCTAGGACAAAATATAAGCTCAGATTCCATTAAATGTGACACGTGCATTTCAGTGTTAGCTCACAACAGTTGGATATGCAATCTAGTTTTCAAAGACACAATTCCAGCACATGAATGACTATGGACATGTGATAAGAGTGTAAAGTACATCTTGAAAAAGCGGGGGTCTAACAACCACACCCAATATTTAGTTTAGGCAATCTGTATGGACTAACTCCAATATAATTCCAAGAGAATAACTAGATAGATAGACTCAATCAAGGAAAATATATCCAAGAGTTATATCTCTATTTCACAATGTAATCAGCAAATCAAACAGATAGAAATCCGCGAGCCTGATTACTATGAGAAACAACTTGAACGGTTGCAAAGACCAATGTTCAAGTGTCAATCAATTTCAATCAACAACCAAAGGTTGGATTTACTAATTGATTGAACTACGCACAACCTGTGATATTTCAATTATATAAACAAATATAATGCGGAAAATAAATAACACAGACACTAGACGTTTTGTTAACGAGGAAACCATAAATGCAGAAAAACCCCGGGACCTAGTCCAAATTTGAACACCACACTGTATTAAGACGCTACAAATTCTAGCCTACTACAAGTGAACTTCAGATTGGAATGCAGTTGAGCCCTTACCAATCTCACACTGATTAAGGTACAATCACGTTCCTTACACCTCTGAATCCCAGTAGGACTCTACGCACTTGATTCCCTTAGCTGATCTCACCCACAACTAAGAGTTGCTACGACCCAAAGTCGAAGATTTGATAAACAAATCTGTCTCACACAGAAAAGTCTATTTTAATAGATAAATCTGTCTCCCACAGAAATACCTAAGAAGTATGTTCCGTCTTTTGATAAATCAAACTGAACAAGAACCAATTGATAATCCGGTCTTATATTCCCGAAGAACAGACTAGAAATATCAATCACCTCACAGTAACTTAACTATATGGTAGTAGAACAAGTTATTATGGAATCACAAAGAATGATACGAAGAGCTTTGTGACTACTTTTTATATCTTACCTATCGTAGATAAATCTCGAGAAAATCATAAAGAAGATAGTTCTCAATACGATAGAACAAGTAAGATCAGAACACGCAACTACAGAGAAAATAGTTGGGTCTGGCTTCAAAATCCCAATGAGGTCTTTAAGTCGTTAACCTATAATGGTTTTAGAAAAAACCAAGGTTAAAGAAGAATCGATTCTAGTCGCAACTAGTATCACCCAGGAGGTGTGGGGATTAGGTTTCCCAGTTGCTAGAGTTATCCCTTATATAGTCTTCAAATCATGGTTTGATAACTTTGGAACAAAGCAATAAATATTCACCGTTAGATGAAACCTGATTCAAGATACAAGCTAATATCTTTCCACCGTTAGATGGTCTTGTGACTACTAATTTTCCCATAGTCTACGTAATATGAACAACTCAGGGAATCCAATACTAAGTAGTATGGATACCTCAGTTGAACTGATACTATTGAGTAATAAAAGGTACGTTCGTAATGAGATCTGCTCAGAAGATCATTGTTGATGGTGGTTTTTAGTTCAGGGCTAAATTTTTAAAAGTCTATTTACCTAACCCGGCATCAGATGTAGTAGATATTGATATGTCTATATTTTGCAGGGAATTTGGAGAATATATCAAAATATGATGAGTGCCTATGTCTTTCTTCATATTATATTGAAACTCAAGCTCCTAGATGAATTATTCACTAGTATAGAGCCTAATGAGTGTATAAGATCCTAGCTGCATTACTCACAAATGCCGGAGCCCGCTGAGTACTTTTCTTGTGCTTATGTTCCTCGGAAGAACCCTTAATATTGGTATAGCATGACGGATTTGTGTTCACTCGTAGCAGAGTAGCACGGGCCTCCAAGTACCAAGGTTAAGGCCCTTGCACAAAATACTCAGTCAGAAAGCAAAGAATAAACAGAACCGCGGAGTAGGAGCAACAACGAGGGAAGCGTGGCCATGCCTAGGCCAGCCGGCGCCACTTGTCCACTCCCTATGCTACCCAACCGGCCCTAATTCCTTTGTCGACCAATCAGATCGCTTTAAACCTACCACGCTTCCATGAGCTGTGGCTGGGCCCATACTTGCCGGCCCTATTCCCATCGACCAATCAGGTCGCATTAAACCTGCCACGTGCACCAAAAGGGTGGCCACTCCCGTGCTTGGACGTCCCCCAACTTTTATTGACCAATCAGGTTGCTCCAAACCTGCCACAACTTTAAAAGAGGTGGAAATTGTGTCAAGAGGTCGACATACTAAGTTGGCTTCCCAAAACCGCGCCAACATACTAACGACATGCTAAACATGCCTTCCAGGCGCACATGTCAAACGGGCATGCCAAGTACACATGCCAAACGTGCCACTTACTGCGGCAGCATGCCAAAACGTACCCACTCTCTGTTCGTGACCAGCATCACAACAAACTTCAATTTTGTCTAGCCTGACCGTAAGCGCATCCATGCTCTAGTGGCGGTGGATGGAACCCTAACTTCTAACCGTGGCACAAAACTATTTCCACCAAAGGACAAGTTTTTGTCAGAGAACAACACAGTATCCAGAAATCACCAAAGAACTGATAGCTTTCATTCCGCAAGTCAGTTCCACTTTCTGATACAAGTCATAAAACAGTCACACCTTCAGAATTAACCATTCTGGTCTCAACACTTTCTTCGCTTCCCTCCCTAAGACCAAACCTTCTCCTTCAAGGCATGCCAAGTACACATGCCAAACGTGCCACTTACCACGGAAGTATGCCAAAACGTACCCACTCTCTGTTCATGACCAGCGTCATAACAGGTTTCAATTTTGGCTAGCCTAACCGTAAGCGCGGCCATGCTCTATTGGCGGTGGATGGAACCCTAACTTCTAACCGTGGCACAAAACTATGCTGCCTCGGGCCCACAACATGCCACAGGCCGTGCGGACTTAGGAAACCCAAAAAAAGGCGCTACACCACAGCCACTCGTGGAAATATTTTCTCATGTGACCGTTTCTACATGGTGGCCTGCCTATGGCTCCTCTGGCATGACTCTGGAACCGTTTGTATAAAATGCCATGCCACGGCCACCTACCGCATGCCGCCTGCCATATGCGCTAATTAGGGTTTCGGCATGCGAAACCCTAATTTAGGTAAAGTTGCTAAGCCAACCAATCCAGATATTGTTCCACAGAGAATTGGGATTGATGTGGCCACTGAAACTGATGTTTCCACACCACATTGGAGTCTAACACCAAAGTGCCAAAATCTAGTGACCATGGCTACGCCAGGCGCTACTTGCACCATCGCGCCGCTGGCATGCACAGGCTATGCCAACCATTCCATCGTGCCAATGGCATGCACGAGCTATGCCAGCCATGCCGCAATGCCACTAGCATGCGCTAAAGGCGCCAATGTACCATTATCATGCGCCAACAAGATGTGGCCATAATAAATGGCCACCCTTCCTCATGAGATGCAATCTCGGCCATCCAAGTTCGCCTCCGAACTGACATACTTGTAGCAAGTTTTAGGCGACCAGCCGAGATGAGCCTAAATCTAGTGTCCATGGCTACGCTAGGCGCCACTTTCACCTCTGTGCCACTGACATGCGCGAACTATGTCAGCCATGCCGCAGTGCCACTAGCATACGCTAAAAACGCCACTATGCCATTTCCAGGCATCAACAGGTGTGTCCATACCCTTCCTCACAAGATATAATCTCGGCCGTCCAAGTTCGCTACCGAACTGACAGGCCTGTGGAAAGTTTTAGGCGATCAACCAAGATGAGCCTAATAGCATCACATGTTATTTTTCTGCGGCAAGTCTCTTGACTTTGACTTGCCACACGTAGCAAACTGCTACATGTTTTCCACGAAAACGCTCGAGACATCAAACATGTCACAAACTGGGGGATACTCATCAGGGTATTGGTCTGGCGGTTTACAACGTGCGGCGTGCAATACGCCCGTTACAAGAAAGTGTCATGAAACGGGACGGTTAATGGTGGCAAGAAGTAACGGGTGTAAACGGATCCACTTCCTTCATCATAGAAGCACGGTTTCTGGCGGTTACACACTCTTACATCACTCAATCATTCCCACTTCCTACGAGACCAGGGTACGTTTTATTATGGCTTTTATATATAGGTTTCACCTATTTCCACCAAAGGACAAGTTTTTGTCAGAGAACAACACAGTATCCAGAAATCACCAAAGAACTGATAGCTTTCATTCCGCAAGCCAGTTCCACTTTCTGATACAAGTCATAAAACAGTCACACCTTCAGAATTAACCATTCTGGTCTCAACACTTTCTTCGCTTCGCTTCCTAAGACCAACCCTTCTCTTTCACTTTGTGACCGAAGCAAGCCTGGAACGGCCATTTATTGGTTTAGGCCAGGATTGTATAGATTGATCTCTCGAATCAAAAGTACTCCCGTGCAATGCATTATTTAGGATTTAGATTTGTTTCTCATCCACACACCCGAATTTACCAAAACCGGAAGAAACAGTTTTCACCCACAAACAATTGGCGACCACAGTGGGAGATCAAATCTCTCGGTTGCAAATTCAATTCCCAATTTCATTTTCATCCCAATTGGTATTAGGCTAAATTCAAACCCATTTTCAATTTCCTAAATTTCTCAAGATGGTTGATCTTATGAATGCTTCAGAAACCCTCAATACCAATTTTACTTCTCCTAACACCGCAAATACTCCACATATTATCCCTGAATCCGTTCTTTCATTCAAAACCATTGTCGAGGCTATGGAGTCTCGATATTTAATAACTATTCATGATTTGACGAAAATCTTGAATGATATTATCGAGAATCAAGCTACTATTGTCAAGACGCAGGACGGAGTATTAACGCTTTTGAAAGCGCTCACGGATCAACTGTCAAAGGAACCAACGCGTATTCATTATATTGGAAGCGCTATCATTCATTTGGGATCAATGCTGATGGTGGTAGTCCTTTTTTCAAGATTCATATTCCTACTCCTAGTGAGGAGGATGAAGCCTATGGTCACGCTGAATGGAAAGGTATCCACCAAGCTAACTTGTCTGCTCATGAAGATCAAAAGATGTTTCCTCAAGATCAGAAAGAAGACTCGTGGGATTTATCAGATTCTCATCAGATTCCTCGCAATGAAAAGGTAATTTCATTATGTGTATCCTTCCTGGAAAATATCAATTCCCATATTGCATCAGAAGCTGCTAAGAGATCCGCTACTTCTTTACTCAGTCGATCTGAACCGTTCCAGAATGAAGAAGCTCGTAAAGACGTTCAAGAAAGCAGGCGTCTTTCTAATAAAATATCCAACCTCCAGTCAATCGCTAATGAAGGGAGAAAGAGAAAAACTCCAGCAGCGGAACAACAACCCAAACGTGTGGCACCAGCGCATCAGATGGTTTCACCCCAGAAGGTCGCGGCTAAGGTTCCTATGTAACAACAAGAAACTGGATATACTGCACCAAACTTCTCATTCTCAATCGATAAAGTAATCGAACTCCTGGAAGTATGGATTCAAGACGATGCCATCAAACTACCTCCTGTTAGGCGCCTACCAACTAAAGAACAAATGGAAAATCCCAAGTATTTCCATTACCATAGGTTCGCCAATCATCTTACCAGTGAATGCAATGCTCTGAAACGCATCGTCTAAGAAAAGATAGATTCAGGGGAGTTGCGCCCGGGGACTGGAGATCCTCCGTCTTTTCGCGGATCGACATAAAGATGTTACACAGACAATAAAGGACGAATGGGGACTTCTCGCGACCAGGATTGCGTCACACAATAAACTCGGATTTACAACCTGAAAATTCAGTTTCGTGGAGAGACCCTAAGCGAATAGAGTATGTGGCCGTATTGGACGAGAGAAAAAAGGGAATGACCAACACCAATTTACCATCCGCAAGCGCAGTTATCACTTCCCACGGCGTTACATCCTCTACCACCAACACCAGCGGCACCAGAAGCATCCCCTCTGACGTGACGCCTCTTATTACCAGAGCCAGAGCCGCCGCTACTCCTAATATTTCTTCGAGCATGACCGCCTCCAATCATCACCAGAGCTGTCACCACTTCTTCGTCAGAACGAGAAACTGGAGGAGCCAGAAGAAACCAACCTTCCCATTACCATTATCGATTTAATGGAGAGATAGGAAGTTCTTGCCAAAACTCATACGGACATGGCCACAACTCATAAGGAGCCTCTTCAACGTTTTTCTCCAGATGCCGCTCCGCTTCGACGTTCGCTCCCTAAATCGCAACATTCTCCCCTGTATCCTCCACTCATCCTTTCCAAGGATTGTGTCATAGCCGCCACTCCTTCCTTCTAAGGATCGTGCCGTAGCAACCACTCCTTACTGCCAGGTATCGTGTCGTAGCCGCCACACTCCCCCTGTCGAGGATCATGATCGCAGCCAGCCAGGGTTTGTAGTCGTGGCTACCTTTTGATTCATACCGCCAAAATCTCGTGGTCGTGGACAGTTTACTCGCTCATTTGTTGATACCAGCCAGAGCTTCACCATAGAAACAATTACTACAAAGTCACCAGTACGGATGCAAGGCAACGATATATTTATCATGGTCAACCCACCGACCACACCAGATAGAAACATGTAAACCACACTTGGGGACTGAGGCTCTACACAGAATCCCTTCACTGTAATCTCAAAAGACACGGTCAACCAAAAGGTCATAACCACGACAAGGTCATCTACTCTTCAAGGGTGTAGCGTAAGAATATCATCATCTCTCTGTTTAGAAGGCGCCTGCAACACTTTACGAGGCCGCGGCGGATCCCAAGCCTGCTCGGAGAAAACAACTTCAGAAACTAAAGAGAAGTGCGACTGGGGACTGCTCATTGCAATCTATCCTAACAACCATCAAAGACTCCAAAAGCAAGCCACCTAGATACATTCACATATACGGCCACGCCATCGGATCTAACAGAAGTATAACTGAGGACTGCTTACCGCATCCCGTTCCATGCAATAGTCCAAGATTCAGAAGATGGTTCAAAGGATGTCTCTTGGAAAGAAGTCCTTAAAGACATGATAGCAACACATCGGCAACAGAACGTCTCTCAACTCATCTATTTCACCCAATGTCTCCAGAATATTTCGACCATACAAGCATCCATAACATATCATCATCGCAATCAGAAAGTCTAGGTACCAAATAACCTAAAGTCAAGGATGAACCAACAACGCAACCACAATCTCCAAGATTAGCCCTGACATTATTTCATCCATCCATCCCAAGAGCGCAATTGAGTTTGGTAATTTTGAAATTCACTAGAGAGGTAAGATACTCGTTCTTTTGGAGTCAGAACCTTATTACACATTCTGGAGAAGATCGATGGTACTGTTGGGTGGATACATGTGAGAGCACCTACCTTGAGTTCTCCTGGATTGCCTTGCTGTTGATTATAACTATTGGAGATTGCTTTGTTGCCATTAATGCTCGTTCTACCGCCGCTAACAAATGACGAAGAGGAGCCAGATGCTGCAGATGAAAGCACGGAGCCGGACGAACAACAAAAATAGAAGAGGGTTGATACCCCTTTTCATACGAACGCAGTTTCTAGTGCTTGAACAGAATAAGGATTCCTTATTGCTTCATGAACGGGAATAGATGACTAGGCGCACGACACTTATGATCCATAGCCGAACCAGTAGTGTCCCAATATCTCCGCTCCATGACCGAACCAGCAACGCGCCAGCACGAGGAACATCAGTCGCTCAACCTACAACGCTCCATGGCTCCAGCACTCCGTGGTCAAGCTAACTCTCCATGGCTCTAGCACTCCATTGTCAAGACAACTCTCCATGGCTCCAGCACTCTGTGGTCAAGCCAACTCTCCATGGCTCCAGTACTCCGTGGTCAAGCCAACTCTCCATGGGTCCAGCACTCCGTGGTCAAGACTACTCTCCATGGGTCCAGCACTCTATGGTTAAGTTAGCGCCAACGCTCAAGCATTCCGTTATCCATCCATCAAGCCTTCCAAGTGCCATTTCCACCGTTCCACGAACTGAAGCCACCAGCGCCACCATCACCATTTGGTAGCCAAAGTTCCAGCGTCTTTATCACCGTTTGGTAGCCAAAGTTCCAGCGCCATATTTTCACCATTCCATGGACTGAAGCCAGTTTCCACCATTCCATGGACTGAAGTCAGTTTCCACCATTCCATGGACTGAATCCAGTTTCCACCATTCCCTTGACTGAAGCCAGTTTCCACAATTCCATGAACTGAAGCCAGTTTCAACCATTCCCCGGAATGAAGCCAAGCGCCATCTCCATACGTTCCGTAACCTAGCCATATAACGCCATCCACCGATCCGTGGACCAAGTTGCAGCGCCATCTCTGCCTAGCACCCTATGGCCAAACCGAAGTTACGCAAAGTCGTCAATACAAGGATCACGGATTGCTCATGCCTCCTTCCAAAGGTTAGCCAAATTTTCCCTGACAATCTCTTCATGACTTTCCCTTTTGATTGTTATCCTTGTCTGTCACCATCTCATGCTTACCCCGCAAAAACGCCACTATTACGAGCTAAGCAGGGGACTTAATGTTGACGGTGGTTTTTATTTCAGGGCTAAATTTGTAAAAATTTATCTACCTAACCCGACATCAGATGTAGTAGATATTGATATATCTATATTCCACAGGGAATTTGAAGAATATATCAAAATATGATGAGTGCCTATGTCTTTCTTCATATTATATTGAAACTCAAGCTCCTAGATGAATTGTTCACTAGTATAGAGCCTAATGAGTGTATAAGCTCCTATCTGCATTACTCACAAATACCGTAGCCTGCTGAGTACTTTTCTTGTGCTTATGTTCCCCGGCAGAACCCTTAATATTGGTATAACATGACGTATTTGTGTTCACTCGCAGCAGAGCACAGACCTCCAAGTACCAAGGTTAAGGCCCTTGCACAAAATACTCAGTCAGAAAGCAAAAAATAAACAGAACCGCGTAGTAAGAGCAACAACGAGGGAGCGTGGCCATGCCTAGGCCATCCGGCGCCACTTGGCTACGCCCTATGCTACCCAACCGACCCTACTTCCTTTGTCGACCAATCAGATCGCTTTAAACCTACCACGCTTCCATGAGTTGTGGCTGGGCCCATAATTGTCGGCCCTATTCCCCATCGACCAATCAGGTCGCATTAAACCTGCCACGTGCACCAAAAGGGTGGCCACACCCGTGCTTGTCCGACCCCTATTTTTATTGACCAATCATGTTGCTCCAAACCTGCCACAACTTTAAAAGAGGTGGAAATTATGTCAAGAGGTCGCCATACTAAGTTGGCTTCCCAAAACCGCGCCAACATACTAACGACATGCTAAACATGCCTGCCAGGCGCACATGCCAAACGGGCCACTTATCGCGGCAGCATGCCAAAACATACCCACTATCTGTTCGTGACCAGCATCATAACAGCCTTCAATTTTGGTCAGCCTAACCGTAAGCGCGACCATGCTCTAGTGGCGGTGGATAGAACCCTAACTTCTAATCGTGGCACAAAACTATGCCGCCTCGGGCCCACAACATGCCACAAGCGTGCGGACATAGGAAACCCTAAAAAAGACGCCACACCACAACCACTCGTGGAAATATTTGCTCCTGTGATCGTTTCTACATGGTGGCCTGCCTATGGCTCCTCTGGCATAACTCTGGCACCGTTTTTTAAAATGCCATGCCACGGCCACCTACCGCATGTCGCATGCCATATGCGCTAATTAGGGTTTCGGCATGCCAAACCCTAATTTGGGATTGATGTGGCCACTGAAACTGATATTGCCACACTACATTGGAGTCTAACACCAATGTGCCAAAATCTAGTGACCATGGCTACGCCAGGCGCTACTTGCACCATCGCGCTGCTGGCATGCACAGGCTATGCCATCCATTCCATCGTGCCACTGGCATGCACGAACTATGCCACTGGCATGCGCCAAAGGTTCCACTATACCATTATCAGGCGCCAATAAGATGTGGCCCTAATAAATGGCTACCCTTCCTCATGAGATGCAATCTCGGCCATCCAAGTTCGCCTCCGAACTGACAGACTTGTAGCAAGTTTTAGGCGACCAGCCGAGATGAGCGGAGTTTACTCGCCTATCTTTTTATCGAAATATGTGTTGGTAAGCTTTTGCTTTAACCATTTTCATCTTTACCCGTGACGAAAGTCATGATGATGTTTCAATCTTGAAAATAGATTTGATGACGATAGTCGATTCTTTTTGTCTAATGACTATTATAACATTATAGAAGAATGTTTCAATGATTGAAATATAGAGTTGAGCTTACATAACCAACTATGGATATAAGCATATATAGTGTGTTCGCACATTAGTGTATAAATCCATACGCCGGAAACCAAGTGCGTGCATATGTGTGCATGCAGTATTGGTGAAGGAGACATGTTAGGTAGCGTACCCGTACGCGTACTGGCGGAAGTTTTCATACCGAAAATTTCTGCTGTAGTTTGTGAAGTTTGCAGACTGAAAACCAGTCACCTTAGTTACACATACCCGTACGCGTAACCATGGAAGTTTTCGAACCGAAAATTTCTACTGAGTTTGTAAACTCAAATCCGGTAGCTAAGGTACGCATTCCCGTACGCGTACCCAAGCTGGTTAATTCTCAAATCGTTAGTCTCATGAACTTAAACAATAAATTATAAGGAATGCAATCTTTGCAAACCGTGGCTATATTGTTCATGAATTGATTCAAGTGAATCAAACCGATTTTGTTTCAATTGTGTCTATGTATAAAGATCTAAGAAATTGAACAACTCTTGAACTAGTTCTTATGAGTCATTTGAACTAGTTATGAGAAAAATGAATACGTTTAATATGATAGTGATCATATGGCTAACCATTGGTTAACTATTTGTGAACCAACCCAATGTACACGTTTAGGTACGATTACTCAAACCTAAATGAATATATTTCATTTGTGTGTGAGACAAGCTAAGTTTCGATCTAACGGTTGAAAGATATTTGCTTGGATAAGTCTGGTTTTTCATCTAACGGTGAATATTGAATGCTTTTTTACCAAGGTAACTAAGATTGCAAACCCTGTGTTTGTAGAGATCTGACTCTATGGTCAGAGGTGCTATCTCTATTAACGTACCACCAGTCTTCGATGGCTCTAATTACTTATGGTGGAAAATTTCTATGCGAGCTTTTCTTCAAGTGCATAATTCTCAATCATGGGTATATGTTCCAAAAAAATATTGGCGAATACGATGCTGCTGAGATACTTGTTGCAAAGCAAAACTCCGACGGTTTGAATGCCATCATACATGCCATTACCCCAAATCTTCAGCACCATGTGTCAAATTGCACTAGGTCTAAAGATGCGTGGGATATCTTAGAAACCGTATTCGAAGGAAATACCAGTGAAAAGGAAGCTAGGCTTCAAAACCTTAATTCCGATTGGGAAAACCTTCGTATGGCAGATGAAGATTCATTTGATGAGTTTAATCACAAAGTGTATGAAATTTTTAATGCATCTTTTGCATTGGGTAAGACTATTCCTGAAAAGGACATTGCGATGAAAATTCTCAGATCGCTGCCATCTAGATACGATTCTAAGAAGCATGCCATCGTTGAGGGAAATAACCTTGATACTCTCTCCAGAAATACTCTGGTCGGAAAGTTAAAGATTTTTGATCTTGAATTACAACAACGAGAGAAACATCGATTGGTAGTAAACTCTGTTGCCACAACTGATAAGAAATCTCGCCGCTCAAAAATGATTGAAGAAAATGAGAATAACTTTAATTCATCTCTTTCATTGTTCATACAACAGTTGAAAAAGACACTCAGACAGAGTAAAAGAAAGTCTCATAAGAGAAATAACTCAATCAATAAGGAGAATAATAAAGATCAAAAGAGTTATAAAAATAAGTCTTGCTTAAAGTGCTACAAAAGTGTTCACACTTCAAAAAAATTCTGATGAGAAGGTTAATGAGTTAACAAAGGCTTGGATGGTAGTCTTGACTACTGTCCAGAGGAAGAAGTCTGTATAAGTTCCATTAACCTCTTTGCCGACAATCACACATGTCCTCCAAACAGTCCAGTCCTCTCCAAATCACTCAATCCAGTCACTTCAAAGGAAGAAAGTCTAATGAAAAGGATTGAATTTTTGGAAGATCAACTGGCTGTTCTAAGACAAGAAATTGCAACTTGCAATCGTGATTCATATAAGAAATACCATCACTCGATTATTTCTTCTCAGCAAATTACTCCTGACTCTATTTCCAACGAAAGGAATGATATAAAAAATCACAAGATTGTTTCAAAAAAATTTGATACCTTGTATGAAAAACAGGATCATCCAGAAAATCCGAGCACAAGAAATCAAGAAATTGTTTCCTCTATTAAAAAACGCTTGTCAAAGAGGAAAAAGAAATCTTTTATTGGCACTATTAATAGTACATAAGAGAATTCCAAGGCTACTTTTAGCCCACTAAAATCAACAAACAGAACACTCTAAACATTTCTGAGAAGAATGGATAAAACGCTTAATTATGTCCTTTCAAAAGAAGAAAAAATCAAAGTACATCTTTGAGATGGAGACCTTCCAATCCTGGTCTGGATAGGAAGAAACTTATTATGTAATAAAAGTAAGAGATGGTTCTTGTACCCTCTTTTTAGACAAGGACCATATCCAACTGAGAGGGTTGTATATCTATTCTTAGTATGTTGGGTCTGTTTAATAGTTTCTTCTGATGAGTGTTTATAAACGGTTTTGTGGATGGGGAAAAACGATTTGCTGGTTTTTACGGAATTGAAGAGTCGACCGTGTGGAGACTCCTTGAACCGAGCGAAATGTTGAACCTCACACAGATGCACTGCAAGAAGGGAGTGCTTTAAGTTCGAGAGATCAATCTGTAAGACCCCGACCTAAACCAAGAACAATGGCCGTTCCAGAGTCAATTCGGTCACAAGAGAGGATGGGTTGATCTGTAGGAGGGAAGCTGAGAAATTCATGAGATCAATGGTGATCTGAGATTGTAGGTGTGTTGTGAATTCAGTGTGAAAATGCTCTGAATGATTGAATTTTGCTCAATTGAGAGTAATTTCTGTGAGTTCGTGTAGACGAAAGATTGTCTGTATGAACTTTTATGAGAAATTGCTCGTTTTGGCGAATGTTGTTCGATTGTTCGAAAAACCTCTCTTTTTTTTTCAATCAGGATTCAGAGACATTTTATAATGCCGTAGTTGAAAACACTCTGATCCCATGAAGTGTGACAGTTGCTGGAATCAGAGAGTGGGAAATGGGGAAATCATGTTAAAACCAATTACTCATCGTGCGGAGACTTGGTTAAATTTCCACCCACTACTTTGCTGACTCTTCCAACTGATTGCACGACTTGCTCACATTCTCAACGTGGGTGAACACACGTGCCGTAGACCGCCAGACCAAAACCCTAGTTAGTATCCGCCCATGTGACACAATTGAAATCTCGTGATTGTGGAGTCAGTTGCTGACTTTATGGGACGATGAGTCCATGTATTGCTGAGTTGAACATGATTAGCAAATGTTTCGAAACTCATGAATTTAATGTGTCTGCTGAGACGAGGTATCATCATAACCTAAGACGAGCAAAACTGTGTTGCTAAATTTTTGAATATTGATAGTTGTACCAATATTCTTTGATTTGAGCAAATATTTCCAGTCTGAGCGAATATTGCTAATTGAGTAAATATTGCCGGTTCGAGCGAATATTGCTAGTTCGAGAAAATATTGCTAGTTTGAACAAATATTGTTCTTTTGATGAATTGTTGGTAGCTGGACCAAATAAAATATTAATTTAAGTTACTGACTGCTGAGTCGAGCAAAATAAATACGAATGTTAATCATGGAATCAACATAAAATTATCAGAGTGTTCGAATCTGCTCAGAATCCCGTTTTTGCAGAGTTCTGGATTCAAAACCCTAATTTTACCGAGATGATGATTTACTGCAAATCACATAGGACCGGCTACATGGGATGACGGGTTCACCATATAACGCCCAAATGCTCGAATGAGCAAAAATACCAAAGTCTCTTGAGGACCATTTGGTGAAAGAATGATTAAATGTTGATTTAATCATTTACTGAAATAATTCTCGTGTGAGCGACAAATCATAAAACCTGATGTAGAAAATACAAGGATCCGACCAACAGGTCATGAGACCGGCTCTTGACGGTCGTGGGACCAGTAGATGGTCGTTTGAGCGAACTTCCAATTGTTTGGAAAGAGTTCGAACCTAATATGAGCAACTGAGCAAATTAGGTTAAAATCATTAAAACATGCGGGACCAGCTGTTTGCAAGCCTCAGGGTCACCCTTGGTCGGTCAAGGGGATGTGCCCGTGTCACCATAGTGTCCGTGCTTCAGTCCTGAGAATTTTGATATTTTCTGATGCACGTTTGAGCAACATTTGGAGAAAATATGCAAAATCCATGGTTTTGCTGAAACCGGCAAAAATACATGAGTTGATGTAAATAATAAATAAAACATGGGATTTCAAGGTGTGGGACCGGCACGGCTAGGGCATGGCCGGCCGGCTGACAGACGCGGTCCCACATGTTTATCCCAGTTTTATGTGATTTTATGTGTTTTCTCTGATTTGAGGGAAATTTCATGAAACTGGAGAGTTTGGTGAAATTAGGGAACTCTCATGAGAGATAAAAAAATAATAAAATAGGGAATGGGAGTGTGGTACCGGCATGGCTAAAGCACGGCCGGTCGGCCATGAGCGCGGGTCCCAAGGCACTCTTCCCAATTTTATGTAATTTTTTGATGATTGTAGCTAACTTTCATAAAATCAAAATTATTTGTTGAAAACCAAGATATTTTGTTGAAATCAGGGAGTTTTCATGAAATCAGGAAACAAAACACCAAATAATAATAAAATAATAGGTGTGTGGGACCGGCTAAGGCATGGCCGACCGGTTAGAGCCCGGTCCCACAAGTTTTTCCCTAATTTTTTAATATTTTTTATAACTTTAGAGAAAATACATGAAATTAGGTAATTTTAGGGAAAATTCATGAAATCAAGGGAATTTTCATAATTTAAGAGAAAATAATAAAATAATGGGACGTGAGGTATGGGACCGGCCACGGCCCAGGCACGGCCTGCTGGTGCTCGGTCCCACGACACCTTTCCCTAATTTTATTATTTTTTTGATGAAATCATGTGATTTTAGAGAAAAATACATGAAATTAGGTGATTTTAGGGAAAATTCATGAAATCAAGGGAATTTTCATAATTTAAGAGGAAATAATAAAATAATGGGGCGTGAGGTGTAGGACCGGCCACGGCCCAGGCACGGCCGGCTGGTGCTTGGTCCCATGACACCTTTCCCTAATTTTATTATTTTTTGATGAAATCATGTGATTTTAGAGAAAAATACATGAAATTAGGTGATTTTAGGGAAAATTCATGAAATCAAGGGAATTTTCATAATTTAAGAGGAAATAATAAAATAATGGGGCATGATGTGTGGGACCGACCACGGCCCAGGCACGTCCGGCTGGTGCTCGCTCCCACGACACCTTTCCCTAATTTTATTATATTTTGATGAAATCATGTGATTTTAGAGAAAAATACATGAAATTAGGTGATTTGAGGGAAAATTAGTAAAATATGATAAAAATATAAAATTGGGCGTGGGACTGGTCACGGCATGACCGGCCCCCTGGTTGGTGAGCCCAGTCCCCTGGCGCCTCTGCTAATATTTTTACTATTTTCCTTCCTATTTTGCATAGGTTCCTCGTTCATTCGTATTTTCCGAAATGTTCGTTTGCGCATTTAAAATGCTGGTATGTGCATTATTTGTTAAGTACACTTGCACCATTTTTGTCAGGGCTTATTCGATGCTTAGATGCCTGTCTCGTTGAGTATTTATCACTAACTTGTGGAATTCTGCTGGGAAGAACCACGACTTGAAATGACGAAATATAACGAAGAATCGTAGAATATTGCCGGATATTCAGGCGATTAATTGACGATTCGTAGAATATTGCTGGATATTCAGGTGATGGATCGTAGAATATTGCTGGATATTCAGAAGATTTAAGATAATTAATTGCCAGCTCTATACTAAAAGGGCTTCTTGTCTAGGAGCATCAATTATCTGAGGGTTGAGCAATATGAACTTGTCGGAGTATCATATTCCTCTTGCATAGTCGGGGAAAATCTGGTTACATCCCGAAGACGTTGTCGCTCTATACTAGCAGGCATGCTGTCTAGGAGCCGCCCAATATTTCGATTCTACACAGTACGAGATGTGTCGTGGCCTGAGCTGAGAGACTGCACATCTTCATCTTCTCTGAGAGACTTTCTCCACCAGAGGTGGCATGAGCTTTCATGCACAGAGACATGAGTCTCGATACTCATCCGATTGCCGGATCCGGAGTAATTACTGAAATTGCTCAGTATTCATGAGATGTGTCGTGGCCTCAGCTGAGAGACTACACATCTACACGTACTCTGAGAGACAACCTTCTCAGTCAGAGATTTATGACATGAGCTTTCATGCTTTAATGAGAGACATGAGTCTCAATACTCATCCGGTTGCCGAATTTGGAGTATAGTTTTACAATTCTACCTTTTGTCGAAAATCCACCATCTACATTAAGTCCCCTGCTTAGTGAGGAACAGTCATGTTCCTCAGTCAGCATTGAATGGTGATTTTCCAGGTATAAACAAAATAAGTAATTGAACTTAGTCATAAGATAAGATTTTACCGGATTTAGACTGAATGAGCAAACCATGGTTTGAGCGGAAACGCAGCGGCATAATAGAGCATCATCCAGTGAACATAAATTGGTGTAGAACCGCTGATTCGATGGTGGAACCTTGGTTGGTTTAGGATTCACGGGCCGGGCCCAAAAGAGAAATCCTTAAGGAATTAGGTTTTGGAGATAAAATTAGGTATAAAAGGAATTAAATCTTTTTTTTTATTTCTCCCACAACCGACCGCCACCTTCACGCCGAGCAAGAGCAGCAGGAGAAAATTCGACGGTCTTCCACCCGCTGGCGCCGACCAGGTACGTGCAATTTTTTTTTTTTTTCAAAGTTTGCTGATTTCATGAGATGTTCATGCTTCCATCATGTTAAAATTATATACATGGGTATATGTTGATGTGAGTTTTGTGGAAAAACCCTTATTTATTAAACGTATGTTCGTTCGATCGTTAGTTTTGAAAACTAATAATAATCCCTGATTTAGAAGGAATTTTTTATATGTATGTGGACTTAGGTCCAGTGATAAAACTTAGTGTATGAGCTTTCATGTGAACCAAGATTTTACCTTAATAGATGTGAGCTTTCACAAAACCGAAATAAACCTCGTTTTAGAAAATTATGCTCATTCGAGGAAAATAGATACGTGTAATTTTATGTATGTAAATTTATGTCCAGTGATAAAACTTTGTTTATGAGCTTTCATGTGAACTAGTATTTTATCACAAGAGGTGTGAGCTTCCACAAAATAGCATAAACCTTCGTTTTTAATAAAACACTAATACGAAGGAAAATAGATTCTTTTATATATGTAGCCGTGACATATTTTACGTGAAACATGATGACGTATCTTATTCACATGGACTTGTTCTTATTAGATAAATTCTGAAAATTTACGTGAACAAATTGCATCAATTGTTGCTTTGTAAAATCAAGATGTGGGTTTTGAGTAATCTTCAAACTAGACAATTTATTTACGATGAAATAGTGTCTTGTTGTAAATTTCATGAGCTCAGTTGTGTGAATGTTCACATTATGAAAATTATGTCTATGATTTTATGAGAAAATCATTTTTCATGAACTAATGAAGTTTTGTTCGTTATGTAGATTCCAAGGAACGAACTAATTTTGTGTGCTAACCTCTGCAACACTATTGTAGTGAAATTGAAAAGGTAAGAGTTCAAGATTTACCGTTTTGTAGAAGGTTTTATGATTCCATCATTGAATTGCATTCGACTGAAACATTGTGTGGATTTCACAGCTGCTTTGCAGGATGTCTGATTCTCCAGCCAATGATGCTTCCAGAGATGAAAGTGTGTGATGATGATATCTCCATAGAGGAAACATGCACGGATGAGACTTCCGTTGGTGAGAAGACGAAACACCTGGAGTCAAGAATGTCCCAAACATAGATGACGCTTTCTTTGAGGTTCAGGAGAAAAAATCGTCTCAAGTCCCCGGTATATCGCCTTCTGATCAATCCCAGGACGGTCACTCAAAAGAAATTGGTGACTCCTCGTGCTGCTATTCGGTTCTGTCTTGAACGAGGACTATTCCAGGCTTCAATGATTGAATTCAAGCTTTCTCGACGCCCCTTAGAGAAGTTCTCGGGATGGTCTAGACACATGCTAGGATTTCCTCGTGTTAGAGCTATGCTGGATAGAGCACAAATTACCAGGGCCGTTCAAACATCTGGAGATTTGTATATCTTTCATGACGCACGAGGTATTGTAGCTCTTCTTGCTCGCTGGTGCATCCCAACTCACACTGTTTATATGCAGCTGGGGAGTTCACTATTACCTTGGAAGATGTAGTTGCTTTATTGCATCTTCCAATTACAGGTAACTTTCCTGAAGAACTTTGGACACGAAGAGAAAGCAGTTTCCAAAACTTTAACAGCTGAGATGGAGAGAATCAACAAGGTTTTTGGTAAAGGTTGTTACGCTCATTGGTTGACACATTGGTGGCCACGAGACGCCCTCTTGATGAACCCGACGGTATGTTGTCTATTGCTGCTTTCTTGTGCTTATGGCTGTCTAGGATGTGTTTGAAGATGCTGGTACCTTGTTGAAGCCGTTTGTAATTCCTTTCGCTATTAATGGCTCTGAACAACTTCCGCTAGGTAGCTTATTCTTGGGTCTTTATATTCTAACCTGGACTCTTTAGTCGTAGACTCCAGTGTTTCGAACGGCTTCATGAAGATTGAATGCTACGCCAATACGATGTTTCTCCAAGCTCTGATGTGGGAGCGTTTCGGAAACTATGCACCCATTCCCCGTAGTGTCTTACAAAGTCTGAACTCTGCTGATGCTCGACGTATCTTCCATGAGAAAGACAACGCTAGGATTATGCGCTGGTCTACGAAGCAAATTCAGTCCAAGACACGCTTCATCGACGTATTAGATGACGAGTCTGAGTTCAACTTCCGTCCTTGGGTGGTGGTTCCTCCTCACGTTTCTCAATTGAAGACTTTCAATGCTGGAGAAAGTAAGTATTTGAAATCCGGTGCTGATTTGAGTGATGGCGAAAGATCTTTCATGCTGAGTTGTACTCCCGGTCACATAATATCAGCATATGGAGATTTTTCGGTGGAGGAGTATAATATTGACAGAACCGCCCGTCAGATGGGTATGGACCAATGTGTTCCAACCTTCAGAAGGAGAAGACCATCAGTGGAACAACTTAAGACTTGTTTAGATCACACACATGATGAAGGGAGCTCCTATTGGTTCCCTTGTATTGATCGAACCACGTACGTGACTCCAGGTTACATGGAATTCTGGGATCAGCAGCTTGAGCGTCTTAATGATTATGTGACGGCCTCCCAACCTTTAGTGAAGGATCCCCCTTCTTCTGAGATGAGTGCCTCTCGTCCCAGACTAGGAATATTTCTGGTGGTGACAAACGAAAGACATCTCCAGGAGGTTCACCAGTATGTATTCTTTTGCATATTCCTCATACAACTCGTATAATCGTCTTTAATTACTACATCAATTTCTTTTGCAGGAGGGTCGTGCTGTGAGACCTCGAATTGAAGTGAATTTCTCAGAACGGAGGCAATTGCCCACGGTGGAGAAGGCAGGAGCAAGAATTGCAAGTTGTTGCCCAACACCATAAAGTCCCCAGTCGCCTTTTTGGTGAGTTGTTGATATTTTTCGCTGTGACTTCTTCCATCCGCATTATCAGGATCTCAAAACCAATATTTGTTATTTGGTTACAGGACTTTGCTCCGTCTAGTATTGACGGTCTTCGATTCTCTGCTGCTGGGCAGACGACTTCTGATTTGAGCGTTGAAGAAGAAGTCGCGTGAGTAATTTCCTTTACCATCGGACATAAAAGTTTCATGTGAAGATGCTAATTACTTGATAATATGTCCAGGAGGATGTCATCATGGAGGCAGAAAGTGCTGATGTTCGACCTTCCTCTGAGAATATAGATGAAGGCGCTTCCAAAGATTCGGAGCCAAATAGAAGTAATGAACCCCTTGTCGTTAATACGGACAATCATAATTCCTCGAGTACTTCGGAGACCTCCAAAGTAAGTATATACCCTGCACCCTCTTCATAGAAGTATGAAAGTGCTGATTTGTGAATGAATGAATGAGAATCTATGTGTATATATGAAAAAACTTGGTCGAACTTCGTCGTCAGAAAATTCAGAACCCAGTTTTTTACTAAAAACGCTGTAAAATCTTCATCTGGAGTCGGATTTTCAATATCTGCATATGTATCCTCAATCCCAGGAAATTTCCAAGCTTTAGAACAGAAGCGTTTTAAGTTTTGAGCTCGTTTAGGGCCTGAAAAAGAGAAATAGTAAACTTCCAGGAGATTTTCAGAACTTTTTCAGATTGTATGTTGCCCGATGTTTTGACCATAGCTCCTAGATCGTTTGCCCAATTTCCATGAAATTTTGACATGTTGTAGAGGACTTCCATACGAAGAGAATGGTATATGACCCAACTCTAGACTCCATACCAATTGCTCCCAGTTCATCATTGAACACAGGGCAGTGTAAAATTTCTTCAACTGAGTTTCTTTGAAAACGTGTATCATGACTTTGATGCTACTTGTACACGTCTTAGATGCATGATAAGGAACTTAGATGATGTTAGTTCACTTAATTTCTTAATTTTATAATCGTATTATATTTCCATCCTTGAATCATTCTAATCCCATGTAATCTTCGCATTAGGTGCCGAATAACGAAGTTGGGAATTATGAATCCAGTAATGATGGTTTGGGAAATCCAGGAGTTGTCGGTGACAAGACTTCCATATCTGTGCCTCAAGATGATGAAGCGCTGGTCGTTGATGCCGTGGAGGTAGAAGAAACTCTAATTGTGCCTCAGACGGTGGAACCCGAACCCGAAATAGCGGAAGCTACTTCTTCTGAAATTGTCTCTATGATCACCGATGCTGCTCCAGTAGTTGAGAACCAGATGATAGTGCATGAGTATCCGACTGCAGGGATTTCCTTTGATCCTCAATTTGGTGAGTTACTCCCGTATCACCAGCTTGTTGGAGGATTTAGCGTTCCTATCGGATATGCTGCTATGTACAAGGAACTGTGGGAAATGTATGGACACATTGTTGTCACTCGGGATCCAGAACGCAGTTATTTTCTGACGAAACAAGTGGAGGCTATCTTGCGTGTCATAGATGATATCCGGATTACTGCCAGAAATGTTGTTACTCAAGATGTACTCTTTGATTGGGAATACAACTTGAAGAATGCTGAAGATCTTGGCTTCAATCTGAAGTGGCTCCGTCAAAGACTTGAAGTTATCAGGAAAGCAGTAAAGGGCGATGTTCCCTTCCCTACCAGTGATGCCGTGTTGAAGAAGATGAATGAAGTTGCTGATCTAACCAGAAGCTGGAGGTGGAAAAGGCGGCTCTGAAAGTCTTGGAGGAGGCAGAGGAGCAGAAATCTTTCTTCGATGGTTTTCTTTAGTTTCCTTTCCATAATCCCATGAATTTCTGAACTTTGAGAGATATGAGATTATTTGGGTTTTGATTTTGATGGTTTGGTCTAGATGACTGATTTTCTTTGACTTTGATTGAGATTTTCTTTAAGTAAAGTGAACTGAATTTTTGATAAATTGCTGAATTCAAATACTGATTGCAAGTATTGCAAACGTTTTGGAGGAATGAAATACAACGAAAATCCTAAATGCCAAATCCAGACGTGATGAGTGCTCAAACGCCAGTACCTCAAATACTAATAATTTCAGACAAACGCCTTAAGCCAATTCTCGTGAATTACTGGCAGGGTTCTGCCATCTGTGTTGATCAATTTGTAGTATCCTCCAGTTATGGACTTAGCAACCATAAATGGTCCTTCCCAATTGGAGCTCCTTGCAGAATGGAGATCTCGTTTAGCCGCCTTGAGAACCAAATTTCCCTCCTTGAATTTGTTCGGCTTTGTAGTTCGCGCCTTGAATATCTTGCGTGATTCCATGGTTGTGGCACATGGACACTCATGTAGAGGAGAGTACCAGCATACTGTCTGTCGTGTTAGCCAGGTCTTCAGCAATAAACCTTTGATAGAATGATCAACATTGAGATGCGCTGATCCAACCATTGGGTATAATATTGCGAGGTGAAGTTATCCATTCGTAACTCTTGGTAATTGCTAAATTGTTCATGGGAGAAGTCCTGGGTCAAAGTAGCATATTTGAACATTGGTAATATTGGAGAGAATAAGACTTGCCTGACTCTGAAACCTTTTGACAAAGGTATGTGGACTTTCTCCAGGTTCTTGTGTAAGTCCCATCAAGGTTTTATCCTCCTGCAGATGCTCAAATGGTGGGGCATCCTCTGCGTCCTCTGACTCAAAGTCTTCGTCGGCGGCGCAGCGTGCTGAAGGCTTTGGAGTGATCCTTCCATGAATCCAGGCCCTTCCAAGGATCATGTCATATCCAGGGTCTTCCCGATTATGTAAAATTTGGTCTCAGTGCAGACCAAACTTTCTGTAACTTTGAGAGTAATGAAGCCGTATGCATCCCGGAAACCCCTTCGTGGTCTCTGATTGTTGGGAGAGTGAGTAGCTTCTTGTCGAGTAATGCCGGCAGCTATGAGAGTTTTGAAAGGGATGATGTTGACAGAAGTACCAACATCAACAAATGCCCTTTTGAATTCATTTCCTTTAATCTGCACTGTGGTGAGCAGACCCCAGTCATACATTTCTTTGTCGGTGGCTGAAGGTTCAAGAGGTACATCTGGAATCAGCAGGCGTTTTTCAGAAACTATGTGGTTCAAGGCTGTGAACATGTCTCCCCTTTGTTCTTTCGACAGGTAGAACAATTCGCAGACATGCTCTATCAATGACTGAACTTCCTCCTTGACTGGTGCTTCGGAAATGGAGAAAGTCCTGACAGGAAGAGGGTCTCTGTGTACTCCCTCGTCTCCAAGATTAAGTTCTCCCGACTCAACCTTTTCTCTGAATATGCGTTTCAAAACTTTGCAGCAGCTTATTGGATGATTCACGAACCGGTGGAATCGGCAATAACGAGGATTTTCCATGTCTTCCTCAGTTGGGTCTCTCTTGACGTATGGCAATTTGATTGCACCATCTTGGATCCAGGCGTCTAATAGTTCGAGCACTTCTCCAATGGGGAGAGGAAAATCAGGTGCATCATCAGGAGCATTTGGGCGTTGGCCAGGAGCCCGTGTCTCTGGTTTGTCCTTCTTATGCGTCTTTGGAGGAGCTGCAGTATGCTTGTTCGGGGATTCTGCCTTGCGCTTGCTCCCTTCAGCAGCGTTTGTAGAGGGCTGCAGGTTGTACTTCTTGTTGATCATGCGTCTGTTTCCTCAAGTGCCACGTGATTCCTCAGTCTTTGTAGACTTTGCTCTTTCTAACAGGGCAGGTGCAGTGGTTGCTGATCTCTTTGCGGCTTCGTGAAGCTCTGAGAAAGTCTGGAATCGAAGGTTATCCAATAGAGCTCTGTAAAACGGGAGCATGCCGTTGATACACAAATCTACCAGCTGCTGCTCTGTGACATTTGGGTCATGACAGTCCAGGGCCTGGACTCTGAATCTTTTCACGTAATCATTGGGATTTTCACTGACCATCTGGAATATTCTTCCAAGATCAGAGAGAGTGACTTGCTATGACACGAAAAAGTACTTCTTGTAGAAGACTTTGATCATTTCTCCCCAATTGTTGATAGTCCCCGGTGCGATGTTGTTGTACCAGGTGTATGCTCTGCCTTTCAAGGATTTTGAAAACTCATTGAGGCGAACAACATGGTTATGTTCATGCTCTCCCAAGGCTTCGAGGAAACGAGAGACATGTTCTCGAGCATTGCCAGTTCCATCATACAGAGTAAAAGTTGGAGAAATGTAACCTTTTGGAAGGGGAATCCTCTTCGTAGCGGCAGGATAAGGAGGTTGGTGACAATGGACATGTGATGTCTTGTCTTTTCCATAGTTCTCCAGAAGGCGCTCCACGTCTTCCCAAGTAATGAAATTTGATGGTTCCTTTGCTGACGAATCTGCAACTTTGCCAGTTTCATCATCATCCACTGTATGGATTGGGATTACTTCAGGATCAGCAGCATCTGAGGATTTCTCATCTCTTTTCCTTTTTCTTGAGTATTGTCTCTCATCTTATCAGTAAGAGTTTTGAGATAATTACACAGCTCCTTCTGTGTAGAAGCCATGTCAGTCTGATTCTTTGCGAGAGTCTCCTGCACTTTGATAAGATCAGCAATGGTAGGTGGTGGATTTTCTCTGACTTCTTCAGGGTGTCGACCGAACAGGGGATGACCTTTAAGATGAGGAGGAGTAATGTCACCACCGTCAGTGTTGGAGGCCGGAATCGTTTTCGCGATATTCTGATTGTCATTATTGTTGTTGCTAGAACTAGCGTCGTTTGTGTTGGAACCTGTAACTAACCCAGACCTAAGACCAGCCATCTTGTGAAACCGTGAGATTGCAACCGAGAGATTAATCTCCCACTGTGGTCGCCAATCTGTGGATGGGGAAAACGATTTGCTGGTTTTTACGGAATTGAAGAGTCGACCGTGTGGAGACTCCTTGAATCGAGCGAAATATTGAACCTCACACAGATGCACTGCAAGAAGGGAGTGCTTTAAGTTTGAGAGATCAATCTGTAAGACCCCGGCCGAAACCAAGAACAATGGTCGTTCCAGAGTCAATTCGGTCACAAGAGAGGATGGGTTGATCTGTAGGAGGGAAGCTGAGAAATGTGTGAGATCAATGGTGATCTGAGATTGTAGGTGTGTTGTGAATTCAGCGTGAAAATGCTCTGAATGATTGAATTTTTCTCAATTGAGAGTAATTTCTGTGAGTTCGTGTAGACGAAAGATTGTCTGTATGAACTTTTATGAGAAATTGCTCGTTTTGGCGAATGTTGTTCGATTGTTCGAAAAACCTCTCTTTTTTTTCAATCAGGATTCAGAGACATTTTATAATGCCGTAGTTGAAAACACCCTGATCCCATGAAGTGTGACAGTTGCTGGAATCAGAGAGTGGGAAATGGGGAAATCGTGTTAAAACCAATTACTCATCGTGCAGAGACTTGGTTAACTTTCCACCCACTACTTTGCTGACTCTTCCAACTGATTTCACGACTTGCTCACATTCTCATCGTGGGTGAACACACGTGCCGTAGACCTCCAGACCAAAACCCTAGTTAGTATCCCCCCATGTGACACGATTGAAATCTCGTGATTGTGGAGTCAGTTGCTGACTTTATGGGACGATGAGTCCATGTATTGCTGAGTTGAACATGATTAGAAAATGTTTCGAAACTCATGAATTTAATGTGTCTGCTGAGACGAGGTATCATCATAACCTAAGACGAGCAAAACTGTGTTGCTAAATTGTTGAATATTGATAGTTGAACCAATATTCTTTGATTTGAGCAAATATTGCTAGTCTGAGCGAATATTGCTAATTGAGTAAATATTGCCGGTTCGAGCGAATATTGCTAGTTCGAGAAAATATTGCTAGTTTGAACAAATATTATTCTTTTGATGAATTGTTGGTAGCTGGACCAAATAAAATATTAATTTAAGTTACTGACTGCTGAGTCGAGAAAAATAAATACGAATGTTAATCATGGAATCAACATAAAATTATTAGAGTGTTCGAATCTGCTCAGAATCACGTTTCTGCAGAGTTCTGGATTCAAAATCCTAATTTTACCGAGATGATGATTTACTGAAAATCATATAGGACCGGTTACATGGGATGACGGGTTCACCATATAACGCCCAAATGCTCGAATGAGCAAAAATACCAAAGTCTCTTGAGGACCAGTTGGTGAAAAAATGATTAAATGTTGATTTAATCATTTACTGAAATAATGCTCGTGTGAGCGACAAATCATAAAACCTGATGTAGAAAATATGAGGAGTCGACCAAGAGGTCATGAGACTGGCTCTTGACGGTCGTGGGACCAGTAGATGGTCGTTTGAGCGAACTTCCAATTGTTTGGAAAGAGTTCGAACCTAATATGAGCAACTGAGCAAATTAGGTTAAAATCATTAAAACATGCGGAACCAGCTGTTTGCAAGCCTCAGGGTCACCCTTGGTCGGTCAAGGGGATGTGCCCGTGTCACCATAGTGTCCGTGCTTTAGTCCTGAGAATTTTGATATTTTCTGATGCACGTTTGAGCAACATTTGGAGAAAATATGCAAAATCCATGGTTTTGCTGAAACCGGCAAAAATACATGAGATGATGTAAATAATAAATAAAACATGGGATTTCAAGGTGTGGGACCAGCACGGCTAGGGCATGGCCGGCCGGCTGACAGACGCGGTCCCACATGTTTATCCCAGTTTTATGTGATTTTATGTGTTTTCTCTGATTTGAGGGAAATTTCATGAAACTGGAGAGTTTGGTGAAATTAGGGAACTCTCATGAGAGATAAAATAATAATAAAATAGGGAATGGGAGTGTGGGACCGGCATGGCTAAGGCATGGCCGGTCGGCCATGAGCGTGGGTCCCAAGCCACTCTTCCCAATTTTATGTAATTTTTGATGATTGTAGCTAACTTTCATAAAATCAAAAGGATTTGTTGAAAACCAAGATATTTTTTTGAAATCAGGGAGTTTTCATGAAATCAGGAAACAAAACACCAAATAATAATAAAATAATAGGGGTGTGGGACCGGCTAGGGCATGGCCGGCCGGCTAGAGCCTGGTCCCACAAGTTTTTCCCTAATTTTTTAATATTTTCTATAACTTTAGAGAAAATACATGAAACTAGGTAATTTTAGGGAAAATTCATGAAATCAAGGGAATTTTCATAATTTAAGAGAAAATAATAAAATAATAGGACGTGAGGTGTGGGACCGGCCACGTCCCAGGCACGTCCGGCTGGTGCTCGGTCCCATGACACCTTTCCCTAATTTTATTATTTTTTGATGAAATTATGTGATTTTAGAGAAAAATACATGAAATTAGGTGATTTTAGGGAAAATTCATGAAATCAAGGGAATATTCATAATTTAAGAGGAAATAATAAAATAATGGGGCGTGAGGTGTTGGACCGACCACGGCCCAGGCACGGACGGCTGGTGCTCGCTCCCACGACACCTTTCCCTAATTTTATTATATTTTGATGAAATCATGTGATTTTAGAGAAAAATACATGAAATTAGGTGATTTTAGGGAAAATTAGTAAAATATGATAAAAATATAAAATTGGGCGTGGGACTGGTCACGGCATGACCGGCCCCCTGGTTGGTGAGCCCAGTCCCCTGGCGCCTCTGCTAATATTTTTACTATTTTCCTTCCTATTTTGCATAGGTTCCTCGTTCATTCGTATTTTCCGAAATGTTCGTTTGCGCATTCAAAATGCTGGTCTGTGCATTATTTGTTAAGTACACTTGCACCATTTTTGTCAGGGCTTATTCGATGCTTAGATGCCTGTCTCGTTGAGTATTTATCACTAACCCGTGGAATTCTGCTGGGAAGAACCACGACTTGAAATGACGAAATATAACGAAGAATCGTAGAATATTGCCGGATATTCAGGCGATTAATTGACGATTCGTAGAATATTGCTGGATATTCAGGTGATGGCTCGTAGAATATTGCTGGATATTCAGACGATTTAAGATAATTAATTGCCAGCTCTATACTAGAAGGGCTTCATGTCTAGGAGCATTAATTATCTGAGGGTTGAGCAATATGAACTTGTCGGAGTATCATATTCCTCTTGCATAGTCGGGGAAAATCTGGTTACATCCCGAAGACGTTGTCGCTCTATACTAGCAGGCATGCTGTCTAGGAGCCGCCCAATCTTTCGATTCTACACAGTACGAGATGTGCCGTGGCCTCAGCTGAGAGACTGCACATCTTCATCTTCTCTGAGAGACTTTCTCCATCAGAGGTGGCATGAGCTTTCATGCACAGAGACATGAGTCTCGATACTCATCCGATTGCCGGATCCGGAGTAATTACTGAAATTGCTCAGTATTCATGAGATGTGTCGTGGCCTCAGCTGAGAGACTACACATCTACACGTACTCTGAGAGACAGCCTTCTCAGTCAGAGATTTATGACATGACCTTTCATGCTTTAATGAGAGACATGAGTCTCAACACTCATCCGATTGCCGAATTTGGAGTATAGTTTTAGAATTCTACCCTTTGTCGAAAATCCACCATCTACAGTTTCTTCTTAAAACCGTTATCTCTTGCACACCCTTGGTCTAGGGTTTCAGTCAAAAGATATTCTTGGAATATTCTCTTTTTAAGAAGTCTTTTTCAGAGATTGAGCATTTCATTTCTCTCTTCCATCATGTCTTCATCCAGTCTTTCAAGCAAAGAAATTGATGTGTGGACTGTTCTATTTCCATCTAAGAAGATTCGTTTCGACTCATATGATAATGAGTTGTGGTCCGACAAACGTGATGGTTCTTTTGATGGAAATCCGTCTGTATCCTAGTTTGAGAAGCTCTCTTTAACCATGATTCTTGTTTTGGAACAAGTGAGTGCTCTGAAAATGAACTGATTCTATCTTCCAAAAGATTGGAAGAGAAGATTGAAAACCTCGAATCAAGGATTGATCTGATTGAAGATGAGCTTGGAGATTATAGGGAATACGAGAAGAATTCGGAAAGTAAGTGAAATGCTATTTATATCTAGGAAACTTCTTAAAAGAATTTTATTCTTTTTTTTAAAGGATAACCAGGGTTTGGAATAGCCATTATTGTGAGTACACATAGCTATATCCAACGTTTTCATCTTCATGTTTTTAGATTTGTTTGTTTAAATTCTAAAGTTTGGTTTGGAAGATGATTTTTGCAGTGTTAATCTTTATGGTTTTATATA
Source organism: Papaver somniferum (assembly GCF_003573695.1). NCBI lineage: Eukaryota > Viridiplantae > Streptophyta > Magnoliopsida > Ranunculales > Papaveraceae > Papaver > Papaver somniferum. The sequence continues at coordinate 107,167,681 of NC_039362.1, read as the reverse complement.
TTGCAATATTTTGTGGGATATGTGTGTTTGCGTCTGTGAACTATTATTGTCCCGTATGATGTCAAAAGTTATCTCTTTTATATGTCGATATGCAAGTATTGATACAAGATCGATGAACTTTTGACAAACAAAAGTTAAGCCTATTATGTCAAATTTTGATGGAAGATAGGTTAAAATCTTTTGTTAACAAAGATTATGTCTATTATAAGTTGTTATTCAAATAGTGATGAAAATAGAATGAATCTTTGTATATTCCGCAGTATTGATCTTTCCCTGATCCATATTTTATGTGTATACTGCAATGCTCCATAAGGATTTCTTGTGTTGAGTATAAAACGATTGAGTTGATCATTCCTTTATGGTTAACATAGTCGTAGCTCCGTAAGTTCTCTTATGTCGAGCATGTTCAATTAAATTGATCACTTTTGTGTTTAATTTGATTGAGTATTCCGATTAAATTAATTGAGAATTTTGGATATAGAAAATCATTTCATTATGGTTGTTGGTGTCCAAAGAAATCCTTCTTTTCTTGTAAAAGTAAGGTCGCTCTTGTTGTTCTTTCGGGAATGACATCAAATAGGGGAGAGTTCTTTTGAACTTGCGCTTAATTTCCATATCTTTGTGGGGACTACGGCTGTGGAATTATTTAGGGGTTATCTTGTATCTTTATAAACTCGTTGATGAATGCATTTAGCTTCGGATTTATGATTGCATCTAAATAAGTTGATATGTACTTTTCTTTGGTCTTGAAGCGTCTTCGTGGAAATTTCATCAGGATCCCGTTTTCATACCTTTGCCAATTTTATTGACAAAAAGGGGGAGAATTAATATGTAGTTCACACTACAAATACATATGATTTACGTGTTTTACGGGTCATTATGTAATGGGGAGTGGTTTTCATTGTGAGAGAAAGTATTGACTAAGGGGGAGTGATATATATCACCATAGTATTGTTGTCGAAGTTGTGATATAAGAACTTTGATGCTGTGTAATAATACTATGACATTGTATAACAATGATCGAGAGCTTTTGTTTTCTCATTGTTATGGCTACAGAACTTCAACAACTATGATGCTGAATTGAACATCTATGGAATCATGGGAGTGCTTGGAAAAGACGAAGTTTTCGAGTAATGTTAAAGCACCAAGGAGATCAAGCATGTGGACGAGAAGCTACATAGTTTTATCTATTTTGTTATCCATATGTATTAATAGTTTTATCACTAAAATTGATAAAGGGGGAGATTGTTAGAGCATTTCTCGGTCGAACTCGCATGTGTTGCTATCTCAAGTATGTTTGTCAATGTTAATGATCAAAACTATATGTCTTGATTTCTAGTTTACTTATGACTAAGTATCGGCCTAGGATAGTTAGGTATATTTGATCTCCAGACTCCATGGCGATTATCTTACGAAGACGAAGAACTACTCAAGGAACTAGTGGAACTTCAACCGACCAAAAGGTATGTGGAGACTTGAACTCATCTGTCACTTAAAAGTCTATCTATTCTATCTCCTATTCTTGAGACAAAAGTCGTATAAGTATGATAGTTTCATACATACACATTTGCTATTTAGAGCCGAGTTTACTCGCCTATCTTTTTCTCGAAATATGTGTTGGTAAGCTTTTGATTTAACCATTTTCATTTTTACCCGTGACGAAAGTCATGATGACGTTTCAATCTTGAAAATAGCTTTGATGACGATAGTCGATTCTTTTTGTCTAACGACTATTATAACATTATAGAAGAATGTTTCAATGATTGAAATGTAGAGTTGAGATCACGTAACCAACTATGGATATAAAGTATATATAGTGTGCTCGCACATTAGTGTATAAATCCATGCGCCGAAAACCAAGCGCGTGCATATGTGTGCATGCGGTATTGGTGAAGGAGAGAGGTTAGGTACGCGTACTGGCGGAAGTTTTCATACCGAAAATTTCTGCTGTAGTTTGCAAACTGAAAACCAGTCACCTTAGGTACGCATACCCGTAGGCGTAACCACGGTAGTTTTCAAACCGAAAATTTCTGCTGAGTTTGTAAACTCAAATCCGGTATCTAAGGTACGCATACCCGTACGCGTACCCAAGCTGATTAATTCTCAAATCGGTAGTTTCATGAACTTAAACAATAAATTATAAGGAATGCAATCTTTGCAAACCGTGGCTATATTGTTCATGAATTGATTCAAGTGAATCAAACCGATTTTGTTTCAATTGTGTCTATCTATAAAGATCTAAGCAATTGAACAACTCTTGAACTAGTTCTTATGAGTCATTTGAACTAGTTATGAGAAAGATGAATACGGTTAATATGAAAGTGCTCATATGGCTAAACATTGGTTAACTATTTGTGATCCAACCCAATGTACACGTTTAGGTACGGTTACTCAAACCTAAATGAATACATTTCATTTGTGTGTGAGACAAGCTAAGTTTCGATCTAACGGTTGAAAGATATTAGCTTGGATAAGTCGGGTTTTTCATCTAACGGTGAATATTGAATGCTTTTTTACCAAGGTAACTAAGATTGCAAACCCTGATTTGAAAACTATATAAGGGAGACGTCTAGCAACTGTAAAAACTAATCCCCACACCTCCTGTGTGATACTAGTTGGTTTTGCTAGAGTCGATTCTCCTTTAACCGTAGGTTTCTTCTCGAGACCCTGTCGGTTAACGACTTAAAGACTTCATTGGGATTGTGAAGCCAGACGAAACTACTTCTCTTATAGTTGAGCGATCTGATCTTGCCATTTTCTATCATACGAGTTCAATTGAAATAATTGACTTGAGATTATATCTCTGATAGGGAAAGATAAAAACAAATCACAAACATCTTCGTCTCATCGTTTGTGAATCCAAAATATCTAGTTCCGGTACCATACGATTTAGATTATTGTGAGGTGATTGATAATACTAGGATGTTCTTCCGGAATATAAGTCCGGTTTATCAATTGGTTCCTGTTCACCTTGATTTATCAAAAGACGGAACAAAACTCATAGGTTTATCTGTGGGAGACAGATTTATCTATCATCATAGACTTTTCTGTGTGATTCAAATTTGTTCATTAAAGTCTTTGACTTTAGGTCGTAGCAACTCTTGGTTGTGGGTGAGATCAGCTAAGGGAATCAAGTGTGTAGTATCCTGCTAGGATCAGAGACGTAAGGAGCGCAACTGTACCTTGAATCAGTGGGATATTGATTATGGTTCAACTACAGTCCTGTAGATGGGGAAAAACGATTTGCTGGTTTTTAAGGAATTGAGGAGACGACCCTTCGGAGGAGACTCCTCGAACCGAACGAAATTTAAACCTCACACAGATGCACCGCTGCAAAGGGGGTGCTTTAGATTCGAGAGATCAATCTGTAGTACTCCGGCCTAAATCAAGACAATGACCGTTCCAGAGTAAATTCGGTCAAAGAGGATGGGTTGATCTGTAGGAGGGAAGCTGAGAAATGTGTGGAATCAATGGTAATCAAAGATTTGGGTGTGTGAATTCCTAATACGATAAGCTCTGAGTGATTGAAATTGCTCAATTGAGAGTAGTTGCTCAATTGATGAGTTGATGATATCGTGTTGTCGATGAGACGTGAGATTGATGATACTGTTGATGCTGATGATTCAGAGACTTATTTATATTGCTGGAATTTAGACACCATGATTCCATGAAGTGTGACAGTTGATGGAATCAAGGAGTGGGGAAGTGGAGATCGTGTTTGAAACCAGTTGCTCAACGTGTGGAGACTTGGTCGATTTTCCACCCACTACCTCGTGAATTCCTTCAACTGATTGCACGACTTGCTCACATTCCATCGTGTGTTTAAACACGTGCCATAGACCGCCAGACCAAAACCTAAGTGATATCCCCCCAAGTGACACGATTGACGTCTCGTGGTTGTTAGTCAATTGATGACTTCGTGGTTTGATGGGACGATGAGTCCATGTAGTTGTGAGTTGAACATGATGTTCTGAAACTCATGAATTGAACATGTCATGAGACAGAGGTATAGTTCTTACGATGAAGTGAGCAAGTATTGCTCATTCGATGGATCGTTAATATTGATTGTTGAACCAATATTGAGCAAATATTCCTCATCTGAGCAAGTGCTGCTCATGTGATGAATTGTTGAATATTTGATCGTCTGAGCATGTGTTGCTCATCTGATGGATTATTGGCAGCGTACCAAAATATTAATTAGAATACTGGTCGTTGAACCGAGCATAATTAATGAAATTAATGACCATGAGGCGTCGTAAAATTATTAAGGTTGGAATCTGGAATGATGATCCTTGGATTCAGAAACCCTAATTTGATCAATTGATGATCAATTCATGGTTGTCAGAATTTCAACCATGGGACGAAGGAGGGAGCGACTACATGGGACCGTGGATCAACCATGTAGTGTCCATATGCTCACGTGAGCAAATACAAAGAACTCCTGAAGAGTTGACGATTTGTTGGTGGAAGAATGATTAAATGCTGGTTTAATCATTTATTCAAAAAATGCTCGTCTGAGCCTTAGGTGAGAAAACCTAATTAATTATGACGAGGCGAGGGACCGACCATGGAGTCATGAAACCGTCCCTGGGTTATCCCGTGACCGCCTGACGATCACTTCATGAAAATCCAAAGTGTTTGGGAGAGTTTTGGACCTAATACGAGCAATTGTGCAAATTAGGTCAAAACTGTGAAAATTGATGGGACCGGCTTCCGTGAGCCAAAGAGCCAATCTTGGTCGGTCAAGATAGCGTGCTCGTGTCCCCAAGGCGTCCGCGTCTCAGTCCTGAGAATTTTGATATTTTCTGGCGTGCAATTGAGCATCCATTCGAGAAAATATGCCAAAATTAGGGTTTCGACGAAACTGAGGAAAACACCATGAGATGATGAAAAATAATTATAAAATAAGGAATGAGGAGGCGTGGGACCGCCGTGGTCAAGGCATGGTCGGCCGGTCGTGACCACGGTCCCGTGGTGCCTTTTCCTTTTTTATAATATTTTGATGATTTTATGAAAAATTCATGAATTTTGAGAAATTTGATGAATTTTGGGAGTTTCCATGAATTGAAGGAGTTTTCATGAGTTCAAGGAAGCAAAAGATATTAAAATAATAAAACAAGGGCGTGTGGGACCGTGGAAGGCATGACTGGCCGGCTAGGGCCCGGTCCCACAGTTTCCCTAATTTTATAATGATTTTATGAAAAATTCATGAATTTTGAGAAATTTGATGAATTTAGGGAGTTTCCATGAACTGAAGGAGTTTTCATGAGTTCAGGGAAGCAAAAAATATTAAAATAATAAAAACAAGGGCGTGTGGGACCGTGGAGGCATGGCCGGCCGGCTTGGGCCCGGTCCCACGAGTTTTCATAATTTTTTAATATTTTTAGGTATTTTTGATGATTTGAGGGAATTTTTCCTAATTTGAGAGAAATACCATGAAATCAAGGAATTTGATGAATTCAAGGAAAACTAATAATAAAATAATAAAAGGGGCGTGTGGGACCGGCTAGGGCATGGCCGGCGCCAAGGCCGGTCCCACAAGTTTTCATAATTTATATTATTTTATTATTATTTGATGATTTGTGCAAAAATACCATGAAATCAAGGAGTTTTTTCATGAAATTAGAGAAATAATAATAATAATAATAAAATAATAAACCGTGGGTGTGGGGCCGGTTGGGACCAAGGCATGGCCGGTTGGCCAATGGTCACGCCCCACACTCCTTTCCTTAATTTTATATTATTTTTTATGGATTTATGGAAGTACCATGAAACCGAGGAGTTTCCTCGAGACGAGGAATTTGATAAAATGAGAGAATTTTCATCAAATCATGAAAATAATAAAAATGCATTAAAAATTAAAACTGGCGTGGGATTGACCACGACACGGTCGGTCGGTCGTGTGTCCGTGCTCCCAGCACCCTGGTCAATATTTTAATTATTTATTATTTTTTCTCTATTTTGCATAGGTTCATCGTTTCGTTGTATTTTTGAAATACTCGTTCGTGCGGTGACTGTTAGTGTATCATCGTTGAATACACCTTCACCATTTGAATCGGGGCTTACTTAGAGGTAGCTCAGACGCCCGGTTGTTGATTATTTATTACTAATTGTGGAATTCGTGGAGAATAATTCACAAAACTGAGTAATAAGATGTTTATTATTAATTCATAGGATCAGCTGAGGATTCGACTACAAATTCAGAATAATAAAGTGATCATTACCATTCCATGGGATCGTAGATTCGACCATAGAATCGGAGTAATTAAGATTTATCTATTACCATTTATGAGACCAGTTGTGGATTCGATCATGAAATCGGAGTAATGAGATAATATAGTTATTACTATTCTATGAGATCAAGTCGTGGATTCGACCATGGAATAGGAGCAATTAGGAATAATTAACTTTGTGGCTCCATACTGTAGAGCAAGCTGTCTAGGAGCATTAATCATCCCGATATGAGCTTGTCGGTAAGTCATATCCTTTATATAGTTAGGGTAAACTTGTTGTTTGTTCCTGAAGACGTTATCGCTCTATACTAGCAGAGCAAGCTGTCTAGGAGCCGTCCATCTCGTGATGCTATATAGAAATAATCACTGAAAGTATTTAGTATTCATGAGATATGCCGTTGTCCAGTCGTGAGACTACATATCTACATGTACTCTGAGAGAAAGTACTCTCCGTTGAGAATTCGATGAGAGACCCGTGTCTCGATACTCACGTCTGATTGCTGAATCAGAGCTTCGTATAATTATGAGTTTATGAGTTTAGCGCTTGTTGAAAATCCACCATCTACATTAAGTCCCCTGCTTACTGAGAAAAGTGGTGTTCCTCAGTCAGCATTAAATGGTGATTTTCCGGTCATAAATAATAATACCAGTAATTGAACTTAGTCGTAAGTTGAGACATTACCGGATTAAAGAGCATGAGCAAACCACGACTTGATGAATGCTTCAATGTCATGATTCGAGTGTCGTTTGATGAGCATAAATTGGTGTTGAACCGCTGGTTTGGACGACGAGTCCGTGGTCGGTTAGGATTCGCGGGTCGGGCCCAATAAGGAAATCTTAGAAAATTAGGTTTTGGAAATAAAGTTGATATAAAAGGGATTAATCCTTTTTTTTTCCTTCAACACGGCCAGCACCTTCATCACCTCTCCATCACCTTCACGTCAGCAGCGAGTGGAGGAAATTTTTTGTCGGAGCTTCGCTGCCGTCCGACCGCCGCTGCCGTCCGAACCGCCGCCCCGTCCAACTTCCGGCCGATTCGCCCAGGTGCGTTTTTTTTTTTTTGCTGATGTTTATGATCCTCATGAGTTGTTCATGCTTTGATCATGATGAAGTTATTTACATGTGTGTATATTAGTGTGAGTTTTATGAAAAAACCCTCGTTTTTGAAAACGTATGTTCGTTCGATCGTTAGTTTTGAAAACTAATTATAATCCCTGATTTAGGAGAGATTTTTTTTTAATATGAACCTAGGTCCAGTGATAAAACTTAGTGTATGAGCTTTCATGTATACCAAGGTTTCATCATAAAAGAAGTGAATTTTCATGAAACTGGAAAAATCCTTCGTTTTAAAGACAAATAATGATGACACGAAGGAAAATATGTATGATGAACTTGTGTCCAGTGATAAAATTTTGCTTATGAGCTTTCATGTAAATACAAAACTTTATCATATGTATGAGATGTGAGCTTTCACAATATTTTTTGAAATAATCTTCGTTTTAAAGACAAATAACGACGATACGAAGGAAAAATAATTTTTTTTTATATATTATGTAGCCGTGACATATATTGTGTAAAATATGATGGTATATTTTATTTGCATGAAATTGTTTTCATTAGATAAAATTCTTTAAGAATTATATATGCAAGTTTCATTAGTTGCTGTTTTTTCGAAAAATAAGAAACGTGGGTTTTGAGGAACCTTCGAAGATAGACAATATATTTATGATGAAATATTTTATTGTTGCAAACTTCATAGGTCAGTTGTGTGAATGTTCACATCATGGAAATTGTGTCCGTGATTTCATGAAAAATCAGTTTCGGAAATTAAATAAAGTTTCGTTCGTTTTTGCAGTTTTCGAAGAAACGAACGATTTGGGGTGTTAACTCTAGCATTAGTATCACTATTGTTAGTGGAAGTATAAAAGTAATAGTTAAGAGTTACCATTTTTGATTGTATTTCCTTGATTTATATCTGGACGGCATACTGAAGTAGATTGTGTGTGAACTTTTTTCAGCTACTTAGCAAATGTCCAATTCCAAGCTGACGACGCCTCGAGGGAAGAGATGTGGGTTGTGATGATGGTATCCTCCAGAGATGAGACATGCATGGATTGAAACTTATGTTGGGGGAGACGAAGACGATGGATTAAGAATGTCCTAACAAGATGATCATTCTTTGAAAAAGTATCCCAGGAGCTGAGAAAATTGAAATCCCCAATGTATCGCTTTTAATAATCCCAGAACTGTTACTCAGAAGAAATTGGGTGAATCCTAAGACAGTGATTCGATTTTGTCTTGAACGAGGAGTCTTCGCCTCATCAATCATAGAGTTTAAGCTTTCTCGACGACCTGTGGAGAAATTTGCCGGCTGGGCGAGGCATATGTTGGGTTTTCCTCATGTGAGGGACCATGCTCGACCAGGCGCAGGGTGACGAGAGCTATTCAAGCTTCTGGAGAGTGTTCATTTATCATGACGCAAGTGTATTGTGGCTCTGTTTGCTCGCTGGTGCATTCCCACTCACACTTTCATATGTAGATGAGGAGAGTTTACATTACTTTGGAAGACGTGGAGGATCTGATGCATCTCCCGATCACGGGCAATCTTCCTGGGGAGCTTTCAGATGAGGAGACCGCCGTTTCTCAGTCTTGACAGCTGCAATGGAGCAGCGAAAAGGATGGTAGTAATAGAGATGCTATGCTTCCTGGTTGACACACTGGTAGCCCAAAGGCGTCCGCGTCTCAGTTCTGAGAATTTTGATATTTTCTGGCGTGCAATTGGGCATCCATTCGAGAAAAATATGCCAAAATTAGGGTTTCGACGAAACTGAAAAACACCCTGAGATGATGAAAAATAACTATAAAATAGAATAAGGAGGCGGGACCACGAGGCCAAGGCCATGGTCGGCCGGTCGTGGCCACGTTCGCGTGGTGCCTTTTCCCTACTTTTATAAATTTTGATGATTTTATGAAAAATTCATGAATTTTGAGAAATTTGATGAATTTAGGGAGTTTTCCATGAATTGAAGAAGTTTTCATGAGTTCAGGGAAGCAAAAAAATATTAAAATAATAAAAACAAGGGTGTATGGGACCGTGGAGCGTGGCCGACCGGCTAGGGCCCGGTCCCACGAGGTTTTCATAATTTTTAATTATTTTTTTAGGTATTTTTTCATGATTTGAGGGAATTTTCCTATTTGAGGAAGAAATACCATGAAATCACAACTCAAGGAATTTGATGAATTCAAGGAATAAAATAATAATTAAAACAAAGGGCGTGTGGGCACCGGTAGGGCATGGCCGGACGGCCAGGGCACGGTCCCACAAGTTTGCATAATTTATTTTATTTTATTATTATTTGGTGATTTGTGCAAAATACCATGAAATCAAGGAGTTTTTTCGAGACGAAGGAGATTTGATCAAATGAGAGAATTTTCATCAAATCATGGAAAATAATGTATTAAAAATATAAAACTGGCGTAGGACTGACCACGACACGGTCGGTTGGTCGTGTGTCCTTGTTCCCAGCACCTTGGTCAATATTTTTAATTATTTATTATTTTCTTCCTATTTTGCATGGGTTCATCGTTTCGTTGTATTTTGAAATACTCATTCGTGCGGTGACTGTTAGTGCATCGTCGTTGAACACACTTTCACCATTTGATCGGGGCTTACTTAGAGGTAGCTCAGACGCCCGGTTGTTGATTATTTATTACTAATTGTGGAATTCAGTGGAGAATAATTCACAAAACTGAGTAATAAGATGTTTATTATTAATTCATAGGATCAGCTGAGGATTCGACTACGAATTCAGAATAATAAAGTGAGCATTACCATTCCAAGGGATCGTATATTCGACCTTAGAATCAGAGTAATTAAGATTTATCTATTACCATTTATGAGACCAGTTGTGGATTCGATCATGAAATCGGAGTACTGAGATAATATAGTTATTGCTATTCTATGAGATCAAGCCGTGGATTCGATCATAGAATCAGAACAATTGTTTACTGCCATTCCATGGGACCAGTCGTGGATTCGACCATGGAATAGGAGCAATTGTTATTGCCATTCCATGGGACCAGTCGTGGATTCGACCATGGAATAGGAGCAATAATAGATTATTTGGGAATTCAGTAGTGAATGTCACGCGACAGAATTAATCTTAATTAGGAATAATTAACTTTGTGGCTCTACTAGTAGAGCAAGCTGTCTAGGAGCATTAATTATCCGATATGAGCTTGTCGGTAAGTCATATCCTTTATATAGTCAGGGTAAACTGTTGTTTGTTCCTGAAGACGTTATCGCTCTATACTAGCAGAGCAAGCTGTCTAGGAGCCGTCCATCTCGTGATGCTATATAGAAATAATCACTGAAAGTATTCAGTATTCATGAGATATGTCGTTGTCCAGTCGTGAGACTACATATCTACATGTACTCGAGAAAAGTACTCTCCGTTGAGAATTCGATGAGAGACCGTGTCTCGATACTCACGTCTGATTGCTGAATCAGAGCTTCGTATAATTATGAGTTTACGAATTTCCTTTGTCGAAAATCCACCATCTACATTAAGTCCCCTGCTTACTGAGGAAAGCTGTGTTCCTCAGTCAGCATTAAATGGTGATTTTCCGGCCATAAATAATACCAGTAATTGAACTTAGTCGTAAGTTGAGACGTTACCGGATTTAGAGAGCATGAGAAACCACGACTTGATGAAGGCTTCAATGTCATGATTGGAGCGTCGTTTGATGCATAAATTGGTGTTGAACCGCTGGTTTGGACGACGAGTCCGTGGTCGGTTAGGATTCGCGGGGGGCCCAATAAGGAAATCCTTGAAAATTAGGTTTTGGAAATAAAATTGATATAAAAGGGATTAATCCTTTTTTTTTCCACAATCTCATCACCTCTCCACCTTCACGCCAGCAGGAGAAGGAGTTCCGCCGCCACCTGATCGCCGTCGCGTCGCCGTCGTCGTTGCCGCCGGCCAATTCCGGCCGCAGTCCTGCGTTTTTTTTTGTTTGCTGATGTTTATGATCCTCATGTGTTTTCATGCTTTGATCATGATGAAGTTATATACATGTGTATATATTAGTGTGAGTTTTATGAAAAACCCTCGTTTTTGAAAACGTATGTTCGTTCGATCGTTAGTTTTGAAAACTAACTATAATCCCTGATTTAGGAGAGATTTTTTTTTAATATGAACCTAGGTCCAGTGATAAAACTTAGTGTATGAGCTTTCATGTGTACCAAGGTTTCATCATAAAAGAAGTGAATTTTCATGAAATCGGAAAATCCTTCGTTTTAAAGACAAATACATGACACGAAGGAAAATATGTATGATGAACTTGTGTCCAGTGATAAAATTTTCTTATGAGCTTTCATGTAAATACAAAACTTTATCATATGTATGAGATGTGAGCTTTCACAATATTTTTTGAAATAAACCTTCGTTTTAAAGACAAATACGATACGAAGGAAAAATATTTTTTTTTATATATATGAGCCGTGACATATATTGTGAAAATATGATGATATTTTATTTCATGAGTTTTTTTCATTAATAAAATCTTGAGATTTATGTATGCAAGTTGCATTAATTGCTGTTTTTTTCGAAAAATCAAACGTGGGTTTTGAGGAACCTTCGAAGATAGACAATATATTTATGATGAAATATTTATTGTTGTAAACTTCATAGGTCAGTTGTGTGAATGTTCACATTATGAAAATTGTGTCCGTGATTTCATGAAAAATCAGTTTCGGAAATTAAATAAAGTTTCGTTCGTTTTTGCAGTTTTCGAAGAGACGAACGATTTTGAGGTGTTAACTCTAGCATTACTATCACTATTGTTAGTGGAAGTATAAAAGGTAAGAGTTAAGAGTTACCATTTTTGCTTGTATTTCCTTGATTTATATCTGGACGGCATACTGAAGTAGAATGTAGTGTGAACCTTTCAGCTATAGCAAAGATGTCCAATTCCCAAGCTGACGACGCCTCGAGGGAAGAGATGTGCGTTGATGATGGTATCTCCAGAGATGAGACATGCATGGATGAAACTTCCGTTGGGGGAGACGAAGACGAAATCCCTGGGATTAAGAATGTCCCGAACATAGATGATGCATTCTTTGAAAAAGATATCCAGGAGCTGAGCAACATTTGAAATCCCCAGTGTATCGTCTTTTGATAAATCCCAGAACTGTTACTCAGAAGAAATTGGTGACTCCTAAGACAGTGATTCGATTTTGTCTTGAACGAGGGGTCTTCGCCTCATCAATCATAGAGTTTAAGCTTTCTCGACGACCTTTGGAAAAATTTTCCGGCTGGGCGAGGCATATGTTGGGGTTTCCTCATGTGAGGACTATGCTCGACCAGGCGCAGGTGACGAGAGCTATTCAAGCTTCTGGAGAGTTGTTCATTTATCATGACGCAAGTGGTATTGTGGCTCTGTTTGCTCGCTGGTGCATTCCCACTCACACTTTCATATGTAAATGGGGAGAGTTTACCATTACCTTGGAAGACGTGGCAGCTTTGATGCATCTCCCAATCACGGGCAATCTTCCCGGGGATCTTTCAGATGAGGAGACCATCGTTTCTCATGTCTTGACAGCTGCAATGGAGAAAGCGAATAAGTCTGGTAGTAAAGGATGCTATGCTTACTGGTGGCCCAAAGATGAGGTTTCTGATAAACCCATCGACGGTATGTTACCCATTGCTGCTTTCTTATGTTTATGGTTGTCCAGAGACGTTTTTGAAGACAGTGGAAACTTGTTGAAGCCTTTTGTGATTCCCTTTGCTATAAAGATGGATCAAGGTGAGCAACTTCCGATAGGTAGTTTATTCTTAGGCTCCTTGTATTACAACCTGGACTCCTTGATTATAGACTCCAGTGTGTCGAACGGCTCTATGAAGATTGAGTGTTATGCCAACACGATGTTTCTTCAAGCTTTGATGTGGGAGCATTTTAAGAATTATGCACCTACTCCACGTAATGTTCTGCAAGGACCGAATACTGATGCGCGCCATACTTTCCCTGAGAAAGATAATGCTAGGATCATGCGTTGGTCCACCAAGCAGCCTCGTTCTAAAATACGTTTTATTGATGTGTTAGATGAAGAATCTGAGTTCAATTTTCGCCCGTGGGTGTCAGTCCCTGATTATGTTTCTCAGCCGATGACTTTCAATACTGGAGAAGGCACGAGTTTGACGTCTGGTGCGCATCTGAGTGATGGCGAAAGATCTTTCATGTTGAGTTGCACTCCTGGTCATTTGCTATCAGTCACGTTTGGAGAGCTTTCAGTGGAGGAGTATAATATTGATAGAGCAGCTCGACAAATGGGTATGGATCAGTGTGTTCCAACCATACGGAGAAGGAAGCCATCAGTTGAGCAACTCAGGACTCATTTGGATCATACTCACGTGGAAGGGAGTAGCTACTGGTTTCCTGGTTCTGATAGATTCGCCTATGTAACCCCAGGTTATGTAGAATTCTGGGACCAGCAACTTGGGCGTTTGCGTGGCTTTGTAAGATTTCCCAGACCTCCATTCAAGGATCTTCCTTCGGCTGAGATGATTTCCAGTCGACCAAGATTGAAGTATCTTTCTGGTGATAAACGAAAGTCGTCTCCAGGATGCTCTCAGGTATGTTTCTTCATATAATCTTCACGAAATTATAAGAACTGTATTCTGATTATATTACTGGATTTCACCACAGGACGGTCGTAATATACGACCTCGAATCGGTGTAGATTTCTCAGAGACTGAGGCGGTTATTCATGGCGGAGAAGGCAGGCATAAAGGTTATAAGCTGTTTACCTAATACCGTAAAGTCCCCAGTTGGTGCTTTGGTGAGTTCCCAATATTTCTCACGTGACTTTCATTGCTATTAGCATTAGAATCATGAAGCCAACGTTGTTAATTTTGTTGCAGAATTTTACTCCATCAAGTCTTGAAGGTCTTCAATTTTCTGCTACTGAACAAGCAATCGCTGATTTGAGTGACGAAGAAACTGTAAGTATTTCTTCACATGTTCAAATGTGGTGCTTCAGATGAAAATATTGATTGTAAAGGACGTGTACAGGAGGATGTCGTCATGGAGATGGAGAATTCTGGAACTCAATCATCCTCTGGGAAGGGAATGGAGGTAATTCCCAAGATTCGGAGCCGGATGGAAGTGATGTTCCTCTTGTCGTTGATGTGGACAATTCCAACCCCTTGGACACTTTGGAGACTCCTCAAGTAAGTATATATCCTGTATTCTTCATAGAAGTATAAAAGTGCTGACTTGTGAATGAATGAATGAGAACCCATGTGAATATGAAAACTTAGTCGAATTTCGTCGTCAGAAAATTCAGAACCCAGCTTTTTAAAAACGCTGTAGAATCTTCGTCCGGAGTCGGATTTTGATGATCTGCATGTGCAAATTCAAGCCCGGAAAATTTCCAAGCTTTTCAAAGAAGTTTTTAAGTTTTGAGCACGTTCAGAGCCTGAAAAAGGCGAAATAGTAAACTTCCAGGAGACTTCCAGAACTTTTTCAGATTGCGTCACTTGATATTTTGGCCACATCTACGCTCGTTCATCGGATTGTCATGAAATTTTGACATGTCATAGAGGACATCCATACGAAAGAATGGCATATGACCCATCCTGGATTCCTTGTAGATTGCTCCCAGTTCGTCTCCTAGTACAGGGCAGAGTTCAGTTTCTTCAGACGGACTCATCGTAAAATGTGTTTTCATGACTTTCATGTTATTTGCTCGTCTTGAATGTAGTATGATGAACCTTGATGATGTTGCCTTGCTGGTACTATGTTTCATAATCTCCTTTGGATTCGTGACTCTAACCTCATGTAATCTTCGTATTAGGTGCTAAATACCGAAGTTGAGGATACTGGAGCCAACGATGATAACCTAACCATTCCGGAGTTATTGATGAAGAGAAACCATCCCTGCATTTCAAGGCCATGAGAAGGTCGCTACTTTGTTATGGAAACCCAGATGGTTGTTGCCTCAGTGATAGAAGAAACCGAGACATAGCGCGGAGAATACCGAAGGAACTGTTGCTTTAGTCGTGGGAGCCACTCCAGTGACCGAGAACCGTATAATAGTGTATGAATATCCAACTGCAGGGGTCGCTTTCGATCCTCCCTTTAACACTTCACTCCCGTATCATGAACTGGTCGGTGGATTCAGCGTTCCCATTGGATATGCACGCTTGAGACGATATGGAAGAAGTTCGGCCATATGATCGTTGACAGGAACCCTGGGCGTGCTTATGCTTTAATCATGCAAGTAGGCGTTATCTTGCGTGTCGTGAGTGATATGCATACGAGACCCAGGAATACCGTGACTCCAGATATACTCTTTGATTGGGAGTTTAACTTGGAGAATTCAGAAAGACTTGGCCTCAACGTGAAATGGCTTCGTAAGCAAATAAACGTTATCAAGGATTCATGTGAGAAGAACATACCCTTTCCAAACGATGCTGTGAAGGAGAAGGAGGACAAGATTGCCAAGCTGACCGAGGAGTTGAACAAGGAGAGGGCGGCTTTGCAAATCTTGAAGGATGCTGATGAGCGAAAGCCTTTTCTTGCTGATCTCTGAACTTCTGAGAGATGTGAGGTTTATACTTGGGTTTTTATATTTGAGATGGTTGAGGATTTTCTTGTAGATTTGATAGAGATTTTCTTTTACGAAATATGAACTGAATTTTGATAAATTGCTGAATTCAAATACTGATTGCAAGTATTGCAAATGTTTTGGAGGAATTGAAATACAAATGAAAGAAAATCCTAAATGTTAAATCCCAACCCATGAGTGCTTCAAACGCCCAATACCTTAAATGTCCAATAATTTCAGATAAACGCCTTGAGCCAATTTTCGTGAATTACTGGTAGGGTTCTGCCATCTGTGTTGGTCAATTTGTAGTATCCTCCGGCCACGGATTCAGCGACCATGAATGGTCCTTCCCAATTGGAGTTCCTTGTAGAATGAAGACCGCGCTGAACTGCTTTGAGAACCAGGTCCCCTTCATGAAACTTGTTAGGCTTGGTCGATCGTGCCTTGAATATCTTCCGCTGATTCGGAATTCCCTGTTTGATGGAATTCCTCGATTGTGGCCCGTATGGACACTCGCGCGGAAGAGAGTATCCAGCATAGTGTTGATCATGCTTAGCCAAGTCTTCAGCAATAAACCTCTCGATGGAGTGACCGATTTGAAGAAGTTCTGAACCCAACCATTGAGTGTAATATTGCTGAGGTGAAGTTACCCACTCGTAGCTTTTGATGACTGCTAAATTATTCATGGGGAGAAGTCCTGGACCATAGTAGCGTATTTGAACATTGGTAATATTGGAGCAAGAGGAGGAATAAGACTTGCCTGAGCTCGAAACCTTCTGACAAAGGTGTGCGGATTATCTCCAAGTTCCTGTGTAAGTCCCATCAGAGTTTTTACTTCTTCCAGATGCTCAAACGGTGGTGCGTCCTCTGCTTCGTCTTCCGACTCGGAATCCTTGTCGATGACAGGATGTGTTGAAGGCATCGTTGTCCTTTCAGCATGAATCCAAGTTCTCCCAAGGACCATGTCGTATCCAGGGTCTTCCCGGATTATGAAAAACTTGGCCTCAGTGCAGATCGATCTTTCCGTAACTTTGAGAGTGATGAAGCCGTATGCGTTTCTGGAGATTCCTTCGTGGTCCCTGATTGCTATGGGAGCGTGGGTGGCTTCCCGTCGAGTATACCAGCAGCTCTGAGAGTTTTCAAAGGGATGATGTTGACGGCGGTACCAACATCGATGAACGCCCTCTTGAACTCATTTCCTTTAATGTGCACTGTGGTGAGCAGTCCCCAGTCATACATTTCTGTGTCGGTGGCTGAAGGTCCGGTGGTAGTCTCTTGGATCAGCGGACGTCTTCCGGACACGATGTGGTTCAGTGCAGCAAACATGTCTTTCCTTTGAGCTTTCGAAAGATACAACAGCTCGCAGACATGTTCGATCAGAGATTGGACCGTTTCCTTGACAGGAGGTTCGGAGATGGTAAAAGTTCTGACTGGGAGGGGGTTTTTGTGCACCCCTCAGTCCCCAGGTTGAGCTCTCCTGATTCGACCTTTTCTTTGAATATGCGCTTCAAAATTTTGCAATCACTCGTGGGATGGCTGACGTATCTATGGAAGCGACAATACCGAGGATTTTCCATGGCCTCTTCAGTTGGTTCCTTCTTGACATAAGGCAATTTGATTGCGCCGTCTTGAATCCAGGCATCGAGTAGTTCATTAACTTCTTCCATTGAACAGGGAAAATCAGGTGCTTCTGGATCTTCCGTATGCTGAGGAGGGATTTTCGAATTCTCCTTCTTGTGTGTCTTTGAAGGGGTGGAGGAAGTCTGCTTGTGTTGTGGTTTGCTTTTCGCTTACTCCCTTCCGCGACACATTTGTTGAAGGTTGCAGGTTATACTGCTTGTTGATCAGACGCCTGCTTCCTCGAGTGTCTTTTGAATCTTCAGTCTTTGTAGACTTTGCTCTTTCCAAAAGAGCGGGTGCAGTGGTTGCCGACCTCTTCGCAGCTTCGTGAAGCTCTGAGAAAGTCTGGAATCGAAGGTTTTCTAGCAAGGCCCTGTAGACCGGGAGCATGCCATTGATGCACAAGTCCACCAGTTGTTGCTCCGTGACGTTTGGGTCATGACAATCCAGGGCTTGGACTCTGAACCTTTTCACATAATCATTGGGATTTTCACTGACCCTCTGAAACATTCTTCCAAGGTCGGAGAGGGTGACTTGTTCTGACACGAAGAAGTATTTCCTGTAAAATGCGTTAACCATTTCTCCCCAATTGTTGATGGTCCCTGGTGTGATGTGTTATACCAGGTGTATGCCCTGCCTTTCAGAGATTTTGAGAATTCCTTGAGACGGACGACATGATTATGTTCATGTTCTCCCAAGGCTTCGAGAAAACGAGAGACATGTTCCCGAGCATTGCCAGTTCCATCATACAAGGTGAAAGTTGGAGAAACGTAACCTTTGGGGAGTGGAATCCTCTGCGTAGCGGCAGGATAAGGAGGTTGATGACGATGGTCATGCGATGTCTTGCCTTTTCCATGGTTCTCTAAGAGGTGCTCCAGATCCTCGCGAGTGATGAAATTCGATGATCCCTTCGCTGATGAGTTGTCTGCAAGTTTTGTGGACTTCGTCGTCTTCTACTGTATGGATTGGAATTACTTCAGGACCGTCGTCGAGGATTTCTCCTTTCCCTTCTCTTGAGTCTTCTCTGACATCTTGTCAGTAAGAGTTTTGAGATAATTACACAGCTCCTTCTGTGTAGCAGCCATGTCAGTCTGGTTCTTTGCAAGAGTCTCCTGCGCTTTGATAAGATCAGCAATGGTAGGCGGTGGATCTCCTCTGACTTCTTCAGGGTGTCGTCCGGACAGTGGATGACCTTCGGCGTGAGGAGGAGTAGTGTCACCACCATCAGTGTTGGAGGTCGGAATTGTCTCCGGGATATTCGATTGTTGTTGTTGCTAGTGCTAGCACGGTTTGTGTTAGGATTCGTAACTGAACCTGACCTGAGATCAACCATCTTGTGAAATTGTGAGATTGCAACCGAGAGAATGATCTCCCACTGTGGTCGCCAATCTGTAGATGGGGAAAAACGATTTGCTGGTTTTTAAGGAATTGAGGAGACGACCGTACGGAGGAGACTCCTCGAACCGAGCGAAATGTTAAACCTCACACAGATGCACCGCTGCAAAGGGGGTGCTTTAGATTCGAGAGATCAATCTGTAGTACTCCGGCCTAAATCAAGACAATGACCGTTCCAGAGTAAATTCGGTCACAAGAGGATGGGTTGATCTGTAGGAGGGAAGCTGAGAAATGTGTGGAATCAATGGTAATCAAAGATTGTGGGTGTGTGAATTCGAATACGATAAGCTCTGAGTGATTGAAATTGCTCAATTGAGAGTAGTTGCTCAATTGATGAGTTGATGATCTCGTGTTGTCGATGAGACGTGAGATTGATGATACTGATGATGCTCATGATTCAGAGACTTATTTATATTGCTGGAATTGTAGACACCATGATTCCATGAAGTGTGACAGTTGATGGAATCAAGGAGTGGGGAAGTGGAGATGTGTTTGAAACCAGTTGCTCAACGTGTGGAGACTTGGTCGATTTTCCACCCACTACCTCGTGAATTCCTTCAACTGATTGCACGACTTGCTCACATTCCATCGTGTGTTTGAACACACGTGCCGTAGACCGCCAGACCAAAACCCTAAGTGATATCCCCCCAAGTGACACGATTGACGTCTCGTGGTTTGTTAGTCAATTGATGACTTCGTGGTTTGATGGGACGATGAGTCCATGTAGTCTGAGTTGAACATGATGTTCTGAAACTCATGAATTGAACATGTCATGAGACAGAGGTATAGTTCTTACGATGAAGTGAGCAAGTATTGCTCATTCGATGGATCGTTGAATATTGATTGTTGAACCAATATTGAGCAAATATTACTCATCTGAGCAAGTGCTGCTCATGTGATGAATTGTTGAATATTTGATCGTCTGAGCATGTGTTGCTCATCTGATGGATTATTGGCAGCGTACCAAAAATATTAATTAGAATACTAGTCGTTGAACCGAGCATAATTAATAAAATTAATGACCATGAGGCCGTCGTAAAATTATTAAGGTTGGAATCTGGAATGATGATCCTTGGATTCAGAAACCCTAATTTGATCAATTGATGATCAATTCATGGTTCGTCAGAATTTCAACCATGAGACGAAGGAGGGAGCGACTACATGGGACTGTGGATCAACCATGTAGTGTCCGTATGCTCACGTGAGCAAATACGAAGAAATCCTGAAGATTTGACGATTCGTTGGTGAAAGAATTATTAAATGCTGGTTTAATCATTTATTCGAAAATGCTCGTCTGAGCCTTAGGTGAGAAAACCTAATTAATTATGACGAGGCGAGGGACCGACCATGGAGTCATGAAATCGTCCCTGGGTTTTCCCGTGACCGTCTGACGATCACTTCATGAAAATCCAAAGTGTTTGGGAGAGTTTTGGACCTAATACGAGCAATTGTGCAAATTAGGTCAAAACTGTGAAAATTGATGGGACCGGCTTCCGTGAGCCAAAGAGCCAATCTTGGTCGGTCAAGATAGCGTGCCCGTGTCCCCAAGGCGTCGGCGTCTCAGTCCTGAGAATTTTGATATTTTCTGGCGTGCAATTGAGCATCCATTCGAGAAAATATGCCAAAATTAGGGTTTCGACGAAACTCTGGAAAAACACCATGAGATGATGAAAAATAATTATAAAATAAGGAATGAGGAGGCGTGGGACCGCCGTGGTCAAGGCATGGTCGGCCGGTCGTGACCACGGTCCCGTGGTGCCTTTTCCTTAATTTTATAATATTTTGATGATTTTATGAAAAATTCATGAATTTTGAGAAATTTGATGAATTTTAGGAGTTTCCATGAATTGAAGGAGTTTTCATGAGTTCAAGGAAGCAAAAGATATTAAAATAATAAAACAAGGGCGTGTGGGACCGTGGAAGGCATGACTGGCCGGCCAGGGCCTGGTCCCACAGGTTTCCCTAATTTTATAATGATTTTATGAAAAATTCATGAATTTTGAGAAATTTGATGAATTTAGGGAGTTTCCATGAACTGAAGGAGTTTTCATGAGTTCAGGGAAGCAAAAAATATTAAAATAATAAAAACAAGCGCGTGTGGGACCGTGGAGGCATGGCCGGCCGGCTTGGGCCCGGTCCCACGAGTTTTCATAATTTTTTAATATTTTTTAGGTATTTTTTATGATTTGAGGGAATTTTTCCTAATTTGAGAGAAATACCATGAAATCAAGGAATTTGATGAATTCAAGGAAAACTAATAATAAAATAATAAAATAAAGGGTCGTGTGGGACCGTCTAGGGCTTGGCCGGGCGGCCAAGGCCCGGTCCCACAAGTTTTCATAATTTATATTATTTTATTATTATTTGATGATTTGTGCAAAAATACCATGAAATCAAGGAGTTTTTTCATGAAATTAGAGAAATAATAATAAGATAATAAGGAACCGTGGGTGTGGGGCCGGTTGGGACCAAGGCATGGCCGGTTGGGACCAAGGCATGGCCGGTTGGCCAGTGGTCACGCCCCACACTCCTTTCCTTAATTTTATATTTTTTTATGGATTTATGGAAGTACCATGAAACCGAGGAGTTTCCTCGAGACGAAGGAAATTTGATAAAATGAGAGAATTTTCATCAAATCATGAAAATAATAAAAATGCATTAAAAATATAAAACTGGCGTGGGATTGACCACGACACGGTCGGCTGGTCGTGTGTCCGTGCTCCCAGCACCCTGGTCAATATTTTAATTATTTATTATTTTCTTCTCTATTTTGCATAGGTTCATCGTTTCGTTGTATTTTTGAATACTCGTTCGTGCGGTGACTGTTAGTGTATCATCGTTGAATACACTTTTACCATTTGAACCGGGGCTTACTTAGAGGTAGCTCAGACGTCCGGTTGTTGATTATTTATTACTAATTGTGGAATTCGATGGAGAATAATTCACAAAACTGAGCAATAAGATGTTTATTATCAATTCATAGGATCAGCTGAGGATTCGACTACAAATTCAGAATAATAAAGTGATCATTACCATTCCATGGGATCGTAGATTCGACCATATTATCGGAGTAATTAAGATTTATCAATTACCATTTATGAGACCAGTTGTGGGCTCGATCATGAAATCGGACTAATGAGATAATATAGTTATTGCTATTCTATGAGATCAAGCCGGGGATTCGATCATAGAATCAGAACAATTGTTATCGCCATTCCATGGGACCAGTCGTGCATTCGACCATGGAATAGGAGAAATTAGGAATAATTAACTTTGTGGCTCCATACTGTAGAACAAGCTGTCTAGGAGCATTAATCATCCCGATATGAGCTTGTCGGTAAGTCATATCCTTTATATAGTTAGGGTAATCTTGTTGTTTGTTCCTGAAGACGTTATCGCTCTATACTAGAAGAGCAAGCTGTCTAGGAGCCGTCCATCTCTTGATGCTATATAGAAATAATCACTGAAAGTATTCAGTATTCATGAGATATGCCGTTGTCCAGTCGTGAGACTACATATCTACATGTACTCTGAGAGAAAGTACTCTCCGTTGAGAATTCGATGAGAGACCCGTGTCTCGATACTCACGTCTGATTGCTGAATCAGAGCTTCGTATAATTATGAGTTTACGAGTTTAGCCCTTGTTGAAAATCCACCATCTACAAGTGCAGACCGAAGTTAGTTTGTAGTAGGCTAGTGTCTGTAGCGGCTTAATACAGTGTGGTGTTCAATCTGGACTAGGTCCCAGGGTTTTTCTGCATTTGCGGTTTCCTCGTTAACAAAATTTCTGGTGTCTGTGTTATTTCTATTCCGCATTATATTTCGTTATATAATTGAAATATCACAGGTTGTGCGTTTGGATCAATCAATTAGAATATCCAACCTTTGGTTGTTGATTTACATTGATTGACACTTGGATATTGGTCTTTGGTACCATCCAAGTTTATCTCTCTAGTATTTGATAAAAACTTGCAGATTTCCATTTGCTTGAGTAAAGATCAAATCGAGAGATGGAGATATTAACTCCTTCATATACTTTTTATTAAGATTGAGTTTGACTGTCTAGTTGATTCTCTTAAAAGTATATTAGAGTTAGTCCATACAGTTTGCTAATCGAAATATTGGGTGTGGTTGTTGTATCCCCGCTTTTTCAGTTCGGTTAATCTTAACTTACGTCCACGGGTAAAGATGATAAGTTTATTATTGATCTTGTTACATTTGGGTGGAAGAACTCCATTGAAGAAAGTAAGAAGCTTTAGTAAATAAGAGATAAAGTAGAGAGATGAGTCTTTTCTCTAATCCTAGCTCACCCAAAAGCCCCCTTTCTCTTGAGATGATGATAGGTATTTATAGATCCATATGCATCATGGTTATCTTTGGTGTCTTATGTTCCATCGAGGTCTGATGGTCCTTGGTCAATCTAGTACCTTTGTTGGCCGCCCACCATCTCCAATCAGACGATGCCACCTTAGCTTCCCCCACGTGCCCTCGTGAACTGTGAAACCTCCGTACAAGTTGTACCTTCGTTGGCCGCGTACCTTCGCCAGTAAGAGGATGCCACGTACTCTGAGCCCACGTGGTTGACGACTGCGCCTTCGTACTAAAAGCTATG
The DNA here is from genome assembly GCF_003573695.1 of Papaver somniferum. Lineage (NCBI taxonomy): Eukaryota > Viridiplantae > Streptophyta > Magnoliopsida > Ranunculales > Papaveraceae > Papaver > Papaver somniferum. Next base: position 107,144,211 of record NC_039362.1, on the reverse strand, counting down.
CAGACTGCTCAACTACCTCTGACAGACAGACACACCCATGTGCCTGTACTACAACCTATTGCTTCATAACTAAGCAATCTTGGTAGTGATTTGGTGTACTCTGTTGTAGCGTACTTTGATACTCCAACCTTTAACATTGAGGCACACGTTGATGGAGATAACTTCATAACTCAACATCCTAAGGAGAGATGTAGTGTGCGTTGTTGTAACATAATAAGTTACTCCACCTTTAATATTGTGCCACGTGGCACGGTAGATTTTTGGTATCTATAGTTTGCCCCTTTTCTTGAGGGTTGTTCGAAGAACGATCCTTAAGAAAAAATCCTTATCCTCCTTCGTTTATTTCGCTGAGATATCATCGAAGTATCAACTTGGTTAGCTGAGATGCCTTCGGGGTAACTTTTTGAGGTACCCCTGAAATATCAAAATAATTCGCTTAGATAATATCGAAGTAAACTCGTTGTGGTACCATTGAAGTGTTGAAGTATTTTGCCGATGTAGAAAAGTATCGAAGTATTTTACTGAGGTACCTTCGAAGTATTGAAGTAATTTACTGAGGTACCTTCGAAATAATTTGCTGAGGTACCCTCGAAGTATTGAAGTAATTTGTCGATGTAGAGAAGTATCGAAGTATTTTACTGAGGTATCCTCGAAGTATTGAAGTATCAAAGTAATTTACTAAGGTACCTTCGAAATAATTTGCTGAGGTACCCTCGAAGTATTGAAGTAGTTTGTCGATGTAGAGAAGTATCGAAGTATTTTATTAAGGTACTCTCGAAGTATTGAAGTATCGAAGTAATTTACCGAGGTACCTTCGAAATAATTTGCTGAGGTACCCATGAAGTAATTTGGTGAGGTATCTTCGAAGTATTGAAAAAGGTTCTGATGCTAATATTATCACACAAATATATGAATGTTTGTATGTATGCAAGCATGTACGTGTGTATGTATGTATATGTGTATATATGCATGCATATATGTATGTATGTATGTATTTTTTTAAGAAGTCCACGCCTTCGTTAATGAAAGCTGAGACTGGGATAGTGGTTTTCACCCCTTTTAAAAGCGGAGCCTTCGCTCGTTGCTTAGGTGTTTTTGCTATCATTTTGAACTAGTTGGCACCTGAGTAAGATATAACGTGGCTAGAAGATATCCCCTCATAGCATATAACTGAGTTTAAGCTAAGTTTGAACTTTTTGCTCAGGTGTATATTATTTACCTTTTAGTTTTTCTTTCGGCTAAGGTGACTCTAAGATGTCTCTTTACTTTCCTGGTATGGAGTTGTTTCCTGGTGTACCTTCGTTGTTGTAGCTTCGCTCATTTGCAACGGGAGTATATCTTTTGGAACCTTTATCTTTGGTTAAGCTTTTCGCCGTATTGTTTTTACCTACGTAAATATAATACGTATATATACCACTCCGTATTTTTTACCTTTTGGTAATGTGTATTATAGCATTTTGCTTGCTTTGTTGTACAATATTTATGACATAGTGTGTCCAGTTTTTCGCACAATCAAGCCATCGCTCGGTGCTAAGGTATGATTAACCTTGGTGGAACAATCAACGTCCTACCAGAGTATCCTTTGGCCAGAAGGTACCGTGGTGGCGAGGGTCCCTACGTGGGCAATAATTTTCCTGTAACCCTACGCGTTCAGCGCAAAGGCTGCTTTACTTCAACAAGGTATCTCTATTTGTGGGATATATTTCTTATTATTTGCCTCTTAGTGGGATTCGTTTGCCCTGAGGATCCGAGATTGACATATGCGCAGTTATGTTGTGCCCTGCCTCATCGTCAATTCTGACGGTGGGTGTCATTTCTAACCCTTCGTTTTTTCCGTCAATTCTGATAGTGGGTGTCAGTTCTAACCCTTTGTTTTTGCATGTTTGTTTCATTTCACACACATTAAAAGCTATATTCGAAATCCAAACTTTATATAGATTGTTGAGGCTTATAATACCTCTTTCCAGTGATATATCACAGTTACGTACATAATTATATCCTACAAAGATAACATACCTTAAAATTGTATTACCTTCGACATGTATTTGTTGTTTTTAATTGATTGTTGTGGAGGCGCCATGATAGATGTATGTTTGCCCCCTTTTTCTTTTGAAATCTGGTTCATGCAGCTTTTGAAAGGAAAAGTATTTGCCTTTATGGAGCCTCCGTGTAATTTTAGGTTGCCTCCTCGTCGGTGTCAGCTACATGTTCGTCCTGGGTGTCACAGGGTACTTTGTGTGTAGTGATATGCCCCTTGTAGGCTTCGTTATGGTTGCACTAATTTGCTCTTTCAGGATTCCTTCCTGCATAAAATAGAAACAAAAATTCCTTTGGAACTCTGTGTATTTGAAGGGTAACCCATAAGATTGAATTATTGCTTCTTCTTAGCCTTGAAGAATTTCTTCTTTTGACAAACTTCCCCTTGCATTAGTCTTTGGCACTTCATAGGTTCCTCGGATGGGAGAGTCAGGGTATTGCTGAGGCTTGGGGTACACATATGTATACATACTTCGTTCCTCGTTTTGTTTGAGTTGTGCACTTATGGGGTATACAAGAGTATACAGGCTTCGTGCATTGTTAGGCTGAGAGCATCGCAGTAGTTGTGGTTGAGAGGTTGTGTCTGCTTATGTGTTGTCGTGTGACCCATCGTAGCTGAGTATGAGTTGTATACTCGTTGGGTATGCATACACCTACGCACACGTGCTTTGTTGACTTGTACCTTCATATCTTTGTATTGAATAACCCATTCTTTACAATGGTGATTATGCCTTTAACTGGCTTCACTCATATGTATGCCTGACGGTGGTGAGTCTGCCTTTAAGGGGATTCGCTCTCATGCATATCTTCGGATTTAGACTTAAGTTGTAAACTACAACCATTGCTGATGTCTTTGGCTCCAATTATTATGACCTCCACCTTCGTTTGTAGGTCTGCTTTGGGAGGATTGACCTTCGTTGATGATGTTGATTCTATCCACTTATAGTAGCTCACAGAGATGTTGCTTGATGAACTCCGTCTGACTGAGTATACAAAGCTATAAAATTTGAGCAGGTAATGTCTTCCGATGACATTCTTTTGCCCCCAGAAATTCGCAAAGCGATAAGCTTAAGAATTTTAGAGGAACAAAGCTTTGTTCTTCCATGTGAGTTGTATTTTGAACCTTTGTCCTTGCGCTTCAACGTCGTCCCTAGTTGCTCATGCTTAGATACGTACGAGCCAAGGACAATCTTCGTAATTGTCTTTGGCTGTTGAGAATGTCTATAAATACATTCGAGCCAAAGATAAGCTCCATCTTTGCCCTTGGCTGCTCGTACTTAGATACGTACGAGCTAAGGGCAGCCTTCGTATTTGTCGTTGGCTGCTGAGAATGTATATGAATACATTCGAGCCAAAGATAAGCTTCGTATTTGCCCTTAGTTGCTCGTACTTAGATATGTACGAGGCAAAGGCAGTCTTCGTAATTGTCTTTGGATGTTGAGAAGGTATATAAATACATTTGAGCCAAAGATAAGCTCCATCTTTTCCCCTGGATGCTCGTACTTAGGTACGTACGATCCAATGACAGCCTTCGTAATTGTCTTTGGCTATTGAGAATGTGTATAAATACATTCGAGCCAAAGATAAGCTCCGTATTTGCCCTTGGCTGCTCGTACTTAGATTGTACGAGCCAAGGACAGTCTTCGTAATTGTCTTTTGCTGTTGAGAATGTATATAAATACATTTGAGCCCAAGATAAGCTTAGTTTTTTCCCCATGTCTTTGTTTACTTAGATAAGCACGAGCCACGGAACAGTCTTCGTTTTTGTCTTTGGTTGTTGGGAATGTAGATGAATACACTCGAGCCAAAGGTAAGCTCCATATTTGCCCCTTGATGCTCGTACTTTGATATGTACGATCCAAGGACAACATTGTAATCTTTGGCTGTTGAGAAGAGCCAAAGATAAGCTCCCTTTTTGTCCATAGATGTACTTAGATACGTACGATTCAAGAACAATCTTCGTAATTTTCTTTGACTATTGAGAATGTATATAAACACATTCGAGCCAAAGATAATCTCCGTTTCCCCCCTGGCTGCTCGTACTTAGATACATACGAGTCAAGGGAAGTCTTTGTTTTAATCTTTGGCTGTTGAGAAGAGACAAAGATAAGCTCCATCTTTGCCCATGTATACTCGTACTCATATATGTACGATCCAATGGAAGCCTTCGTAATTGTCTTTGGCCGTTGAGAACGTGTATGGACACGTTTGAGCCAAAAATAACCTTCGTTTTCGCCCCTGGCTTCGTTTACTTAGATAGCGTACGAGCCAAGGACAACCTTCGTTTTTGTCCCTAGCAGTTCGTACTTAGATATGTACGATCCAAGGATAATCTTCTTTTTTGTCTTTGACTGTTGAAAGTGTATATGAATACACTCGAGCCAAAGATAAGCTTTATTTTGGCTCCAAGGCTTCGTAATTTTGACCTTTGTATTTCCGTTTCCTGAGAGTAAAGGGGAAAAGGGGAAGGCTTTCCTAGTAGCCCCATTACGGAAATAAAAAAAATAAAAAAATAAAAGTTTAGTATAGAGCTTAACAGAGATATGTTTGCTGAGTTCGTATTTAATAGAACTGTCCAATGTTTGGGACTTAGTTCCTAAATGAACCTCAGATTCAAAAACGGCAGAGGGTAGTGAAAGCTGAGTAAAAGAAGGCGTATGCGAAAGAAAACGACCCTCAGCTCATAAATAACCTTAGGGATTTTACTCCAAAACTTTTGATGAGGTTCCTTCGGAAACGGAGGTATCCAGATCCAGAGAAGGTTTGCTCACATATTAAAAAATGACAGAGAATACCGCAAGCTGAGAAAAGAAGGCCTATGCGAAAAAACGACCCTCAGCTCATAAATAACCTTAGGGATTTTACTCCAAAACTTTTACTGAGGTTCCTTCGGAGACAAAGGTATTCAGATCCAGAAAAGGTTTGCTCATGAGCAAGCAAATAACAATAAAATAATAGCTTTTTAACCTTTGAAAAGTGTTTTTAAAGGTGTTTCTTAACCACTTTTTGTAGATCCGTAAGACTTCAAGATTTCTTCGAGGTTTAATACTCGAAAACTTGTCAAAGAATGATAAATCTTCACTAGAAAGTGTGATCTATGCCTCTTATTCTTAGATCTGATCTTCTAAAGAATATCTAAAGAAAAAAGATGATGAAATAGCAAATATAACGAGAATCGAGAGATTTTCGGTCCAGCTCGTTTCTAGCGCCAAACTGTGACTACTAAGTTTCCCATAGTCTACGTAATATGAACATCTCAGAGAATCCAATACTAAGTAGTATGGATACCTCAGTTGAACTGATAATGTTGAGTAATAAAAGGTACGTTCGTAATGAGATCTGATCAGAAGATCATATACTAAGTAAGTAAAGATACTTCGACAGAGCAGATGCTAAGAAAACAATGGTATCTGTGTAAAACAGAGACGAGTAAGCAAATGAGCTAAATAAAGAGATATCTCAGATGAACAGAGACAACCCAGAGAACAGAGATAACTCAGTAAGTAAATAGTTAAATGAGAAGTTAATGTAAGTGCAACTAAGTTAATAAATTACACAAGAGATTACGTGGTTCGGTTAATCTTAACCTACGTCCACGGTTAAAGATGATAAGTTTATTATTGATTTTGTTACATTTGGGTGGAAGAACTCCCTTAAAGAAAGTATGAAGCTCTAGTAAATAAGAGAGAAAATAGAGAGATGAGTCTTTTCTCTAATCCTAGCTCACCAAAAAGTCCCCTTTCTCTTGAGATGATGATGGGTATTTATAGCTCCATATACATCATGGATATTTTTGGTGTCTTATGTTCCATCGATATCTGATGGTCCTTGGTCAATCTAGTACCTTCGTTGGCCGCCCACCATCTCCAATCATACGATGCCACCTTAGCTTCCCCCACGTGCCATCGTGAACTGTGAAACCTCCGTACAAGTTGTACCTTCGTTGGCCGCGTACCTTTTCCAGTCAGAGGATGCCACGTACTCTGAGCCCACGTGGTTGACGACTGCGCCTTCGTACTAAAAGTTGTGCAGACTGCTTATCTACCTCTGACAAACAGACACACCCATGTGCCTGTAATACAACCTATTGCTTAATAACTAAGCAATCTTGGTAGTGATTTGGTGTACTATGTTGTAGCGTACTTTGATACTCCAACCTTTAACATTACGCCACACGTTGATAGAGATAACTTCATAACTTAGCATCCTAAGGAGAGATGTAGTGTGCGTTGTTGTAACATAATAAGTTACTCCACCTTTAATGTTGTGCCACGTGGCACAACAGATTTTTGGTATCTACAGTTCTTTAGCTTGTTACACACAAATGAAATATACCTTCATTTATGGGTAACCATACCTAAACGTGTATATTGAGTTGACTCAATAATAGTTAACCGAAGTTAGCCATATGAACACTTTTCTCTTAACCATGTTCATCTTAACACTTCTAGATCAATTGATAATCAAATGAATCTAATTGTATTACTCATAGAGTTGTTCAATTGTTTATATTCTCATAGAATTATACAAGAGACAATTGAAGCAAAATCGGATTGATTCAAAAGAATCGGTTCATGAACATTTTAGCCACAGTTTGCTAAGATTGTATTCCTTAATTTATAAATGTATTTTTTCATGAGTATGAAATCATACTTAACCGATTTTAGAACTTGAACCAGTTAAGTTTGCAAATGGCTAAGCAAACTTAAGTTCCAGACATTGGTCACAAGCCGACAGTTTGCAAAAGGGTACGCAAACTTTAGTTCCGGACCTAAATCAGTTCAAACTGTTAGCGAACGGGTACGCAAACTTGGTTCCTGGAATTCAACAATTAAATCAGTTTGCGAACGGGTATGCAAATTTAATTACATTGACTTAAATAGTTGAATAAGTTTGCGAACGGGTATGCAAACTTCCGGTCCTGAATTCCGTCAAAACAGTTCATACACTAAGTACACAAACCGTAATGTATCCATACATGGGTTTTAGCTCTTAACTCCCATTTATATCATTGAAACAGTCTTAGAAGACGACAATAACTGTCTCATACAAACTATTAGCTTATAAGAATTTATCAAGTGATCGAATGATCAATATGAAACATTCTGAGTCTACTCAAATGACTATCTCACACAAATCATGTAAGATGTTACCATGTGATTTTCACATGATCATCTTTTGACTTTCGTCAAGAATAATGATGAACGTGGTTAAAGCACAAAGCTTTTCAACACATATTTCGAGAAAGATATAAGCGAGTTAAACTCAACTCGAAATATCAAATGTGTATAATGTAAAGTCGATATAGTTATACGATTTTGTCTCAATAGGAGATAGAATATAATAGACTTCTGAGTGATCGATGAGTTCAAGTCTCCACATACCTTTTGTTGATGAAGTTCCACAAGCTCCCCTTAGTAGTTCTTCGTCTTCAATCGATGAACGCCGTAAAGTCTAAAGCTCAACTACACATTCTATCCTAATCTGAGACATAGCTATACGCAGACTAGAAATCAAGACTTATAGTTTTGACAACTAAACTTGACAAACAAGCTTGAGATAGCAACACTTGGGAGTTCGACCGAGCAGTGCTCTAATAATCTCCCCCTTTGTCAATTTTAGTGACAAAACTATCAATACATATGGATTACAAAATAAATAAACTTTGTAGCTTCTCATCCAAATACTTGATTTCCTCGGTTTTCAACATTCCTTGAATTCTTCGTCACTCCAAGTATTCTAGTGATTCTGAGCTTGTTCAACTCAGCATCATAGTTGTTGAAGATCCGTAGCCATAACAATAATCAACAAGATTATTTTCATATTGTTATACAATGTCATAGTATTATTGCACAACATCAAAGTTCAATTGTATCACAACTTTGACAATAATACTACGGTGATATGTATCACTCCCCCTTAGTCAATATATAGTTCATCTCACAATGAAAACCGCTCCCCCTTACATAATGATCCGTAAACCATATGTATATGTAGTGTGAACTACAAAATAATTCTCCCCCTTTTTGTCAATATAAATTGGCAAATGTACAAAAACTAGCGGGATCATAATGAAATTCTCAAAGAGATACTTCATGACTAAAAGAGAACATATCAACTTTGTTTCGATGATTTCACATAGTCAAAACTTAGTGTATTCATCAAGGAGTTTATAAAGATACAAGATAACTCCTACAATATTCCACAACCGCACTCCCCACAAAGATTTAGCAATAAAACACAAGTTTAATTAAGAATTCTCCCCTATAAAATGTCATTCCCGAAAGAACAACAAGAGCGACCTTACTTCTACGAGGAAAGAAGGATTTCTTTGGATATTTTGATTCTAAACAGAAAAAAACTACTACTACTAGAAACAAATGAGGAATTGAAACAACAATTTACTGAAACTTCAAGCTTTTATTGCCCAAAAGATATTGATAGATCCAGGGGCAAGAAGACAACTAGAAATCTAATGAACCAAAACAACACTAATAGACTGTCATAAGTGTTGAAACGTAGCAGTATCCAGAGGTTTGGTGGGAATATCATCCAATTGATGTTCGGAAGGCAAAAATTCCATATTAATGATACTATTTTCATAGAGATATCTAATGAAATGATACATGATGTCGATGTGCTTAGTTCTTGAGTGCTCAACAAGATTATCAGTGATGTGAATCGCGCTAGAGTTATCACAAAAGATTTTCATTATTCGAGTGTCAATTCCATAATCAGCAAGCATTTGTTTCATCCGTAGGAGTTGAGTACAACATCATCATGCAACAATGTACTCTGCTTCACACGTTGAGAGGGATTGTGAATTTTGTTTCTTGCTATGCGAATCTACAAGATTCAATGCTACACAGTAGAAACCCCCAAATGTACTATTTCTGTCTTCGCATCATGATGATGCAACATTGGCTCTGGGCCAATATTCCTCTTAATGCGACAGAAACTTGAGATGAAGATTCATCTCATGCCATGGCGCATCTTTTAGCATGCTCCACGCTAAAAACACAGGGTGTTACAATATTCACCCTTTAAATAATTTCGTCCCGAAATTCAAAACAAAACTATTGTGGATAATATCTTCGGTTTGGATTTCTGAACAAAAGTCCCATGCCAGATGCTCATAAATCACGCTTCTTCAGGTCGTCGTGAACATCAATTTAGACCTTCTGAGCAAACGTCACATACCGTTTGCCCAGGGATCCAAAAGTGCCCGCACGTTACCGAGAATATCGAGTTGGCCAGTTGTCAAATGATATCTCAAAAAGGTTTCTTAAGGGGAGTCCCATACCACCGCTCAGGAAATCCTTAAAGTAATAGTCGGCCAGCTGCCAACGTCGGAAATGACCAATTGCCGAATATAACAGTCGGACGATTGCCAGCACCAAAAATGGCTAATTGCCAAAACAGATATTAGTCGGCCATTTGCCAACATCAACAAGGTTAAAGGATGTCCAGTTGCCGATGATAAAATTTGGCCAATTGCAAATATTAAAGGATGGCTAGTTGCCGACATCCGCGCAAAAGTTGGCCTACTCTCCAACTTTATTTCCTTTAGAAGGAAACAATACTCGTTTGACGAGTCCACTCCGCGCAGTTCCTAGAGTTTTCTCAGAACTTTCTGTGATACCAACTATGACGGACTGGAAAATTATGCCCGGCGCGCCAGGACGTGCGCCATAATGATGCTACAGTCTGAGCCTTATAGCTAAGCAAATGCACGTCCATTTTCTCTTGCAAGCATGCTCGTGGAGCATGATGCAGCTAAATTAGCTTCCATATCGTTCCAGCTTACCCTTGTTCCACGAAGGGCTTAAATCCTTGAAGGCTACGGTCGATGCGCCTCACACGCATCACTGGCTTTCAAGTCTTGTCCGGGCATAAGATATGCTTGGAATTGCACATAGGTCATTGGCGGCCTAATTCTATCTCCCTTAGGCTTATGCAAGCTCCGCTAACTTTCATATCGACCTAGCTTACTTTCTGGGCCATGCCAATGCGCCATTGGTACATGCCTACGTCAAACGGCTTGATAGGAAATATGAGCATCCAAGGAATGAAATGCAACTTTCCTCATCAAGTTTGGACGTAATCATTTCTTGCATCGAGCTACCGAGCTTAGATGATATGAGGGGCCAAAGTGTTGGACCGGCAATGCTGCAACTCATTTCGGCTGCCTACGTACCCTTCTCCACTCTAAAGATATTGTGCACAAACCGTAGTTCATCAGCGAAGGGACATAAACTTATTCCTAACTCGTTTGCAAGGCTGTGGCCTGGCAATAATGGTAATGGCTTAGTTTGTATAGGCCGTTCCTTCAAGATGCACAATGATTATGCATCATCGGGTCTGCGACATGGCATAGTGATGCCTTCGCATCATCTGCCCCATTGACAACGCTATGCAACTGTATATGAGGCTTACACATCATTTATACTCTTCCGCCTAAGCTATGAAGCTTACTTGGTGCATGGTCTGCATATGCGCCTTCAACCAAGTACCCCTCTCTATATATGTTAACTTGCAATTTCTACAAGTATGTAAAAGGGACCACATTGACATGTCTGCTTCACTATTCATGTGCAATAATTGCGTGCAATGATTGCGTACAAAGATTACGTACAATGATTGCGCATAATGATTACATTCGTTCTGCTACCCCTCTTTGGCCTGATGCACAATGATTGTGCGGCTCTAGGCCAATAGCCTTCATAATGCGCAATGATTACGCTACAAGCTCAAGGCCACCTAACCAACTAGCCTAATGCATCATGATGATGCAACATTGGCTCTGGGCCAATGTTCCTGTTAACGCGACAAAAACTTGAGATGAAGCTTCATCTCATGCCATGGCGCATCTTTTCGCATGCGCCATGCTAAAAACACGAGGTGTTACAATATTCACCCCTTTAAAAAAATTCGTCCCGAAATTCAAAACAAAACTATTCTGGACAATCTCTTCGGTTTGGACTCCTGAAAAAAGTCCCATACCAGATGCTCAGAAATCACGCTTCTTCAGGTCGTCGTGAACATAAATTTAGATCTTCTGAGCAAACGTCCCATACCGCTTGCCCAGGGATCCAAAAGTGCCCACACGTTACCGAGAATATCGAGTTGGCCAGTTTCCAAACGATATCTCAAACAGGTTTTCTAAGGGGCGTCCCATACCACCACTCAGGAATCCTTAAAGTAATAGTCGGCCAGTTGCCAACGTCAGAAATGGCCAATTGCCGAATATAATAGCCGGACGATTCCCAGCACCAAAAATGGCTAATTTCCAAAACAGATATTAGTAGGACATTTGATAACATCAACAAGGTTAAAGGATGGTCAGTTGCCAACCCACTATCGGCCATTTGTCGATGATAAAAATTGGCCAATTGCAATATTAAAGGATGGTCAGTCGCCAACCCACTATCGGCCAGTTTTCGACATCCGCGCAAAAGTTGGCATACTCTCCAACTTTATTTCCTTTAGAAGGAAATAATACTCGTTTGACGAGTCCACTCCGCACAGTCCCAAGAGTTTTCTCGGAACTTGCTCTGATACCAACTGTGACAGACCGAAAAATTACATCCGACACGCCAGGGCGCGAATGCGATAACTCCCCTGGTGCACCATAATGATGGTACAGTCCGGGACTTATAACTAGGAAAATGCACGTCCATTTGCCCTTGCAAGCATGCTCGTGGAGCATGATTCAGCTAAATTAGCTTCCACGCCATTCCAACTTACCCTTGTTCCGCGAAGGGTTTAAAGCCTTGAAGAATACGGTCGATGCACCTCACACGCATCACTGGATTTCGAGTCTTGTCCAGGCATAAGGCATGCTTGGACTTGCAGATAGGACATTGACGGCCTAATTCTATCTCCTTTAGGCTTATGGAAGCTCCGATAACTTGTATATCGATCTAGCTTACTTTTCGGGCCATGCACAATGTGCCATTGGTACATGCCTAAGTTAAATGGCTTGATAGGAAGTATGAGCATCCACGGAATAGAATACAACTTGCGTCATCAAGTTTGGCCGCAATCATCTATTGCATCGATCTACCGAGCTTAGATGATATGAGGGGCCAACGTGTTGGACTGGTAATGTTGCAACTCATTGCGGCTGCCTACATACACTTCCTTACTCTAAAGGGATCAAGCACAGACCGTAGTTCATCCGCGAAGGGACAGATACTTAAGCCGAACTCGTTTGCAAGGCTGTGGCCTGGCAATAATGGTAATGGCCTGGTCCGTATAGGTCGTTCCGTCAAGATGCAAAATGATTATGCACCATCGGGACTGCGACATGGCATAGTGATGCCTTCGCATCATATGTCCCATTGTCAACGCTATGCAACTATAAATGAGGCTTACCCATCATTTATACTCTTCCGGCTAAGCTATGAAGCTTACTTGGTGCATGGTACGCATATGCACCTTCAGCCAAGTACCCCTCCCTATATATGTTAACTTGCAATTTCTACAAGTCTGGAAAGAGGACCATATTGACATGCCTGCTTCACTATTCATGTGCAATGATTGCGTACAATGATTGCGCAATATTCGTTCGGCCAACCCTGTCTTGCCTGATGCATAATGATTGTGTGTTTGGCTCTAGGACAAAAGCCTTCATAATGCGCAATGATTACACTACAAGCTCAAGGCCACCTACCCAACTGGCCTAATGAATCATGATGATCCAACATTGGCTCTGGGCCAATATTCCTCTTAACGCGACAGAAACTTGAAATGAAGCTTCATCTCGTTCCATGACGCATCTTTTAGCATACACCATGCTAAAAAGACGGGGTGTTACATCTTGTCTTTGAAATTGATTTAACTCTTCATCCATTGCATTCACCCAAAAGGGATCACTAAGATCTTGATCAATATTTTTCGGTTCTACTTGTGACAGATAACAACCAAAATTGCAAATATTTTGAAGTTGTCCTCTCGTCTTAGATGTAGAATCCTTTATTCCAATAATACTATTAGTATCATGATTCCTTTTAACCCAGAGGTGCCGAGGAGGAGAACGTTCTTGTTCAAAAGGAATATCCTGATTAAGGCTTTTCTCCTCGTAACTAGAAACGTCAGGATCAACAACTGTTGGAACAACTTCTACTGATTCTGGAATTTCCTTGACTTTCTCAATTATCTCAGTTGGAGGCAATTCAGCATGAGAGCTATCATGAATAAAATTGCTCATATCATCGATGATGACATTTGCAGATTCCATCATAATTTGGGTTCTGAGATTAAATACTCGAAAACCACGACTATCAGATGCATAGCCAAGAAATATACCTTCATCGCTCTTAGAATCAACTTTCCCTTTCTGTTCTCGATCTTTCAGAATGTAGCACTTAATTCCAAACACTCTGAGATAGTGTAGGTTGGGCTTCTTACCGTACCACAACTCATAAGGAGTATTTAGGGTTTTTGACCGTAGGTAGACACGGTTAATCAAATACCATGTTGTAAAAACAGCTTCTCCCCAAAACTTTAACGGTAATTTTTTATTATGGAGCATTAACCTTGCCATTTCCTGAATATTCATATTATTTCTTTATGCAACTCCATTTGCTTGTGGAGTAATGGGGGGTGAGTATTGTTGAATAATCCCTAGTTTGTCACAAAATTCAAACACCTTAGTGTCTTTGAATTCAGTTCGACGGTCACTTCTAATTTTCTTTAGCTTGCGACCTTGTTCGTTCTGGATTCTATTAACAATAATATTGAATTCATCAAGGGTTTCATTCTTATGAGCTAAAAAATCCACCCAAGTGAATCTGGTGTAATCATCTACCATAACTAAAGCATACTTCTTCCCAGCAACAATAGGTTGCTGAATAGGGACGAAGATATCCGTATGAATTAAATCAAGTGGAGCTTTAGTGAGAATATCTCGAGATGATTTATGTGGAACTTTCGTTTGTTTACCTTTTTGACAGGAACCACAAACACCCTCAATCTTAACATTGATTTTGAGAACACCTCTAATAAGTTCTTTATTGATGATCTTAGTTAGAAGGCAATAATTGATGTGACCAAAACGTTCATGCCAAAGATGTGTAGATTCCACCTTAGTCAAATTGCAACAATTGCTAAACTGAGTGTCTAAGAGATAACAATTATTTTTACCACGAGTTCCATGAAAATTTACTTTTCCAGTTTTTTGTACAATGTCACATCCATTGGAATTGAAGACAACTTTATGGCCTTTGTCACAAATTTGACTAACAGAAAGAAAATTAGCAGTCTATTTTTAGGTGAAAACTGATTTTGCTGTTTTTGGTAAATTTGGGTGTGTTGATAAGAAACAAATTCAAACCCTAAACAAATGCACTGCATGGGAGTACTTTTAGATTCGAGAGATCAATCTGTAAGACTCTGGCCTAAACCAAGAAATAGTCGTCCCATATTCAATTCGGTCACAAGGTGAAGGAGAAGGGTTGATCTTAGGGAGGGAAGCGAAGAAGGTGTTTGAGATCAGAATGTTGAATTATGAAGGTGTGGCTGTTTTATGACTTGTATCATAAAATGGTTTCTGGCTATCTGTGTTGATAAAAATTGTGTCTTCGAAGATAGGTTTAAAACCTATTTATACAAGTCATTGAGTGCACCCCTGATATCGTAGGAAGTGGAGGAGGTTAAGTAGTGGAGAAGTGGAGTTGTGCAAAAAAGTGGTGATCACCACGTTTCTATCATGTAGGAAGGTCAGTTACACTTTCACCCACTACTCTCATTATTGTTAACCATCCGTGCTTTCCTAACACTTTCTCGTAATGGGCGCATCTCACACCGCACGCTGTAAACCACCAGACCAATACACTAGTGAGCATCCCAAGTTTGTGACATGTTTGATGTCTCGAGTAAATGGGTCAAGTCGTGAGACTTGCCGCTAAAAACAGCATATAGTGCTTCTTAGGTTAAATAACTAAATTATTAGTGAAGCCGATATTCATAAAATATCGTATGTATTCAATGCACGTAAAGCATCGCTTTTAAGAAAGCAACTCAAAATAATCGATGTGCATGGATCATCGTTGTTTTAGAGCCTGTCTAAATTTAGTCGCGAGTCGATCGTCTTAAAAAGAAGAGTGTGACTAGACACTTTTGGGTGATCGTTTGGTAGCTCTAGGGACGAGCTATTGCTTGGTCGATCACTCCAAGAAGACGAGTGATGGATGGTAGCTATTCTAAAATCCTACCGGTTGATCTAAATTAGATTTGGATCGCTCAAATCGGATAGCCAAATTGAGTGGCCGAGACGATTTGCGGCAGTTAATGATTGTTGTTGAAGCAGCGCGAAGGACCATCTTTGGGCGATCGTTTGAAGATCATATGGGCTAGTTGTAGCTTGGACGATTGCTCCTCATGGAAGGGGGGTGGTCGGTGATCATAGTGTCGCCCTATCAGTTATCTAATATCTGATCTAAACCGTCCAAACAATCTAGCGAAGTTGGATGATCGAGATGGTATGCGGCAGCTATTTGCTGTTGTTGATCCAAATTAGGGTTTGGAAGCCGTGTGGCCAACCCTAGTTTGGCTGATCTAATGAAAGCGCTGGGCGCTAGTTCGAGAAGGCCGATCGGTCACGTGCAAAGAGGGCCTCCGGTGTGCACACTGACATTTCTTGGGCCATCTAAAAGTAGATCTAAGCCATTCGATTTAGCTGGCGAAGATGGGCGGTGATGATCGATTTGCGACAGTAACATACTGCCGCAAACACAAATTAGGGTTTCAAAGCAGCCGCGTCCGCCCTAGTTCGATCGAATGGTTTGATGCGTCATTGACTTTCCATGAGCAAGTCGATCGACTGGGAAGAAAATTGGGCCGCCGGTGAACACATTGGCACCTGTTTGATCGTTCGAGATGCGATCTAAGCCGTCTAACTAGGCCGGCTAAGCTGGACGGATGCGATAGGTTTTGAGACCGTTTTTGCCGGTCTTAGCTCGTTTGAGTTTGTTTTTCCAATAGCACGATCACCCACATTAGGGTTAATCGTTCGAAGTGCTGCGGATGTACTAGAAGGAATTTGCTCGGTCGGGATGCTAGTGGGCCCGCCGGCAGTCACCGTGATGATTGCCTAATTCTGCCAGGAGTAGGCTAGGCTTGTTGAATTGCGTGGCCAAATTGTGTAGCCGTGATTATTTTTGAGACTGATATGGACAGTCTATATTTTCTTTAAGGAATTAAATGCGTCGATCGAGCTAACTCTTAAATAAAAGTGTGTCGACACGAAAATCTCTTTGTCAGAGGGTGATGCATCCTGTGTGAGTACTTTCATGCAGATCTCAATACTGACACTTCGGGAAACTCATGCTACTCCGCTGTGACTGAACATTAATCGCCATGTCATGCCAATATTGGGAGTTCAGATGCGGAACATAGCATAGGAGAATACTACACAGGCCAATGCATTAGTGAATAATGCAGTAGGTTAAAATTTACAGAATATCTGGGATTGTTGCTTCATGCACCATTCTGGATAAATTTCATAAATATGTTGAATTTCTCAATACATATGTAAGTAAGGAGGTATGAACGCTTTTGTTCCTTTGAAGGATGACAGTGCATCAATTACAGGGTCTTATAATTTTACCCCTGAACTAAAAACCACCATCAACATTAAGTCCCCTGCTTAGCACGTAACAGTGGCATTGTTGCGGGGTAAGCACTGGATGGTGACAGTCAAAAGAAATTCACAAGAAGAGTTTTAGCGCACATTACCAGGATAGAGCCTGGCTCGCCCCTTGAGCAAGATACGTTTCCTTTTAGCGCACGTCAGTTGTCTTCAGATAGATAAGTATCTATTTGATTGTTATCCCGCATCTGGAGCCTTTATACACGGAAAGTAGAGACTCCTTTTCTTTCCAGGATCTTACTAATTTGTGGAATATAAGGAAGACGCTGGAGCCTTTCTCCCATCGCAGAATTGCTTTTCTTCTTCGTTCCAGGTATTGCTCCATGTTCATCATGCGATTTGATTTTTTGATTGACGATGATGATTTTTTTTTATATACTAGCTGTTGATATAATCATAACGCCTTTTTGCAGTATATGATGAGAACTGTTGGTGATGATTACCCTTTTACTTCTCCATAAAAGAGCTTTGAAGTCGAAAAGCCCAAGGATAATGCGTTCGAGGAGGTTATGGCCCAAATAGATTCTCCATTTCGCAAAGCTGGTCGTGTCATACAGGGTATGTCTCTTCGCACTTATGCATCGTTCGAGAGCGTACTCATGCCTTTTTGGCTTCATTCAGCATGGAGGATAAATGGAGGAACGACGAAGCGTCTCAGCCGACAAGCGCGAGAGCTGAAAGGTTTGCAGATCGACTAAAGAGGCGAAGGATCGAGCACAAGCGGCCTCCCCGCGAAAATATGCATGATTACCTGGTCCATAACGACATCATAATCCCTGACTCTGATGTGGACGAACCTGATCATCCAAAGGTTGTTAGCACGATATCCAAGGAGGGCGCTGAAGTGGCTTCCGGAGAAAACGCTAAAATAATTTCTAAAAGGGATGTCGGTGCAGCCTCTGAAAGGGAAATTTTGATGGATTCTAGAGAGGATGCGGCGGTGGTTCGCGAGGGAAATGTTGGAACAGTATCCCAAAAGGAGATCGAGGCAGCTTCTAGAGAGGAGGTGGTAGCGGCTTGCGAAGAAGGCGTTGAAGCAGCTTCAAATGACGGTTCCGATGAAGGCACTGCTGATCTTAATCTCGCTGATGACTAGATTTTCCCTTTTGTTATCCTCCTCTTTTTTTTAGTACTTATTCACATCTTGTAAACATATTCTTCATATACTCAGTGGCGGCTGAGTTTAAGTTTTTGTTTAAACAATGGTTCTTGTAATCATGTTATCTTGAGACCCTAACTGCGGTGTTCTCTAGTAGGGTTATAATAGGATCTCCCTATTCCATTAATTCGCGCAGCCAATACATATAAGTGGTGATATGATTTTATGTGCCCGGGCGCCACCTCTATTACAATTGCCTTAATATTATAACTCAAAGTAGGGGACGCAATGTTCACCTTCAATTCGGTAACACGTTGCAATTGGCGATGTGGCAATCAAGGAGTCGTTTCATCATTGAAGTGGGATGCACTTCATAGCGTGAGAAGATGCTTGCCCTAAAATCACAGTCGTTTAACGGCTTCCCTGTCCTTTTTCTTCCTCCAATATTATTCTCCTCGGTGTTTTGAAGGATTTGAGATGTTTTGTTTATGGTTTTGTCTTTTCTGATTTGAATCGATGGGTAATGATGAAAGTTCGGGTTTGCTCGAGGCTTTATCTCATGATTCAGGAGGAGATATTTCTAAAAGGAAATGATGCTTTTATTAACTGATAAATTGAAACCCTAATTATGAATGCAAGCAGTGGAATCATTTTGGAGGAATTACAAATATTGCATTTAAAAGAGAAATTGCTAGAGGAAACACTAAAAGGAATGTCAGAGTGAATGGTGGCGTGACATCTTAGGCATTGAAGGGTTTGAGCCAGTGGGTGTATATTACTACACCCTCTAGCTTGTCTGTATTGATGAGCTTGCAATAACCTCCTAAGATAACTTCTGCCACTAGGTACGACCCGTCTTTCTCTCCTGCGGAATCATAGGGAGCAGGCTGAACGGAAACTTTCACTACCAGATCTCCAACTTGGAATGAATTTGGGCATTGCGCCATTACTTTACCAGATTCCTTATCTTTAACCGTGACAGTTTCTAAGCTCTTGATAAAATATTTGAAAGGACCAGCATCCCATTCCCATCTCCTAGTGGCGACTGGGTTGGTGATCGGAACGAGTCCCCGAGTCTTGGGGGAAGGAGGAGTGACTGGTTGCAAAAAGGGTTGTTCAATAAGACTTACTTGTGCCCGGAATCTGCGAACAAATGCTGATACTCTCTCGCCGGGTAGTTATGTCACATTCGTGAGTTGTTGATACGACGACAAATAGTCTTCAGGATCATATGGTTTGTTGGAGACTCTTTCGGGTATAAACAATGGTAAAGGACATACTCCTAGCTTCGCCTTGTTATCGTGTATCCGTCAGCGCCCCAGGACCATATCATAATTTGGGTATTCTTTAACTACATGAAATTTAGCGTGTGTTAGGGCATCACCCACCTTGATTTCGAGATTGATGTACCCATAAGCGTCTCTGGATTATCCTTCAGAGTTTTTGATTATGGTTGGGTAGTGAATCGGTTCCTGCTTCGAAATATTTGCAGCTTTCAGAGTCTTGATAGAGACAATATTGAAGTCAAAGGCCGCATCAATCAGTGTGTTGTAAAACTCGACATCCTTCAAGCAAGCGGTGGTTAGGAGTCCCCAGTTGCATCTATCAGTCCCACTTCCCAGGGAAGATTGGGGTTTAGGAGCGGTTTCCCTAATTGGAAACAGACGCTTGCCTGATACGACACGGTTGATAGCTCCGAACATGTCTTGACGCTGCGCCTTGGACAAATATAGTATTTCACATAAATGCTTCATCATAGACTGCACAGTTTGGTGGACGGAGTCCCCAGAAATCATGCAGCTCCTGACAAGAAGAGGGTCTCTGTGAACTCCTTCATTTCCTAATTGAAGTTCTCCTGCATCCACCTTCTCTTTGAAAATTCTCTTCAATTTATTGCAGTCACTGGTCGGATGGTTGGCAAATCCATGGTAGTGACAATACTTATATTTTCCATCTCTTCTTCGATCGGCGGTCGTCTGAGTGGAGGCAGTTTGATGGCGTCATCTTGTATGCATGCTTCCAGGAGTTCTATGACTTCGTTTATTGGAAATGGGAAGTCTACAACAGCATCCCCAGTTTCTTGCACAGGAGTCTTAGCCGCGACTTTCTGGGATGGAGTCGTCTGCGCTGGTGCTGCACGTTTGGGTTGTTGTTCCGCTGCTGGAGCTTTCCTTTTCCCTCCTTCACCTACTACGCTTACATAAGGACCGGTGTTATATTGCTTGTTGATGAGGCATCTGTTTCCTCGAGTTTCGCGTGCATCTTCACCCCTTTGACGGTCTGGCTCTTTCTAACAACGCTGGTGCGGTTGTAGCCGACCGCTTAGTAGCTTCATGGAGTTCAAAGAACGTATGGAAACGCAGGTTTCCAGTAAAACACGATAGATGGGAACCATACCGTTGATGCATGACTCCACCAACTACTGCTCGGTCACATTTGGGTCGTGACAATCTAAAGCTTGAATTTTGAATCTCTTGACGTAATCGTTTGGATGATCTTTCTTTCGTTGAAACATTCTTCCTAAGTCTGAGAAAGTGATTTTCTCAGATACGAAGAAATATTTCTTATAGAAATCGGTGACCAACTAATACCAGTTGGATATGTTGTTTGGTGCGATGTTGTTGTACCAAGTATACGCCCTTCTGGTAAGCGACTTTGAAAACTCTATCAGGCAAGGACATGATTATATTCGTGTTCTCCCAAGGATTCCAAAAAACGAGAGACATGTTCGCGAGCGTTACCAGTACCATCATAGAGAGAAAATTGAGGAGAGGAGTATCCTCTCGGGAGAGGAACTCTTTGAACATCAGGAGGATACAGAGGTTGGTGCCGGTGCAGGTCCACTGGGTTTTCTTTGCCTCGATTTTGGAGAAGACGCTCTAGATCCTCACGTGTGATGAAGTTGGACGGCTGATTCCTTTCTCTTGAGCAGCGTTCAGGGGCCACACGAACTTCTTCATCTATGAAGGCACGCCCTGTTGAAGCACTCACGCTAGGAGTGTTAAAAGTAACCCTTATTGGATTCATGGGTTGACGCGGCTCTTGCGGTATTCGCTCTGTTAGCGTCTTGAGGAAAGTGAGTACCTCTTTCTGAGTCATAGCCATGGCCGTCTGACCTTTAGCGAGAACTTCTTGTCTTTCCATCAAATCAACAATAATGAGTGGGGGTTGCCTTGCTCTGACTCCTCCAGTCTCTCATCCCGCTGAAGAAATGGTGGCAGCCCTGGTGACGATTGGAGATGTCGTGCTCGAAGAAATATTAGGAGTAGCAGCGGCTCTGGCTCTGGTAATGGGAGGTGTCACGCCAGAGGGGATACTTACAGCGTTACTGGTGTTGGCGCTAGAAGATGTAACACAATGTGATGTGTTGACTGTGCTAGCAGGCGGTACATTGGTGTTAACTATAGGGATATTGGCACCGGGAGCGTGATCAGCGCCCGTAGCATCAGGATTGGTAACTGACCCAGAACTAAGATCTACCATCTTGAATTTGAGAAAATTTAAATGAAATTGAAAATTGATCTTGCAACCGAGAGATTAACCTCCGAATGTGGTCGCCGGTTGTTTTGGGGTAAAAACCGATTCTGCTGTTTTTGGTAAATTTGGGCATGTTCATAAGAAACGAATTCAAACCCTAAACAAATGCGCTGCACGGGAGTACTTTTAGATTCGAGAGATCAATCTGTAAGACTCTGGTCTAAACCAAGAAATAGTCGTCCCATATTCAATTCGGTCACAAGGTGAAGGAGAAGGGTTGATCTTAGGGAGGGAAGCGAAGAAGGTGATTGAGATCAGAATGTTGAATTATGAAGGTGTGGTTGTTTTATGACTTGTATCATAAAATGGTTTCTGGCTATCTGTGTTGATAACAATTGTGTCTTCGAAGATAGGCTGAAAACCTATTTATACAAGTCATTGAGCGCACCCCTGATCTCGTAGGAAGTGGATGCGGTTAAGTAGTGGAGAAGTGGAGTTGTGCAAAAAGTGGTGATCACCACGTTTCCATCATGTAGGAAGACCAGTCACACTTTAACCCACTACTCTCATTATCGTTAACCATACGTGCTTTCCTGACACTTCCTCGTAACAGGCGCGTTGCACGCCGCACACTGTAAACCTCCAGACCAATACCCCAGTGAGCAAACCCCGGTTTGTGACATGTTTGATGTCTCGAGTAAAAGGGTCAAGTCGTGAGACTTGCCGCTAAAAGCAGCATATAGTGCTTCTTAGGTTAAATAACTAAATTATTAGTGAAGCCGATATTCATAAAATATTGTATGTACTCAATGCACGTAAAACATCGCTTTTAAGCAAACAACTCAAAATAATCGATGTGCATGGAGCATCATTGTTTTAGAGCCTGTCTAAATTAGTCGCGAGTCGATCGTCTTAAAAAGAAGAGTGTGACCGGACACTTTTGGGTGATCGTTTGGTAGCTCTAGGGACGAGCTATTGTTTGGTCGATCACTCCATGTAGACGAGTGATGGATGGTATCCATTCTAAAATCCTACCGGTTGATTTAAATTAGATCTGGATCGCTCAAATCGGCTAGCCAAGTTGAATGGCCAAGACAATTTGCGGCAGTTAATGACTGATGTTGAAGTAGAGCGAAGGACCATCTTCGGGCGATCGTTTGAGGATCATATGGGCTAGTTGTATCTTGGACGATTGCTCCTCATGGAAGGGGGTGGCCAGTGATCATAGTGTCTCCCTATCGGTTATCTAATATCTGATCTAAACCGTCAGACCAAGATAGCGAAGTTGAATGGTCGAGATGGTTTGTGAAAGCTATTTGCTGTTGTTGATCCAAATTAGGGTTTGGAAGCCGTGTGGCCAACCCTAGTTTGGATGATCGAATGAAAGCGCTGGGCGCTAGTTTGAGAAGGTCGATCGGCCACGTACAAAGGAGGGACGTCGGTGTGCACGCTGACATTTCTTGGGCCATCTATAAATAGATCTAAGCCATTCGATTTAGCTGGCGAAGATGGGAGGTCATGATCGATTTGCGACAGTAACATACTGCCGCAAACACAAATTAGGGTTTCAAAGCAGCCGCGTCCGCCCTAGTTCGATCGAATGGTTTGATGCGTCATTGACTTGCCATGAGCAAGTCAATCGACTGGGAAGAAAATTGGGCTTCCGGTGAACACATTGGCACCTCTTTGATCGTTCGAGATGCGATCTAAGCCGTCCAACTAGGCCGGATAAGTTGGACAGATGCGATGGGTTTTGAGACCGTTTTTGCCGGTCTTAGCTCGTTTGAGCTTGTTTTGCCAATAGCGTGATCACCCACATTAGGGTTAATTGTTCGAAGCACTGCGGATGTACTAGATGGAATTTTCTCGGTCGGGATGCTAGTGGGCCCACCGACGGTCACCGTGATGATTGCCTAATTCTGCCAGGAGTAGGCTAGGCTTGTTGAATTGCGTGGCCAAATTGTGTGGCCGTTATTATTTTTGAGACTGATATGGACAGTCTAGATTTTCCTTAAGGAATTAAATGCGTCGATCGAGCTAACTCTTAAATAAAAGTGTGTCGACACGAAAATCTCTTTGTCAGAGGGTGATGCATTTTGTGTGAGTACTTTCATGCAGATCTCAATACTGACTCTTCGGGAGATTCATGCTACTCCGCTGCGAGTGAACATTAATCGTCATGTCATGCCAATATTGGGAGTTCAGCTGCTGAACATAGCATAGGAAAATACTACACATGCTAATGCATTAGTGAATAATGCAGTAGGTTAAAATTTATAGAATATCTGGGATTGTTGCTTCATGCACCATTCTGGATAAATTTCATAAATATGTTGAATTGCTCAATACATATGTAAGTAAGGAAGTCTGAATGTTTCTGTTCCTTTGCAGGATGATAGTGCATCAATTACAGGGTTTTACAATTTTACCTCTGAACTAAAAACCACCATCAACACAGCCATACCTTTAACGTAAACTACATCATGGATTTCAAAAACGCCAGGTTGTTTGATCGTCCCCTTTTTGCTTATGTAGCAACAACTCTCATCTCCGAATGTTACTGGACCTCCTTCAAAATCGCTTGAATTCACAAACCACGAAAGATCTCCAGTTATATGTCGGCTACATCCACTATCAAGGAACCATTGAAATGGTGATGTTGATTTAGAGAAAAAGCCCCCATACTAATACTACTATCCCGATTGGGTTTTCTTGTTAGAATTCTACACCTTTTGAGGGAAGAAAACAGTTGTTCAACTTTTTTGTAAGATGTACACTAGAAACCTTTAAACTTTTCTTGAAAGATGTACACGTATGTTGGAAATGATTATGAGAACCACAAAACATATATATACCAACATCTTTAAACTCATCTGAGAGGTTTTGAGTCGCATCAGGTTTCACAAAGTATAAACCTCGCTTATCTCCTGAGTTTCGACAATTCTTCATAGAAGAATTAAATGAGTTTTTCATATCCATTGAAGAAACTTTGACAGACTTCAAATCCTTATAATTTTCAATATCTGCAACAAGATCAGAATTGATCCGGGTTTATTCATCCAACTTCTTCTGGAGAATAACTAGGTCTTCAGAACTCTTTTGAAGATCATAGTTTTTGATATAATTTTCGCAATGAAGACCATCAATTTTCCTTATCAATCGCAGTTTTTCTCGACAAAGATTTTTGATGATTTTTTCTAGATCAAAGACATCGATGGTTTCTAGAACGCACTCGGAGTTGGGTAAATCTAATTCTGTTGAAGCATTTCTAGATACTTTATCATCCTTAGAGTCAGATTATTACAAACACAGACTTATGAGGTCTTAAACTTGTTTGCCTGCTCTGATACCAATTGAAAAAGCGGGGGTCTAACAACTACACCTAATATTTCGTTCAAGAAATCTGTATGGACTAAATCCAATATAATTCCAAGAGAATCAACTAGACAATCAAACTCAATCAAGGAAAATATATCCAAGATTATATCTTTGTTTCTCAATGTAATCAGCAAATCAAACAGATAGAAATCTGCGAGCCTGATTATTATGAGAAACAACATGAACGGTACCAAAGACTAATGTTCAAGTGTCAATCAATTTCAATTGTATAAACAAATATAATGCGAAAAAGAAATAACACATACACCAGAAGTATTGTTAACGAGGAAACCACAAATGCAGAAAAACCCTAGGACCTAGTCCAGATTCGAACACCACACTATATTAAGCCTCTATAGACTCTGGACTACTACAAGTTAACTTCGGACTGGAATGTAGTTGAGCCCTAACCAATCTCACACTGATTAAGGTACAGTCGTGTTCCTTACGCCTCTGAATCCCAGCAGGACTCTACGCACTTGATTCCTTTAGCTGATCGCACCCACAACTAAGAGTTGCTACGACCCAAAGTCGAAGACTTGATAAACAAATCTGTCTCACACAGAAAAGTCTATTTTAATAGATAAATCTGTTTCCCACAGAAACACCTACGAAGTTTGTTCCTTCTTTTGATAGATCAAGGTGAACATGAACCAATTGATAATCCGGTATTATATTCCCGAAGAATATCCTAGAAATATCAATCACCTCACAATAACTTAACTATATGGTAGTAGAACAAGTTATTATGGAATCACAAAGAATGAGACGAAGAGCTTTGTGACTACTTTTTATATCTTCCCTATCGGACATAAATCTCGAGCAAATCTTAGAGAAGATAGTACTCAATACGATAAAACAAGTAAGATTTGAACACGCAACTACAGAGAAAATACTTGGGTCTGGCTTTAGAATCCCAATGAAGTCTTTTAGTCGTTAACCTATAATGGTTTAGGAAAAACCTAGGTCAAAGGAGAATAGACTCTAGTCGCAACAAGTATCACCCATGAGGTGTGGGGATTAGGTTCCCAGTTGCTAGATTTCTCCCTTATATAATCTTCAAATCATGATTTGATAACTTTGGAACAAAGCAATCAATATTCACCGTTAGATGAAACCTGATTCAAGATTCAAGCTAATATTTTTCCGCCGTTAGATGGTCTTTAGCTTGTTACATACAAATAAAATATACCTTCATTTAGATATGGGTAACCGTACCTAAGAGTGTATATTGAGTTGGCTGAATAACAGTTAACCGAAGTTAGCCATATGAACACTTTTGTCTTAACCATGTTCATCTTAACACTTCCAGATCAATTGATAATCAAATGAATCTAATTGTGTTACTCATAAAGTTTTTCAATTGTTTATATTCTCATAGAAGTATACAAGACAGAATTCAAGCAAAATCGGATTGATTCAAAAGAATCAGTTCATGAACATTTTAGCCACGGTTTGCAAAGATTGCATTCCTTAATTTATAAATGTATTTGTTCATGAGTATGAAATCATACTTAACCGATTCTAGAACTTGAACCACTTAAGTTTGCAAACGGGTACGCAAACTTTAGCTCCGGACCGAACTCAGTTGCAACTGTTTGCGAACGGGTACGCAAACTTGGTTCCCGGACTTCAACAGTTAAATCAGTTTGCGAACGGGTATGCAAACTTAAGTACCCTGACTTAAACAGCTGAATAAGTTTGCGAATGGGTATGCAAACTTCCGGTCCTGAATTCCGTCAAAAAAGTTCGTACACTAAGTACACAAACCGTAATGTATCCAGATGTTTTAGATCTTAACTCCCGTTTCAATCATTGAAACATTCTTAGAAGACGACAATAGATGTCTCACACAAACTATTAGCTTATAAGCAATTTTCAAGTGATCAAATGATTAATGCGAAACATTCCGAGTCTACATCAAATAACTGTCTCACACAAATCATGTAAGATGTTACCAGGTGATTTTCACATGATTATCTTTTGAATTTCTTAAAGAATAATGATGAACGCGGTTAAAACACAAAGCTTTCCAACACATATTTCGAGAAAGATATAAGTGAGTTAAACTCAGCTCGAAATATCAAATGTGTATAATCTAAAGTCTATATAGCTATACGACATTGTCTCAATAGGAGATAGAATAGAATAGACTTCTGAGTGATAGATGAGTTCAAGTCGCCACATACCTTTTGTGGATGAAGTTCCACAAGATCCCCTTAGTAGTTCTTCATCTTCAATCGATGAACGCCGTGAAGTATAAAGCTCAACTACACATTCTATCCTAATCCGAGACATAGCTATAAGTAGACTAGAAATCAAGACTTGTAGTTTTGACAACTAAACTTGACAAACAAGCTTGAGATAGCAACGTTTACGAATTCGACCGAGCAGTCTCTAACACATCTACCTTAAACATGCATAGAGAATGATTTACTTTAGGAAGTTATGACTGCCAAATACTAAGAGATAGTTTTTA
Organism: Papaver somniferum; assembly: GCF_003573695.1. Classification (NCBI taxonomy): domain Eukaryota; kingdom Viridiplantae; phylum Streptophyta; class Magnoliopsida; order Ranunculales; family Papaveraceae; genus Papaver; species Papaver somniferum. The sequence goes on along the minus strand of NC_039362.1, from coordinate 107,117,088 downwards.
GGCCAAGAACTGAATTCAAATCCAAGCTAGCTGTCCAGATTTACGAGAATTGTGAATGTTCACCTTTAGAGTTGGTGATATTTCAGTTTACCCGCGTTGTACATCGATGGCTACACCCTCCCTTGCTTTATTACAAAACTATTTACAATCATATATATACAAAAATAAAGCATTGACTGCCCATTTACTTCATGTTTCAGGATTGAAAACATAACTAAAGAGGAACTACTCAATGGTTTGAAACAAACGACAAATAACAACTCATTTCATTTCAGTTTCTTTTCTTTTCATTTTTTTTCATTTTTTGAATTTCTTTCTCAATTTGTTTTTCTTTTCCTGATTTTTTTTTTAAAACTGAGTTTGGAATAAGGAAAGATACAAACATAAGATGACACAACAACTTTACACAAAAAAGAAAAAGAAAAATACATTACATGACACTTTTTAGCAAGAGGTAGCCCTTTTCGATGCATCCGTTCAAATCTAATGGTTGCTTTTCTCAATGTATCCTCCAACTTCTATCCCAGCCAACCAAAGAACAAGCTAGTCAAGTCTCATTCAATATTCTAGATGATTGGAAGCCTACTTAACCTATGAAACACCAATGCTATACGTACATGTGAAAATTTTCTATATCACATGTGAATTGTGCTAGAATCAGGGGTGCCTCATCATCTAGACTAAGAACCCTAAGATATCATACATGCATAGGTATCACAAACCAAGGAAAATGAGCTCCATTTTCCATTTTCCATTTTTTTTTTGATTATGATTTTATTTATTCACAAGTTCTAACCATACCTAATAATCACTACAAAGTTCATGTGATATCTACTTGTACCCCCAAACCAATGTTAAACAGTGTCCTCAATGTTTCTAAGGATTCTCAGAGTTATAACATGCCATGAAGTTCATGAAAAGAAAGAAAAGGTTAGAGAGTACCAGAGATCCAACAAGTGTTGTCAAAACCGAGACAGTAGAGTGTTTCCAAAGCAAACAACATGATAAATATCACAACAACAAAAACAGAAACTATACAGAACAGTCAAAAAGATAGTCTATCAAACTGAAACGAAAAAGAAAGTAAGGGAAAGAAAATGGAACTTTAAACCTGATATGTACAATGGTGAACCAATTAAATCCAAATAGACAGGGTCCTCCAAATCAGTCGTTTCAATTTCAGGTGGGATTGGTTCAAGGAGCGGCTTTAGTCTCTGACCATTGGCTTTGAAGACGTTCTTATTTGCTACTTTTTCGAGTTCTACAACTCTATGAGGAGATACTGCACACACCAAGAAATGGTCTGTCTATCTAGAACCCAATATTCTTGGATAAAAAATGCAAACGAGAGTTGTACAATAGCACTTTCTGACCAAGTGTAAAGGACTTGCACAAAATGCACTTTTTATGAAACACTTTCATTCTATCTGTGTACATCCTAGCACTATCATAAGTATCATTCCTCATCTCTTCCAACTCATTGAGTTGAAGTTTCCGGCTGAGAATCTTCCTTATTAAGAGAAAAGTTAAGTTTCTTAACAACCCAATATGCTCGATGATCTAGTTCAACAGGTAAATGACAAGGCTTTCCATACACAAGTCTGTAAGGATACATGAATAGGAGTTTTATATGTTGTTTTATAGGCCCATAAAGCATCATTTAATCTTAAATACCAATCTTTTCTAGACAGGTTAACTGTCTTTTCAAGAATATGCTTAATCTCTCTATTAGAAACCTCTACATGGCTACTGGTCTGCGTATGGTATGGGGTTGCAGCTTTATGAGTTATGCCATACTTGCGTACTAAAGAATTAAAATATTTATTGCAAAAATGTGAACTACCGTCACTGATTATAACTCCAGGTGTGCCAAAACGAGAAAATATTCTTTATTTTTAAGAAGGAAAGAACCACCTTATGGTCATTTGTTTTGGTTGCAATTGTTTCTACCCACTTAGAAACATAATCGACAACAACAAGGATGTATCTTACCTTCAGAATTAGGAAACAGACCCATGAAGTCAATTCCCCACACATCAAACAGATCAACAATCAAAATAGGGTGCAATGACATCATGTTTATCTTTGAAATACTTCCTAGTTTCTGACAACGTTCACAAGCAATACAATAAGCATGACAGTCTTTGAACAACGATGGCCAATAAAACCTACTTTGCAAGACTTTTGTAGCAGTTTTCTTGGCACTGAAATGGCCTCCACAAGCTTGGTAATGACAAAAAGATATCACATATTTATGTTCATTGTTGGGGACACATATCCTAATGATTTGGCCCGGGAAATACTTAAACATGTATGGGTCATCCCAAAAGAAGTGTTTAACTTCAGCCAAGAACTTAGAACGGTCTTGTCTTGACCAATGCAAAGTCATTTAAAAGACGAGGGTAGCCAAATACACCACAATCTTTTTATTTCAACCTATAAGTCCTCTTACCAAGTGTGATCGTCTATGGACAAAGTCGAGAAAATACCACAACTTCGATATTCACACTTTGTCTGATTGTCTATGGATACGAGATCGAGACAATACGATTACCAAAGTGTGATAGTTGATAATAGGTTCGGACTCAACCAAACTCTATAGGGTCACTTTCAAGTATATCAGAGTCAATGTAAAGTGCAATTTACTTTAAATTATATAAACAAATATAATTGCGGAAAACTGCAAGTGCAGAAAAACCCCTGGACCTAGTTCAAAATTGAATACTCTCAGAATTAAGTCGATGTACAAAATCTAAACCAACTTCGTATAGTTGAGACAAAGCAACTACCCCTAGTTCACTTAGTTTCCTCAGTATCCCTGCGCTTCCGACTTCAAAGGTCACGCACTGGTGATAGACACATTTATGTGTCTAAAATGATCTCAATTATATGTATTGTTAGTGCTCGATTTTGTATTTATTACGCTTTTTATGTCTTTGTAGGTGTTTTTGGAGAAATAAACTTTTACGTAGAAATTGACTCAAAAAATGGTAATTGCGCTCGCGGGAGAAAATTACTAAAGGCACCCAGAAGATGTATTACAGGCACCCCAGAAGTATGTTGGAGATGCCCCAGAAAAGTTATATTTACACCCTAGAGGAATTGTTATCTACACCCCCAGATGGATAAGGGGTACCCTCTTTACTATTTACACCCCACTGCTATGGGCAGCCAATTGTTGGATAAGGGCCACCCCTTTCTTCACGGTTTAACCAAAAGAAATGGCAGCAAAGTTTGCTGCAAACTGCGTAATTATCTGGGTCGAATTTGGACGAGTTTGTGTTGGTTTTAATCACGGATTTGGATAAGTTTAGCCCTGTTACATTGAAACAGGGTCGATATGTGTCTTAAAACCGAATAAAGAGGAGACTTGCACGTATGTTTCACTACACAGGGAAGAAGGATGTTTCGAGATATTTTTGAGTTTATTTTGTTTAGTTGCGCACAGATAAGGAAAGAACGATCTATGTGGATTTGATACTATCCTTGAGATATTCTGGGACGTTGATTTTACTTGGAGACCCAGATTTGAATGAGATTCGATAAAACAAAGGAGATGATATTCACGAATTGTTATCTGTTATATGTGGAAATTACATGGTGTGAATGGGGAAAAACGATTTGCTGGTTTTTACGGAATTGAAGAGTCGACCGTGTGGAGACTCCTTGAACCGAGCGAAATGTTGAACCTCACACAGTTGCACTGCAAGAAGGTAGTGCTTTAAGTTCGAGAGGTCAATCTGTAAGACCCCGGCCTAAACCAAGAACAATGGCCGTTCCAGAGTCAATTCGGTCACAAGAGAGGATGGGTTGATCTGTAGGAGGGAACCTGAGAAATGCGTGAGATCAATGGTGATCTGAGATTGTAGGTGTGTTGTGAATTCAACGTGAAAATGCTCTGAATGATTGAAATTTTCTCAATTGAGAGTAATTTCTGTGAGTTCGTGGAGATGAAAGATTGTCTGTATGAACTTTGATGAGAAATTGCTCGTTTTGGCGAATGTTGTTCGATTGTTCGAAAGACATCTTTTCTTCAATCAAGATTCAGAGACATTTTATAATGCCGGAGTTGAAAACACTATGATCCCATGAAGTGTGACAGTTGCTGGAATCATAGAGTGGGAAATGGGGAAATCGTGTTAAAACCAATTACTCATCGTGCAGAGACTTGGTTAACTTTCCACCCACTACTTTGTTGACTCTTCCAAATGATTGCACGACTTGCTCACATTCTCGTCGTGGGTGAACACACGTGCCGTAGACCACCAGACCAAAACCCTAGTTAATATCCCCCCATGTGACACGATTGAAATCTCGTGATTGTGGAGTCAGTTGCTGACTTTATGGGATGATGAGTCCATGTAGCGCTGAGTTGAACATGATTAGCAAATGTTTCGAAACTCAAGAATTTATGAATTTAATGTGTCTGCTGAGACGAGGTATCATTATAACCTAAGACGAGCAAAACTGTGTTGCTAAATTGTTGAATATTGGTAGTTGAACCAATATTCTTTGATTTGAGCAAATATTGCTAGTCTGAGCGAATATTGCTAATTGAATAAATATTGCCGGTTCGAGCGAATATTGTTAGTTCGAGCAAATATTGTTCTTTTGATGAATTGTTGGTAGCTGGACCAAATAAAATATGAATTTAAGTTACTGACTGCTGGGTCGAGTAAAATAAATATGAATATCAATCATGGAATCAACATAAAATTATCAGAGTGTTCGAATCTGCACAGAATCACGTTTCTGCAGAGCTCTGGATTCAAAACCCTAATTTTACCGAAATGATGATTTATTGCAAATCAACACGGGACCGGCTACATGGGATGACATGTTCACCATATAACGCCCAGATGCTCGAATGAGCAAAAAATACCAAAGTCTCTTGAGGACCAGTTGATGAAAGAATGATTAAATGCTGGTTTAATCATTTACTGAAATAATGCTCGTGTGAGCAACAAATCATAAAACCTGATGTAGAAAATATGAGGGTCCGACCAAGAGGTCATGAGACCGGCTCTTTATGGTCGTGGGACCAGTAGATGGTCGTTTGAGCGAACTTCCAATTGTTTGGAAAGAGTTCGAACCTAATATGAGCAACTGAGCAAATTAGGTTAAAATCATTAAAACATGCGGGACCAGCTGTTTGCAAGCCTCAGGGTCACCCTTGGTCGGTCAAGGGGATGTGCCCGTGTTACCATAGTTTCCGTGCTTCAGTCCTGAGAATTTTGATATTTTCTGATGCACGTTTGAGCAACATTTGGAGAAAATATGCAAAATCCATGGTTTTGCTGAAACCGGCAAAAATACATGAGATGATGAAAATAATAAATAAACAAGGAATGGACCGACCACGGCTAGGGCATGGCCGGCCGGCTGACACGCGGTCCCACATGCTTTTCCTAGTTTTATGTGATTTTATGTATTTTTCTCTGATTTAAGGGAAATTCCGTGAAACTGGAGAGTTTGGAGAAATTAGGGAACTTCCATGAGATGAGAGACAGAAATTAAAATATAAAATAGGGAATGGGAGTGTGGGACCGGCAATGGCCGTGGCATGGATGGCCGGTCAATGGGCGCGGTCCCCAAGGCACTCTTCCCAATTTTATGTAATTTTGATGATTTTAGATAATTTTTCATAAAATCAAAGGGATTTGTTGAAAACCAAGATATTTTGTTGAAATCAGGGAGTTTTCATGAAATCAGGAAACCAAACACAAAATAATAATAAAATAATGGGTGTGTGGGACCGGCTAGGGCATGGTCGGCCGGCTAGAGCCCGGTCCCACAAGTTTTCCTAATTTTTTTAATATTTTCCATGATTTTAGAGAAAATACATGAAATTAGGTAATTTTAGGGAAAATTCATAAAATCAAGGAATTTTCATAATTTGAGAAGGAATAATAAAATAATGGGACGTGAGGTGTGGGACCGGCCACGGCCAAGGCATGACCGGCCGGCCGGCGGTCCCGCGACACCTTTCCATAATTTTATTATTTTTTGATAAAATCATGTGATTTAGATAAAAATACATGAAATTAGGTAATTTTCATGATTTTAGGGAAAATTCATAAAATCAAGGAATTTTCATAATTTGAGAGAAATAATAAAATAATGGAGACGTGAGGTGTGGGACCGGCCACGGCCAAGACATGGCCGGCTGGTGCTCGGTCCCGCGACACCTTTCCCTAATTTTATTATTTTTTGATAAAATCATGTGATTTAGATAATTTCTTTGAAATAAAGGAAATATGCTCGAACGAGAGGATTTTCATGAGATCGTGAAAATAGTAAAAATATGGTAAAATATAAAATTGGGCGCGGGACTAGTCACGACATGACTGGCCGGCTGGTGAGCCTAGTCCCCTGGCGCTTTTGTTTAATATTTAATTATTATTATTTTCCCTTCCTATTTTGCATAGGTTCCTCGTTCGTTCGTATTTTTAAAATGCTCGTTCGTGCATTCAAAATGATGGTCTGTGTATTATCTGCTAATTACACTTGCACCATTTTTTCAGGGCTTATTCGATGCCCAGTTGCCTGTTTCGTTGAATATTTATTACCAACCTGTGGAATTCTGCTGGGAAGAACCACAGATTGAAGTAACGAAATATAACGAGGAATCGTAGAATATTGCTGAATATTCAGGCGATTATTTGACGACTCGTAGAATATTGCTGGATATTCATATGATGGCTCGTAGAATATTGCTGGATATTCAGACGATTTAAGATATTAATTGTTGGCTCTATACTAGAAGGGCTTCCTGTCTAGGAGCATTAATTATCTGAGGGTTGAGCAATATGAACTTGCTGGAGTGTCATATTCCTCTTGCATAGTCGGGGAAAATATGGTTTCATCCCGAAGACGTTGTCGCTCTATACTAGCAGACATGTTGTCTAGGAGCCGCCCAATCTTTAGATTCTATACAGTATGAGATGTGCCTTGGCCTCAGCTGAGAGACTGCACATCTTCATCTTCTCTGAGAGACTTTCTCCATCAGAGGTGGCATGAGCTTTCATGCACAGATACATGAGTCTCGATACTCATCCGATTGCCGGATCCGGAGTAATTACTGAAATTGCTCAGTATTCATGAGATGTGTCGTGGCCTCAGCTGAGAGACTACACATCTACACGTACTCTGAGAGACATCCTTCTCAGTCAGAGATTTATGACATGAGATTTCATGCTTTAATGAGAGACATGAGTCTCAATACTCATCCGGTTGCCAAATCTGGAGTATAGTTTTACAATTCTACCCTTTTTCGAAAATCCACCATCTACATTAAGTCCCCTGCTTAGTGAGGAACAGTCATGTTTCTCAGTCAGCATTTAATGGTGATTTTCCAGGTATAAATAAAAATAAGTAATTGAACTTAGTCATAAGATAAGATATTACCGGATTTCGACTGAATGAGCAAACCATGGTTTGAGCGGAAACCTCTGTGGCATAATAGAGCGTCATCCAGTGAACATAAAACCGTGTAGAACCGCTGGTTCGATGGTGGAACCTTGGTTGGTTTAGGATTCACGGGTCGGGCCCAAAAGGGAAATCCTTATGGAATTAGGTTTTGGAAATAAAATTAGGTATAAAAGGTATTAATTCTTTTTTTTTATTCTCCTTCCCACGACCACCATCCTCTTCATCACCTTCACGTCCGATCTTGACAGGAGCAGGAAGGATTTTCGCCGGAGCGTCACCGTCCGTCCGACCGGAGCTAGCACCGTCCGGCGCCGACCAGGTGCGTCCAATTTTTTTTTTTTTAGATGTTTGATGATTCCATGAGTGTTTCATGCTTTCACCATATCAAAATCCTATACATGTGTATATGTTGATGTGGGTTTTGTAGAAAACCCTTGTTTTATCAAACGTTAGTTTTAAAAACTAATAAAAATCCCTGATTTATGAGAGATTTTTTTATATATGTGGACTTAGGTCCAGTGATAAAACTTAGTGTATGAGCTTTCATGTGAACCAAGATTTTACCTTAATAGATGTGAGCTTTCATAAAACCGAAATAAACTCCGTTTTAAAGGATAATGTTTATTCGAGGAAAATATACATATATATTTTTATGTATGTAAACTTATGTCCAGTGATAAAAATTTATTTATGAGCTTTCATGAGAGTTAGTATTTTATCACAATAGGTGTGAGCTTTCACAAAACTAGCATAAACCTTCGTTTTTAATAAAACATTAATACGAAGGAAAATAGATTATTTTTTTTACATGTAGCCGTGACATATTTTATGTGAAACATAATGACGTATTTTATTCAAATGGATTTGTTCTTATTAGATAAATTCTGAAAATTTATATGAACAAATTGCATTAATTATTGTTTTGTAAAATCAAGACATGGGTTTTGAGTAACCTTCAAACTATACAACTTATTTGTGATGAAGTCATGTCTTATTGTAAATATCATAGTTCAGTTGTGTGAATGTTCACATTATGAAAATTATGTATATGATTTTATGAGAAAATCATTTTTTATGCACTAATGAAGCGTTGTTCGTTATTGCAGATTTCAAGGAACGAATTGATTTCGTGTGTTAACTCTTGTATTGCAACCACTATTGTTAGTGAAATTGAAAGAGGTAAGATTCAAGAATTACCATTTTGTGGATGAATTTATCTGCATGTCGATAACTCCATGCTCCTGGTTTCAGAAAATGCCGGCTTCCAGCAGTCGTAGTTATTCCTCCGGTTCTGACGAAGATCCCAAAGCTCCCATAGCTAAGTCGAGAGCCAAGGTAATTCGCGATGAGGGAGCAAAGCCCAGCGTACCCTCGAATGAGCGGAGAGTTACTTTCGCCGAACTCATGAAAAGAAAAGCCGACGATGAGAAAGATGCTCGTCAGCGCACAAAGGATCGAATCCGGCGCAAAATACAGAGAGCTGAGGAAAAACGCCAATTCTTGGACGGGGTACCCTCTGATTCTGATGCTGATGCTTCCGAAGAAGAAACCGCCTGGGGTTTGCCTGATCAGTGTGCCAGAGAATTCGAAAGTCCCATGAACATTGCAGCTGAAGCGGAAGAAGATTCAGATTCAGATGATGATTTTTATGCTCATCCAGACGTCACCAATAGTCATGACAGTGATTCCGAAGAAGAGGATTCCGAGAAGGATAGTGATAAAACTCTGAGAAAGACAGTGATGAACGAATCTGACAACTCAGATGGATCTGACGAGTAGCTTTACTTTCGATCTCTTTTTCTTTTTAGTATTTGAATACTCTCAATCTTCGTAGTAGATGTCTTCATTCGAACAACTTTATTGAAGTATTTAGGTCTTCCTTTTGAACGAGAGATTTTATTAATGCAAGTTCTTCTTGATTGAATTAAGCAAACCGAGCCACTCTTCATGCCGAACTCATTGTCTCCCTTAACCCTTGTGGTTCTTCATCTTATGAAAATATCCAAACATAAGCTGTATAGTACATGGGGCCGTGTGACTTGCCGATCACAATTAACCTTGGTCAGTCCCCAGTGCACTATTTTACTTCCGCATCTCCAGTTTGACCTTGTTCAAGACTTAGGGTTTCAGTAAAACTCGTAACTGAATCGGAGATAAGTGCCTCATTCTTGTATATATCTTTGTAGATTTAGGGTTTATCACTTGCGCCAATATTTCCTCCATTCCTAAGTTAGTTTCATCACAGAAGAAATTTCGATCATCATACCTCTCATATCATGTCTGCTGATAATACTTCTTCTCAAAACGGACTTCAGTCGAAACATGGAGTAGAAGCGCCCATCTTGGTAAGTTGCACATCTTTTCCATCTCGTTCAGTTGAGGTTACTGATCGTAGAAGATGATTTGTTGCAGGATAACCAGAAGAATCTTTCTTCTCACAATTCAAGGCCCAAGCGGACTGCTAGAACTCCTGCCCGGTATAGGTCGGCTCCTGCTGAGACTGGATCATCTGTAAGCAATCTTATAATCCTTGAAATTTTACCATGTCTAATTCAGGCGAAATTAAACACTTCCCGTTCATCACAGGCGGATGTTCGTGTCGTTGTTGATGCTAGAAGGAGAAGGAGTGGAAAGTCCGTGACTGTGGTCGAGGTTGAAGACAGTGGCAATCGAGCATGTGAAGATTCTGCAGAATCCGTGGAGACAGAAGACATGTTCACGCCTGTGAATACCCGACAGCTGGACTCTCGTTTGAAGCTCCATTGGTTAACACTTTCCCAGACAATGAGATGGTTGGTGGATTTGTCATTCCCAAGTGCCATGCACCTCTGTATACCAAGATCTGGAAAAAGTATGGGCATATTGCTACTACGGAAGTGTGGAAAGGTTTTCTACCCACTCTCTTGACTACAGTTGCAGGGATGCTACCGATCATTGAAGAAATGAACCAAATGCACCTGCGAGACGTCAAGAATCAGGAACTGCACAAGTGGGATGAGATGATTTCCAATTGTGAGATATTGCGATTCAATGTGAGCTGGCTTCGCCGTCGTCTTGAGATAATTAAGATCCATAAGGCGGCGGAGGCTGCTGATGCGATTTCCATGACCACTGCTTTACTGGAGGAGGAAAAGATACTGGCTTTGGAGTCAGCGAGGGTTGAGAAGGCGGTTGAGGATTTGAAGGCAAAGACTAGGATCTTCCAGAAGAAACTCGACAGGGTTTCCTATAGGGATTATCCATTGCTGGATGGTTTGCTCTGAGTGAATATTCAGGAGAGTTGTAATGTAGGTTTCTGACAAGGTAGAATAATCTGATAGCATGAGGAGTTTTTGTTCAATTGATGAATATTTGATGAACGAATGAGCATCTTGCATGCTCTTTGAAGGAAATAAATTACATTTGAGATGTATTTGAAATAAAGGTTAATTATCTGCTGTTGATCAAGCGTAATAGGCTTTGAGCCATTTGCCGTTGATAATATTTCCTTCCTTTCCTCCACTGAGTGCTAAAATAGTATCCACTAGACACCGCTTTGATGATAACATACGGCCCTTCCCATTTCGGAGAGAATTTGGGAGCAGACATGTCTTGTTGAATGTGCTTTGCTGTCTTTAATACCAAATCTCCTACTTGAAAAGTTGGGGTTTTACCATTTTGTTGTAAGCCCTGGATACCCTCTGTTTATAAGCCTCCACGTACTTTTCTACTTTCTCTCCTTGATTCAAGCATGTCTAGTTCACAACTCTTGACTTGGACACTTCAGCTTCATCCCATTGTATTCCGCTAGCCGCTGCAATCCTTGCTGAAGGAATTTTTATCTCGGCTGGGAGTAACATCATCCCCATAGACGAGCGAATACGGTGACGTCCCAATTGAGCTCCTTGGTGCAGTTCTGTAAGCCCACAAAGCCATGGGAAGTTCTCATGCCACGATCGTGGATTGTCATGAATTGTTCGACTGATAATCCGGATCAAAGTTTTGTTGGTACTCTCCGCTTGGCCGTTTCCTTTTGGGGGTAGTATGGTGTGGAGAAGATCTGTTTAATCCCGTACTCCTTGAGTAATTTCTCGACATCTTGATTGGCGAAAGGAGTCCCATTATCTGTGATGATATGTTTAGGGACGCCGAATCTACATATAATATGCTCCTTGATGAAGGCTGCAATAGTTACCCTGTGGTACCTCTGAGCGGGATTGCTTCGACCCACTTAGTGAAATACTCAGTAGCTGTGATGATGTATTCATGCTGCTTTGAGGATGCTGGATTGATCTTCCCGATGATATCAAGTCCCCAGCTATAGAAAGGCCATGGACTATTCACAGAGTGTAATGGAAGACAAGGGGTATGAATGAGATTACCGTGAATCTGGCATTTATGGCACTTCTGAACGTATGCGGCTGCATCATCTTCCATAGTCGGCCAGTAGTATTTCTCGTGGATTTGGAGAAACAACTTCTTTTTCCCCTGATGTTCTCCTTCATGAGTTTCTTTCAGGACTGTCAGGATTTCATCTTCGGCTAGGCATCTCAACAAGTCTCCTCCAAAGCTTTTGCGGTATAAGATTCCGTCAAGAAAAACAAATCTCTTAGCTCTCTGTATGAGTTTGATTGCATCTTTCTTTTCTGGTGGCGATTTGTTGTCTCGAAGATATTCGATGTAAGGCTGCCTCCAGTCCGCGGTGTGAAGGAGTGTTAGCACCTCCAAATGATGAGGAGGTGTCTGACAATTAGGACAAGCTCCCTGCAAAGTCCTCGATGTGCTTCCATGGAAGGCCAATAGTACCCGAGTCTCTGGAGTCTTCTATAAAGTGTTATCACCAGCGTCTGTCCGCACACTTCTTGATGCACACTTTCGAGTTTTTCTTTCGCTTCTTCATCACCCAGGCATCGTGATAGAGAGGCATCCGGGTTACGATGGTATAAGGCTCCATGAAGCAAGAAGAAGTTCTTCAGTTCTTTAAGGCTGATCGTCCCTTCTGTAATGGAGCTGCTCAGTTCATGAATGATAGGTGCTCTCCAGTCATTTGCTTGAGCTTCTTCAGTTTGATTAAGCCACGTGGATGACAACTCGTCTTTGCACTATGATGGATTTCTCTGATCCTTCGAATTGCAACTTGGAGGCAAGAGTTCTAAGCAATCAGCATGCCTATTGTTGGTTCGGCCAGTATGGGTGATGGTCGCGTCGGCGAAATGAGTCAGGAGTCGTGTGCTTCAGCCCTGAATGGAGCAAGTGTTATCTCTTTGAGAGAGTACACCCCATTCATTTGATTGACTAGTAGTTTTGAATCTCCTCTGATCTCCAGATGCATTGCTCCTGCTTGTTTAGCTAAGGATAATCCTAGCAAGAAGGCCTCATACTCTGCTGAATTATTTGTACAGTGGAAATCCAGCTTGAATGAGTGTGAGAATACCTCTCCTGATGGCGAGACCAAGACTATGCCCGCTCCTCCAGTATCATTACTAGGAGTGGCGGATCCATCAAAGTACAACAACCATGTTTCTTCTTTAACGACTGAGATTCCTGGAAGTTCTCCTGGTACATCATCTGGTAATGTCGCGGAATCTTCTCCTGGGAACGCTGCTAGTAAATCTGCTACTGCTTGACCTTTGATTGCTTTGGGGGAAACACATACTATGTCGAATTCCGACATCTGAAGCAGCCACTTTCCAGGTCTTCCTATCAGAGCGGGCTTTGAGAGTAAAAACTTTATGGGATCAGCTTTGGATACAAGCACAACTCTGTTGGATAGTAAATAATGCCTGAATCTTTGCATTGCATGAGCTAACGCCAGGCATGCTCTTTCATATTTCTGGTATCCTGGTTGAGCATCCTTCATGGTTCGGCTGAAATAGTAAATTGGATGCTCGATGCCTTCTTTGTCTTCTTGAGCCAGTAGTGCTCCAATAGCAACATCACGGAGGTTGTGGTATAAATAACGGTCGACCCTGCACTGGAGACCTCATGACTGCAGTGATAAAAGTATATGTTGTATTTTCTGAAATGCTTCCTGCTGACATCCGTCCACTGAACTCGCTCCCTTCTTCAGCAGGGGTGAACGAAGCAATAGTTGAGCTAATCCTGGTATGAAGCGTCTGATGTAATTCACCTTACCCATGAAGCTCTGCAGTTCCTTCACACGTGCATGGAGGAGGCATGTGGAGATGGATTTCGCTTTTTCCGGATCGACTTTAATCCCTTCGGCAGTGACCAAGAATCCCAGAAACTTTCCAGAAGAACTCCAAAAGCGCATTTTAGAGGATTCATCTTCACTTGTATTCTCTGCATCTTTCAAAGACTGTCTCAGAACTTCTAGATGGGATGTTCGAGCTTTCGATTTCACCACGTCTCGTCACATAATCTTCTACTTGCTTGTGCATCATATCATGAATAATTGCTTTCATGGCTCATTGTTAGGTGGCGCCAGCATTCTTCAACCCAAAGGGCATCACAGTGTAATGAAAATTCCCAATGGGAGTGCGAAACGCGGTCTTGGCGGCATCATGTTCGAACATTTTGATTTGGTTGTACCCACTGTAACCATCCATGAATGAGAACATACCGTGGCCGCTGGTCGCATCAACGAGCATATCAATGTTGGGTAAAGGAAAGTCATCCTTCGGGCAACATTTATTTAGGTTTCTGAAATCTACACAACATATGATTTGGCCATTTTTCTTCTTAACTGGGACAACATTATCCAGCCAGGTTGGATGCTGAATAAGCTTGATAAATCCTGCTACCAGTAATTTTTGAATTTCGGCCTTGATTTGTTCCTCGACCTCATGCCTGAACTGCCTGGGTGGTTGTTTGATAGCCTTGCAGCCGGGAATGATATGTAGACGGTGAATGACCAGTTTGTCATCCAGGCCAGGCATTTCTTCATACGTCCAGGCAAATATATCCCGATACTTCTTCAGTAGCTCTACCAGACCTGCACGCTCTTCCGGTGATAGCGCAGAACTGACCAAGATCGGTCTTGGATCTTCCTCTGTGCCGATGTTAACCGTCTCAAGATCATCAGTGGTAGAATTCGTGCCATCTGACACGATTCACTAGTGCGGGGAGACTCTTGATCAATCTCCCCTATTAATTGCTAATCTTTGCGTCGCCGGTAAATGACCCTTCCTTCTGCTTCATGAGTGGTCATAAAATTGGATCCTGAGATCGTAGTTTCATCTTTTCGGCATTTGAACGATGTAGCAGGCGATTCGACTGGTTCCGCTTCCGAAGATGGTGATGATGCGGATGCCTCAATAGCCTTCTAAATTAGAAGTGGAGTAGTATAGATTTTCTCAGGAGGATCAGGGGCGCTCTGGGATTCGATGAATTCAGCATCGTAAGACAGAGCATAAGGAGATGATGAAGCAGCTATGCAGACGATCTTGTTATTGAGTAAGGCATTCATGCATTGATGGTAGGTTGATGGAACCACCTTGTTTTCATGGAGACAAGGTCGCCCAAGTATTAGGTGGTAGTCAGGCTCTTGCTCGATCACGTGGAATTTCACCTTTGATTGAATTGGTCCTACCCTCAAATCTATGTACGCGTATCCATATGTGTGGCTTTGGCTTCCTTCAAATCCTGTCATTAGGATGGGATGGCGAATGATTTTACCTCATGGGAATCTGGCCATTCTAAGAGTCTTTATAGTGACAATATTGCTGGAAGCACCGGTGTCGACAAGAGCCCTTCTAAATTCGGTGTCTTTGATGAAGCCAGTCACATACAACGCGCGATTATGCCCTTCGCCTGCGATGCGATCTTCCTCTCCAAAAGTGATGTTGTCGATTGAATGTTCAGATACCAGGGATACTTCTTCAACTGCTGGGGTTGGTAAAGTTATTTGTACGTCGGATAATATCTGGTTGAGTGCGGCAAACGTGTCCGTACGCTGTTCCCTGGAAAAGTGTAAAAGTTCACACAAATTTTCAATCAATTGTGTAGCCTCTTGATCCACCGACTTTTCATAAGTAGTGAAACTGTTGATTTGAGGGTCAGGCGTTGAACCAGTCCCCAGTGTTGGGACTTCCGAAACAGAGACACCGCCCAACTCAGATGTCAGCTTGATGAGAATATAGAGTATGTGATCTATCGTGTTCTTCATCAGATCCATGTTCCTGGTGTGGACTTCCAGAATTTGAGATAGCTCTGCCAAAGTCGGGGTTCCTCTGCCTTCCGTGTCGTCAGGTGTAACATGAGGAATCCTGTCATTTGAAAGATTCTAGATTGGTCCTGGATCAGTTGAATTAGTCCTAAGACCAACCATCTTGTGAAAATGAGATTGCAACCGAGAGATTAATCTCCCACTGTGGTCGCCAATCCGTGAATGGGGAAAAACGATTTGCTGGTTTTTACGTAATTGAAGAGTAGACCGTGTGGAGAATCCTTGAACCGAGCGAAATGTTGAACCTCACACAGATGCACTGCAAGAAGGGAGTGCTTTAAGTTCGAGAGATCAATCTGTAAGACCCCGGCCTAAACCAAGAACAATGGTCGTTCCAGAGTCAATTCGGTCACAAGAGAGGATGGGTTGATCTGTAGGAGGGAAGCTGAGAAATGCGTGAGATCAATGTTGATCTGAGATTGTAGGTGTGTTGTGAATTCAGCGTGAAAATGCTCTGAACTTCTGCTCAATTGAGAGTAATTTCTGTGAGTTCGTGTAGAAGAAAGATTGTCTGTATGAACTTTGATGAGAAATTGCTCGTTTTGGCGAATGTTGTTCGATTGTTCGAAAAACCTCTTTTTTTCAATCAGGATTCAGAGACATTTTATAATGCCGGAGTTGAAAACACCATGATCCCATGAAGTGTGACAGTTGCTGGAATCAGAGAGTGGGAAATGGGGAAATCGTGTTAAAACCAATTACTCATCGTGCGGAGACTTGGTTAACTTTCCACCCACTACTTTGCTGACTCTTCCAACTGATTGCACGACTTGCTCACATTCTCGTCGTGGGTGAACATACGTGTTGTAGACCGCCAGACCAAAACCCTAGTTAATATCCCCCCATGTGACACGATTGAAATCTCGTGATTGTGGAGTCAGTTGCTGACTTTATGGGACGATGAGTCCATGTAGCGCTGAGTTGAACATAATTAGCAAATGTTTCGAAACTCATGAATTTAATGTGTCTGCTGAGACGAGGTATCATTATAACCTAAGACGAGCAAAACTGTGTTGCTAAATTGTTGAATATTGGTAGTTGAACCAATATTCTTTGATTTGAGCAAATATTGCTAGTCTGAGCGAATATTGCTAATTGAATAAATATTGCCGGTTCGAGCGAATATTGCTAGTTCGAAAAAATATTGTTCTTTTGATGAATTGTTGGTAGCTGGACCAAATAAAATATTAATTTAAGTTACTGACTGCTGGGTCGAGCAAAACAAATATGAATATCAATCATGGAATCAACATAAAATTATCAGAGTGTTCGAATCTGCAAAGAATCACGTTTCTGCAGAGCTCTGGATTCAAAACCCTAATTTTACCGAAATGATGATTTATTGCAAATCAACACGGGACCGGCTACATTGGATGACGGGTTCACCATATAATGCCCAGATGCTCGAATGAGAAAAAAATACCAAAGTCTCTTGAGGACCAGTTGGTGAAAGAATGATTAAATGCTGGTTTAATCATTTACTGAAATAATGCTCGTGTGAGCAACAAATCATAAAACCTGATGTAGAAAATATGAGGGTCCGACCAAGAGGTCATGAGACCGGCTCTTGATGGTCGTGGGACCAGTAGATGGTCGTTTGAGCGAACTTCCAATTGTTTGGAAAGAGTTCGAACCTAATATGAGCAACTGAGCAAATTAGGTTAAAATCATTAAAACATGCGGGACCAGCTGTTTGCAAGCCTCAGGGTCACCCTTGGTCGGTCAAGGGGATGTTCCCGTGTCACCATAGTGTCCGTGCTTCAGTCCTGAGAATTTTGATATTTTCTGATGCACGTTTGAGCAACATTTGGAGAAAATATGCAAAATCCATGGTTTTGCTGAAACCGGCAAAAATACATGAGATGATGAAAATAATAAATAAACAAGTAATGGACCGACCACGGCTAGGGCATGGCCGGCCGGCTGACACGCGGTCCCACATGTTTTTTCCAGTTTTATGTGATTTTATGTATTTTTCTCTGATTTAAGGGAAATTCCATGAAACTTGAGAGTTTGGCGAAATTAGGGAACTTCCATGAGATGAGAGACATAAATTAAAATATAAAATATGGAATGGGAGTGTGGGACCGGCAATGGCCGTGACATGGCCAGCCGGTCAATGGGCGCGGGCCCCAATGCACTCTTCCCAATTTTATGTAATTTTGATGATTTTAGATAATTTTTCATAAAATCAAAGGGATTTGTTGAAAACCAAGATATTTCATTGAAATCAGGGAGTTTTCATGAAATCAGGAAACCAAACACCAAATAATAATAAAATAATAGGCGTGTGGGACCGGCTAGGGCATGGCCGGACGGCTAGAGCCCGGTCCCACAAGTTTTCCTAATTTTTTTAATATTTTCCATGATTTTAGAGAAAATACATGAAATTAGGTAATTTTAGGGAAAATTCATAAAATCAAGGAATTTTCATAATTTGAGAAGGAATAATAAATTAATGGGACGTGAGGTGTGGGACCGGCCACGGCTAAGGCATGACCGGCCGGCCGGCGGTCCCGCGACACCCTTCCCTAATTTTATTATTTTTTGATAAAATCATGTGATTTAGATAAAAATACATGAAATTAGGTAATTTCATGATTTTAGGGAAAATTCATAAAATCAAGGAATTTTCATAATTTGAGAGAAATAATAAAATAATGGAGACGTGAGGTGTGGGACGGCCACGGCCAAGACATGGCGGGCTGGTGCTCGGTCCCGCGACACCTTTCCCTAATTTTATTATTTTTTGATAAAATCATGTGATTTAGATAATTTCTTTGAAATAAAGGAAATTTACTCGAACGAGAAGATTTTCATGAGATCGTGAAAATAGTAAAAATATGGTAAAATATAAAATTGGGTGCGAGACTAGTCACGGCATGACTGGCCGGCTGGTGAGCCTAGTCCCCTGGCGCTTTTGTTTAATATTTTATTATTATTATTTTCCCTTCCTATTTTGCATAGGTTCCTCGTTCGTTCGTATTTTTAAAATGCTCGTTCGTGCATTCAAGATGCTGGTCTGTGTATTATCTACTAATTACACTTGCACCATTTTGTCAGGGCTTATTCGATGCCCAGATGCCTGTTTCGTTGAATATTTATTACTAACCTGTGGAATTCTGCTGGGAAGAACCACAGATTGAAGTAACGAAATATAACGAGGAATCGTAGAATATTGTTGAATATTCAGGCGATTATTTGACGACTCGTAGAATATTGCTGGATATTCAGACGATGACTCGTAGAATATTGTTGGATATTCAGACGATGACTCGTAGAATATTGCTGGATATTCAGACGATTTAATATAATTAATTGCTGGCTCTATACTAGAAGGGCTTCCTGTCTAGGAGCATTAATTATCTGAGGGTTGAGCAATATGAACTTGCTGGAGTGTCATATTCCTCTTGCATAGTCGGGGAAAATCTGGTTACATCCCGAAGACTTTGTCGCTCTATACTAGCAGACATGCTGTCTAGGAGCCGCCCAATCTTTCAATTATATACAGTATGAGATGTGTCGTGGCCTCAGCTGAGAGACTTCACATCTTCATCTTCTCTGAGAGACTTTCTCCATCAGAGGTGGCATGAGATTTCATGCACATAGACATGAGTCTCGATACTCATCCGATTGCCGGATCCGGATTAATTACTAAAATTGCTCAGTATTCATGAGATGTGTCGTGGCCTCAGCTGATAGACTACACATTTATACGTACTCTGAGAGACATCCTTCTCAGTCAGAGATTTATGACATGAGCTTTCATGCTTTAATGAGAGATATGAGTCTCAATACTCATCCGGTTTCCGAATCTGGAGTATAGTTTTGCAATTCTACCCTTTGTCGAAAATCCACCATCTACACATGGGACTGGGAAGAAGTCATGCTTTCCTAAAATTCGCGTTTGGTCTAGTTTAAAAAGTATGTAACAAGAAAAATATGCGTAAGCAAGATTGATAAAGAAGAGAGAAGAAAAAGGTAGTAAAATCTCCGTGAAAGAAAAGAAAATTATCTTGAGATTTTCTCAAGATATTTAGGGTCTTGTGTGTATAAATAGGAGACGGGTGAAGCCAGAAAATATTATCGAGGGATGGGGGAGCCAACAGAAGGCTGCAGAGCTGAGAAGAAGAATTGCAGAGAATCATATCTCTTGCTTCAAGAAGAAGAAGAAGAAGAAGGAAGAAACTGTTACCTATTCTTTCAAAATTCAATATATTTGTAACAGTTTCCCAATAATTATTACTGTAAGTTTCTCTGTAACAGTCGGCTCTGTAATAACGGGTTCTGTAAAAATTATATCTGTTACAAAATCGATTTTTCTTCAATAAAACACCTATTCATTCATCCATGAGTTATTATTTTGAGCGTGTTCTTGATATGAGGATCTAAACCCAAACACTGGGATGACGGAGCAAGCCATTCTTCACGCATATGGTAATTCTATTAATGCTTTTATTACTTATTGCATTGATTTTTAATCGTATTTTATGATTTTTATTGAATGATTGTGATTTCAATTGATGGGTCATGCTTTCTTAATTGTTTTGATGTCTCATGCTTTAGATATACAGTCATTACTTTCAAAATCTACTTTCGACAATGAACTAGAGTCAATAAATTATTATTATTTGACATATTAATGTCTAGAATTATTAGTTGAACCGCATGAATGTGAGAATTGGTGGAATCCTGGGTCTCAGTACCTCTCGATATTGTGACAATCTTGTATATATATTTTCTTTATTTTTAGTATTAATTCTTAAATCGAGTCTACACAAGTCCTAGTTGAACGAACTTTATTTGCCACTTAAAACCTACATCAATTTTTGGCGTCGTTGCCGGGGACTTGTATTTAGGTCTTAGGTTTTAGTTTATTATTATTATTTTTGTTAGAGCATTGCTCGGTCGAACTCGCAAGCGTTGCTATCTCAAGCTTGTTTGTCAAATTTAGTTGTCAAAACTATATGTCTTGATTTCTAGTCTACTTATAGCTAAAGTCTCGGACTAGGATAGTTAAGTGTAGTTGAGCTCCAGACTCCACCGCGATCATCATATGAAGACGAAGAACTACTCAAGGAACCAGTGGAACTTCATCAACTAAAAGGTATGTGGAGACTTGAACTTATCTATCACCCAAAAGTCTATCTACTCTATCTCCTACTCTTGAGACAAAAGTCGTATAAGTATATAGATTTCAATTATACACATTTTCTATTTTGGGCCGAGTTTAACTCGTCTATCTATTTATCGAAATATGTGTTGGTAAGCTTTCGCTTTAGACAAATTCATCTTTATTCGTGACAAAAGTCATGTTGAAATTTCAATATCTTGAAAATTGCTTTGTTGAAAAATAGTTTGTGAAATAACAACTATATAACATCCTCTAAGAATGTTTCAATGATTGAAGTGTAGAGTTGAGATTATGTAACCATCTTTGGATATAAGCGTATATATTGTGTTCGCACATTAGTGTATGAATCCATGAACCGGGAACCAAGTGTATGCATATGTGTGTATACGAAATTGGTGAAGCAGACAGGTTAAGTATGCGTACCCGTACGCATACTGGCGGAAGTTCACGTCCGTGAATATATGCTGAGTTTGGGAATTGACAAACTCTTAACCAGTCACCTTATATATGCGTACCCGTACGCATACTGACGGAAGTTTTCTACCCGAGAATTTCTACTGAGGTTGGAAACCAAAACCAACTCAAATCTGGTTGCTTAGGTACGCATACTTAAGCTGGTTACTTTATCAAATCGGTCAATTCATGAACTTACACATTTAAATTACAAGGAATGCAATCTTTGAAAACTGTGGCTATAATGTTCATGATTCGATTCAAGTGAATCAAACCGATTTTGTTTCAATTGTGTCTTCCAAAATATCCAAGCAATTGAACAACTCTTTAACTAGTTCATTTGAGTCATTTGAACTAGTTGTGGTAAAGAAGAATATGGTTGATATTAAAGTGCTCATATGGCTAACCATTTGGTTAACTGTTGTGAACCAACTAAGTGTACCCGTTTAGGTACGATTACTCAAACCTAAATGAAATACATTTCATTTGTGTATAACAAGCTAAGGTTCGATCTAACAGTTGAAAGATATTAGCTTGAATCTAATCAGGTTTTCATTTAATGGTGGATATCGAATGCTTTGTTACTAAGCTAACATTGATTGCAAACCCTGATTTGAAAACTATATAAAAGAGAATTCTATCAACTGGGAAAACTAATCCCCACACCTCCTATGTGTTAGCTAGAGTCGATTCTCCTTTAACCTTAGGTTTCTTCTCGAGACACTGTAGGTTAACGACTGAAAGACTTCATTGGGATTGTGAAGCCAGACCGGATTACTTTTCTTGTAGTTGTGTGATCTGATCTTGTTGTATCTATCCTACGAGTACAATTGTAAGATTGTCTTGAGATTGATATCTCTGATAGGAAAGATAGAAAAGAAGTCACACACATCTTCGTCTCATCATTTGTGATTCCATAATATCTTGTTTCTCTAGTCGATTAAGATTATTGTGAGGTGATCGATAATTCTAGGCTGTTCTTCGGGAATACAAGCCCGGGTTATCGATTGGTTCCTGCTCACCTTGATTTATCAAAAGACGGAACAAAAATCGTAGGTATTTCTGTGGGAGACATATTTATCTATTACCGTAGACTTTTCTGTGTGATACATATTTGTTTATTAAAGTCTTCGACTTTGGGTCGTAGCAACTCTTAGTTGTGGGTGAGATCAACTAAGCAAATCAAGTGCGTAGGATCCTACTGGGATCAGAGACGTAAGGAGCGAAATTGTACCTTGGGTTAGTATGAGATTGATTGAGGTTCAACTACAGTCCAGACTGAAGTTAGTTTGTAGTAGGCTAGTGTCTGTAGCGGCTTAATACAGTGTGTGTTCAATCTGGACTAGATTCCGGGGTTTTTCTGCATTTGAGGTTTCCTCGTTAACAAAACTTATGGTATCTATGTTATTTCTTTTCCGCATTATATTTTGTTATCTAATAGAAATATCACAGGTTGTGCGTTGAATCAATCAATTGGGAAACCCGACGTTTGGTTATTGATTGAAATTGATTGATCCTTGAACATTGGTCTTTGATACCGTTCAAGTTAATTTTTCTTGTATTCAATTAGACTCACAGATTTCTATTTGCTTGAGTTAGTATTAAATCGGGAAACTGAGATATAACTCTTTGATATACTTTTTATTAAGATTGAGTCTGACTATCTAGTTGATT
Source organism: Papaver somniferum (assembly GCF_003573695.1). Taxonomy (NCBI): domain Eukaryota; kingdom Viridiplantae; phylum Streptophyta; class Magnoliopsida; order Ranunculales; family Papaveraceae; genus Papaver; species Papaver somniferum. Next base: position 107,094,229 of record NC_039362.1, on the reverse strand, counting down.
CTCTTAAGTGTATATTGGAGTTAGTCCATACAGATTGCTAATCGAAATATTGGGTGAGGTTGTTAGACCCCTGCTTTTTCAATTGGTATCAGAGCAGGCAAACACTTTAAACCTGATAAGTTTGTGTTTGTCCGATCCCTAAAAATCTATCCCTATGGGAAACTTCTTTGGGAGACTTGCTCTTGGCATCTGTAATGCACATCATAATTCCTTAAATATTGTTCGAAGATTATTATGCTCTAGACCTATGGTCCATCATGATAATTGTGTACCATCTAGAATGCTGAAAAATCTAGATGATGTGAAACAGTCGATAGGAAAAATTAAAAAAATTTCTAAGAAGAATTGTCAGAGGAAACATGACCAACGCGGAAAGGTATGGACCCTCACGAGAGTTACTCTTAATCTAGTTGAGGAATACTATCGTAATGGATCAATTAACAAGGATCTGTTTAGAACGTTTGAAAATGTTTTGAAATTCTTAGAAAAACTTCATTCCATAGAGGAATTGAATCGTTCTGATAAAAGTTTTGTACCTGTCAAATCATGTTCTCATGATGTACAAACTTTACTAACTACCAACTCTTGTGAAGATGATAAAAAGATTTCCCGTGAGTTTGGTAAAGAGCCTAATCATTAGAAAAAATCATTTCTTTGTTAGAAGAAAAAGATCTCAAAAAACCCTGAGTATTATTATACTTCTGGCATAGGTCACAAATATCAACCGGAAAAGATGCATGACAAGTTCTCTGCATATTCCGCCACCTGATAACAGGTTTGGCTCCACCCCTTTTGTATATAACTTGGAATGGGGAAAGTAATGGTTTGATTGTGTTTGAGTAATCTTTTTCTGTTTTAAAAGCTTTGCAGAAAGGTGTTGTAAGTACCTCCAAGTTACTTTCTTTGTACTGGAAATTTCTTCCAGTATACGAACCTTGGAAAAGGAAAAATCCCAATTTTTGGGTCGCAGAACGTATACGGTTCCAAGCCTATTTGTGAAGTTTATAAGAAGTAGGGTACGCGTACCTCTCTTCCTTCCCAAACTGTCCGTGTACGTGAGCCGCCTCTAGGGTTCATGTATTTCCTCCATTGAAATATCTTTGGAGAACAAAAAATGAGAAGTCTTTCAAGGGGGATTCCAAGTAAGTTATTTCCTTCTTATTTCTTTTTCTACTTTCTAGATTTATGAAGAATTTCAAGGCTTCAAAAGGTTTTTCAAATAACTTAGGTTCTTCATCCTCTTCTATGAACCTTCCCATTGATCAAAATTCTCTTAGGATTAGATTTGTTAATGATTCTTGTGGCAAGGATTTTGAAAGGATTTCTTCTACTGGGTTTATTCTAGAAAAGAGATTAGATATTGGGAGTGGATATAAGGAGGATTTGATTTGTTTTGAAAAATTTAAGATTGGAAATATATTTGATGGTCTTGGTGAAGAATTTGATACTCTTACTAGAATCTTCTACGCCAACATTTATGATGTTGATCTTGAAGACATGGAATTCAAGACCATGGTCAATAGAGAAAGGATTCATGTTAATAGAGAATTGATTTCAAAGATTACCAAAATTCCTTTGGGAAGTTTTCGCCTCCCTAGGCCAAGTAATGAAAGACCTTCATATGAAACCATCTCAAAAGGTCTTTGTGGGAGAAACATTGATTGGAATGAAGGGAAATTTCCTACAAATCACCTTAGCTTTGCCTTAATGTCCTTTGGAAAACTTGGTATTTCTAACCTTTGTCCCTCCACGATTGAGAATTCTCGTTGGAGCCGTGAGTTCGCGGAATTGGTCTATTTCCTTGTGATGGAAACCAAATGTCTTGACATTTGTGGATTTATTATTTTTCAAATGTTAGCTATGACATATTCCAACAAGAAGTTAGGATACCCTTGCTTGATTGAGAAAATTTGTCGCAACTTTTCCATTGAGCCTATTGGCAACTCTATTGGAACTTCCAAGCTTGTTCAGCCGTGTACCTTCAACCAGATGAAGGAGAATGCTTGCAAGAGACAAATATGTGACATGATTGATGGCTCGAGTGATTATTCTTTGAAGCTTCTTCGCCAAATTTACAAGGGTGTTTGTAAACTGAATACCAAAGTAAGTTGTGTACAAGAACAATTACGTGTGATTGCTACCAAGTTTCCCGATATTAAGGAGGACATGGACAAGGTTCGTTTCACCTTCATGGTTTCCGATGATGAAGATGTTGATTAAATTGTTATGCTCTATTGGTTTCTTATTTTTAGAGGATATTTTATTTTTTCTAGTAAATCTTCTTATGAGAATTTTATTCTTGTGTTTTTAGGAAGAATAACTAGAGTTTGGAATAACCATTATTGTGATTATACATAGCTATGTCTAGTGTTTTTCATCTTCAATGTTTTAGATTTATTTGTTTAAATTCTAAAAGTTTGTTTGGAAGATGATTTTTGCAGTATTAATCTTTATGGTTTTATATATTACAATTTTCTATGGGATATGTGTTTGCGTCCGTGAACTTTGATTGTCCAATACTTTGTCAAAAGTTATCTCTTTCATATGTCGATATGCATGTATTCATAAAAGATCGATGAACTTTTGACAAACAAAAATTGAACCTATTGTGTCATTATGCAAATAATTAATGGAAGATAGGATGAATTTTTATTTACAAAGATCATGTCTATTATATGTCGTTATGCAAATAGTGATAAAAATAGAATGAATCTTTGTCTGTCCGCAGTATTGATCTTCGTTGATCCATATTTTATGTAAATACTGTGTGACTACGTAAGTTCTCTTATGTGAGCATTTCCAACTAGATTAATCATGAATTCTTTTGTGGTTAATTTGTTTGAGTATTCCGATTAAATTAATCATGGGTTTTCTTGTGGTTAGTTTAGTTGATATTTTTGGATACAAAATCATTTCCTTTGTGATTTTTGGGTGTCCAAAGAAATCCTTTTTTTCTCGTAAAAAGTAAGGTCGCTCTTGTTGTTCTTTCGGGAATGACATTTTATGGGGGAGAGTTCTTTTTGAACTTGCACTTAATTTCCATATCTTTGTGGGGAGTACGGCTGTGGAATATTATAGGGGTTATCTTGTATCTTTATAAACTCCTTGATGAATGCATTTAGCTTCGGCTTTATGATTGCATCTAAACAAGTTGATATGTGCTTTTCTTTGGTCTTGAAGCATCTCCATAGAAATTTCATTAGGATCCCACTAGTTTTCGTACCTTTTCCAATTTTATTGACAAAAAGAGGGAGAATTAATGTGTAGTTCACACTACAAATAAATATGGTTTTCGGATGATTATGTAAGGGGGAGTGGTTTTCATGTTGAGATCAAAGTATTGACTAAGGGGGAGTGATACATATCACCATAGTATTGTTGTCAAAGTTGTGATACAATTGAACTTTGATTTTGTGTAATAATACTAAGACAATGTGTAACAATGATTGAGAGCTTGTGTTTTCTCATTGTTATGGCTATGTATTTTCAACAACGATGATGCTGAACTTACAACCTTTGGAATCATTGGAGTACTTAGAAGTGACGAAGATTTCGAGTAATGTTGAGGAACCAAGGAGATCATGCATGTGGAAGAGAATCTACAAAGTTTTATTTATTTTGTAATCCATATGTATTGATAGTTTTGTCATTAAAATTGACAAAGGAGGAGATTGTTAGAGCATTGCTCGGTCGAACTCGCAAGCGTTGCTATGTCAAGCTTGTTTGTCAAATTTAGTTGTCAAAACTATATGTCTTGATTTCTAATCTACTTATAGCTAAAGTCTCGAACTAGGATAGTTAAGTGTAGTTGAGCTCCAGACTCCACCGCGATCATCATATGAAGACGAAGAAATACACAAGGAACCAGTGGAAATTCATCAACTAAAAGGTATGTGGAGACTTGAACTTATCTATCACTCAAAAGTCTATCTACTCTATCTCCTACTCTTGAGACAAAAGTCATATAAATATATAGATTTCAATCATACACATTTGCTATTTCGATCCGAGTTTAACTCGCCTATCTATTTCTCGAAATATGTGTTGGTAAGCTTTCGCTTTAGCCAAGTTCATCTTTACTCGTGACGAAAGTCATGTTGACATTTCAATATCTTGAAAACCGCTTTGATGAAAAATAGTTTGTGAATAACAACTATATAACATCCTCTAAGAATGTTTCAATGATTGAAGTTTAGAGTTGAGATTATGTAACCATCTTTGGATATAAGCATATATAGTATGTTCGCACATTAGTTTATAAATCCATGAACCGGGAACCAAGTGTATGCATATGTGTGTATACGAAATTGGTGAAGGTGACAGGTTAAGTATGCGTACCGGTACACATACTGGCGGAAGTTCACGTCCGTGAATATCTGCTGAGTTTGGGAATTGACAAACTCTTAACCAATCACCTTAAGTATGCGTACCCGTACGCATACTGACGGAAGTTTTCTACCCGAGAATTTCTGCAAAGGTTGGAAACCAAAACCAACTCAAATCCGGTTGCTTAGGTACACATACCCGTACGCATACTTAAGTTGGTTACTTTATCAAATCGGTCAGTTCATGAACTTAAACATTTAAATTATAAGGAATGCAATCTTTGCAAACTGTGGATATAATGTTCATGAATCGATTCAAGTGAATCAAATCGATTTTGTTTCAATTGTGTCATCCAAAAGATCTAAGCAATTGAACAACTCTTTAACTAGTTCATTTGAGTCATTTGAACTAGTTGTGGTAAAGAAGAATATGGTTGATATGAAAGTTCTCATATGGCTAACCAGTTGGTTAACTGTTGTGAACCAACTAAGTGTACACGTTTAAGTACGGTTACTCAAACCTAAATGAAATACATTTCATTTGTGTGTAACAAGCTAAGATTCGATCTAACAATTGAAAGATATTAGCTTGAATCTAATCAGGTTTTCATCTAACGGTGGATATTGAATGCTTTGTTGCTAAGCCAACATTGATTGCAAATGCTGATTTGAAAACTATATAAAGGAGAACTCTAGCAACTGGGAAAACTAATCCCCACACCTCCTGTGTGATACTAGTTGTGTTAGATAGAGTCAATTCTCCTTTAACCTTAGGTTTCTTCTCTAAACCCTGTAGGTCAACGACTGAAAGACTTCATTGGGATTGTGAAGCCAGACCTGACTATTTTTCTTGTAGTTGTGTGATATGGTCTTGTTGTATCTATTGTACGAGTACAATCGTAAGATTGGATTGAGATTGATATCAAAAGTCACAAACATCTTCGTCTCATCGTTTGTGATTCAACAATATCTTGTTTCACTAGTCGATTAAGATTATTGTGAGGTGATCGATAATTCTAGGCTGTTCTTCGGGAATATAAGTCCGGGTTATCGATTGGTTCCTGTTCACCTTGATTTATCAAAAGACGGAACAAAACTCGTAGGTATTTCTGTGGGAGACTGATTTATCTATTACCATAGATTTTTCTGTGTGATACCGATTTGTTTATTAAAGTCTTCGACTTTGGGTCGTAGAAACTCTTAGTTGTGGGTGAGATCATCTAAGGGAATCAAGTGCGTAGTATCCTGCTGGGATCAGAGACGTAAGGAGCACAACTGTACCTTGGATCAGTGTGAGATTGATTGGGGTTCAATTACAGTTCAGACTGAAGTTAGTTTGTAGTAGGCTAGTGTTTGTAGCGGCTTAATACAGTGTGTGTTCAATCTAGACTAGGTCCCAGGGTTTTTCTGCATTTGCGGTTTCCTCGTTAACAAAACTTCTGGTGTCTGTGTTATTTCTTTTCCGCATTATATTTTGTTATATAATAGAAATATCACAGGTTGTGCGTTGAATCAATTAATTCGGAAATCCGACCTTTGGTTGTTGATTGATTGATTGATCCCTGAACATTGGTCTTTCGTACCGTTCAAGTTAATTTCTCTTGTATTCAATTAGACTCGCAGATTTCTATTTGCTTGAGTAAGTATTGAATCGGGAAACTGAGATATAAATCTTTGATATACTTTTGATTAAGATTGAGTCTGACTGTCTAGTTGATTCTCTTAATAGTATATTGGAGTTAGTCTATATATATTGCTAATCGAAATATTGGGTGAGGTTGTTACGCCCCCGTTTTTTCAATTTTTATAAAGAGGGCCACCAGGGCTTTTATTGAAATAACGAAGAAAAGTATTTACACGGTATTTATTGGTAGAGTTGGGATTATTATTATTATTATTTTATTTTTTTTATTTTTTTTATGAAGCTACCACCGGGGGCTATTATTAAAACAAATAACAGAGTATATTACCCAGCAGTCGTCGGTATCCTAGCCACAAGCTGGGTACCAACGACTTTTTGAATAGTAATGCCTATTCTATGGAAAAGAGATCCTACGACTTTATGGTTTGCATCTAAACATGCAAGACAGTTCGTCAACCTCCTTAAGAATATGCTGGTTTCTTCTCCCTATTCTCCCAAGGTTGTAAAACCTAAGGCCCCCAACTCGTAACCATGTGTTGTACACTTTTCAAGATATTTTTTGCGCTTGTGTGTAACTGCGGCTGAGATAGCATGGCCTGGAACAAAATTACAGTTTCTATCATTGGTGAAGTGTGAGATGCAAGTGATGTCGAAACAAACATCACGCCCATTTATCCAGTTGTAAACGAGTAAATATGCAGGCCGTGAGGTGTTAGCATCAGATAAGAAAGCCATGAAGACTTCTTTGCGAGCGGCTACGCCGGCTTTGTAGCATATATCGGCTAACACATCTCGTATTAAGTCGTGTCTGAATTTGAGAACTACTTCTTTATCGCAGTGTATGACGTGATCTCCGTAGATGTCCATAACTCAACCACAATATGTACACGAGCACTCTTCGTCAAAGATGGGAATACCCAGGCGGTACATGAGAACTGACCTGAACTGATGCGGCCCTACTGTTTGGTTAAGCCCTGAGATGGGGATGGCCTTAAGGAAGTCCAGAGCATGCTCAGTTCGATTGCATTGCCAGAGGATAGCTTCACGTGCAGATAGTGAAAACCTAGTGGGCATATCCCTCTTGATCACATCAAAATATTTTTCCGCCAGTGACTTCATAAAATGTGGGGCGGTATCATTGATGTTGAATTCAGAAGGGGAAAGCCCACACGCCTACGTGTATTTCTGCAAAGCATCTTGATATCTCTGAAAATAATCGAAAGCAGCTATAACTTGTAAAATGGATTCCTGCAAATGTTCGTCTGGGCACACGATGCTGGAAAGCAATATTGGGAAGTATCAACCATTGTATATATACCTAACCCACCGTCCTTGATAGGCATAGTTGTGAAACGTTATCGGACAACACCCAGGCCGGCGCCATCACCTACAATCAACTGCCTCATATATTGTAATAATTGGTTGTTGAATTATGTTGTGGCTACCTGTAGGGACCGAGGGCTAGTCGTACACATGGTAAAGTAGAATATAGACACGCCTGCGAAATTGCGCAGGAGAAGCAACTCACTCTGAGGATCCTGCAGCTTCTTGATATTGTCCATAAGTTGGGTTGTCTTCTCGATCCTACCAATAACCATGTTGTTGCAGAATTTTTGGTTCAGACTTACAGGCCCACTAAGTATATTGACACCTTCAGTTGGTTTACTGATATTTGCAGGAAAAACTCCAGCTTCATCTCGTCTTGGAACAACAGATGGCCAGAAGATCTCCGTTTTATTGATGTTCAGGTGGAGCCCTCTCGCTGGTCCTTCCTCCTGTATAATCCTAAGCGCTTTGGACACTTCGAGAGTATCTCATGCAAGGGTACCATCGTCTAAGTACCAAGCATGAAGATCCAGCTTGCATTATGTAGCAATTTTGTTAACGAGTGGGTGTAGGATCAAAGAAAAAAGCAAAGGCCCTAAAGGGTCTCCCTGCTGGACACCTTTGGCTGAAGACAAAACAGAGTCATTGTAGTATAGCCTTGCAGGTTTTGAGTAACAAAACTCAACCCACCTGGAGATACTTGGGCACATAGCTCTGACTTCTTTTATCATTACAGATCTATTTACCAGGTTGAATGCGTTTGTGAAGTCTACTAGCAGCATTGTCCTGTTGTTATGATTGCCAAACAACTCAATAAGGTTATTGGCTGAGTTCAGTATTGCTTCTGAAAAAGCGGGGCTACAACAACCTCACCCAATATTTCAATTAGCAATCTGTATGGACAAACTCCAATATACTTTTAAGAGAATCAACAAGACTCAATCTATAAAAAGTATATCAAAGAAAGTTATATCTTTTTTTCTGGATTCAATTCTTACTCAAGCAAATAGAAATCTGAGAGTCTAATTGAATACAAGAGAAATCACTTGAACGGTACCAAAGACCAATGTTCAAGGATCAATCAATTTCAATCAACAACCAAAGGTCGGATTTCCAATTGATTGATTCTAACGCACAACCTGTGATATTTCAATTATATAACAAAATATAATGCGGAATAGAAATGACACAGACACCAGAATTTTGTTTACGAGGAAACCGCAAATGAAGAAAAACCCGGGACCTAGTCCAAATTGAACACCACGCTGTATTAAGCCGCTACAGACACTAGCATACTACAAACTAACTTCGGTCTGGACTGTAGTTGAACCCCTATCAATCTCACACTGATTCAAGGTACAGTTGCGCTCCTTACGTCTCTGATCCCAGCAGGATACTACGCACTTGATTCCCTTAGCTGATCTCACCCACAACTAAGAGTTGCTACGACCCAAAGTCGAAGACTTTAATAAAAAAATCTATATCATACAGAAAAGTCTACAAAATAGATAAATCTGTCTTCCACAGAAATACCTACGAGTTTTGCTCCGTCTTTTGATAAATCAAGGTAAACATGAACCAATTGATAACCCGGACTTGTATTCCCGAAGAACAGCCTAGTATAATCAATCACCTCACAATAATCTTAATCGACGGGGCGAAAGAAGATATTGTGGAATCACAAATGATGAGACGAATATGTTTGTGACTACTTTTCTATCTTGCCTATCGGAGATATAAATCTCAAGCCTATCGTTACGATTGTATAAAACGATAGAATCAGCAAGATCATATCACACAACTAAGAGAAAGTAGTATCGGTCTGGCTTCACAATCCCTATGAAGTCTTTAAGTCGTTAACCTGGTTTACAAGAAGAAACCTAAGGTTAAAGGAGAACCGACTCTTGCTAATACAACTAGTATCACACAGGAGGTGTGGGGATTAGGTTTCCCAGTTGCTAGAGTTCTCCCTTGTATAGTTGATAGGTGTGGTAAACGCCTTGAAATTTATCTATTGTTTATACTTTCTTTGCGATTTTTCTTGTAAATTATGTATTTTATGATTGCTTTTGAGTTCATTAGGTGCAACAGAGTCAATAAGATCAAAAGAAGAGGAAATAGGTGCAAAATGAGTATTATGATCATTTCACAGGCCGGTGTTATCTGGAGCCAATCACAGGATAAGGGACTACTACTGGGTGGTCCATCAGTGGGTGCAAATAGCCACCCCAGTTCACTACACAACACTGAATCGAGAATTCTCTTCTCGATTCTCATTACAACTCCCCTGAAACCAATAAATGTGTGAAGAATAGATGGCGTTGTTGTAGATCGAGAATGGAAGAAAAAATGGTTAATTGAGAGGCTCGTGGAAGTATTCGAAGAGGATAGAGATAACAGGGTTTCTGTTGATATTCATGGGAAGTTATGGTTTGATCTGTTATCAATGGAAGTGATTTACCAGAGAAGAAATTGATGAAGGGTTTTGAGAGTTTGATTCAGAGATGAATAAGGGTTCTGAATTAGGGTTTGAGATGATGCTTCTGTGAAATTCATAGAAGATGGTGGTAATTGAGATGAAATTCGAAATCTCAGCATGAGCTCGATTTGAGAAAATGAGCATTTGAACTAGGCAAGAAATACGAAGCTGTCACTAATTGTTGTTTCGATGGAGGTTTTGGAGGGATGGGTTGCACTTGGATTTGAGTCTGGTAGTTGTTGTAACCAGATTGAGAGAAGATGGTGTTGAACTGATTCATAAGACCCAGTTGGTGTTGGTCGATGTTCAAGGAATAGTTGGTGATATCTGAAGCTGCAGTTGGGGTTTTGAGATTGGCAAGGATGGGTCGCTGCTGTTAAAATTGATGTTGGGAAGCTAGAATGAGGCTCAAATGAAGTGCAGTGGAGATTATGTGTGCAGATGTAGAATGATGGTGACAATGAATTGCAATTAGGTTGTGTAGGATATAAGACAAATGTGAACCTAGTAGCTAGGGTGCTGAGGTTCATGGTTTGTATACAATGATGATTGCAGTGACATGGTCTTGTAGTGAATATGGAAGTAGATTGAATGCGGATGAGCTGAGAAGGAGAGCCACTTGCAGTGAAGCAGTAATTGGATAAGTGGAATTGGTTCTACATGAAAGAACTGGAGTGTGTTGATGAATGGGGGTTTTGAAGTTGAACAAGAGAAGAGATGGCGATTGCTGATAAATGGATGGGAGTGACTGATTATGGTAATGCAGGATAGGGTGCAACTGTGTAGAACCTGGGAAGAACAGTTGTTGATGCTATGTTTTGGTAATGGAAATGAAGCGAGTAACTGATGTATTGCAGCAGCAGCAGCTGCAGTTGAGCGTCTGAGATGCTGCGAGGAATGTGTTGCCAGGGTTTTGAGTTCGGATATTGAATGGGTCTTGTGGATGAGTCAGGTGAAGTATTGGCTTGTTGCATTTGAGAATGGCAGCTGAGCTGCAAGTGCTGGTTGCAGTGCAACTGGTGCTGGCGGGTTGTGTTGCAGGAATGGAGATGGAGAATGGCAGGACATGTCTCTAGAGGTGCGCTTACTGATTGCAGAGAGGTATGGACTTGTGAACTGTAGAAGGCAGTGATGCAGAATAATGAATTTGAATGTGTATGGGGTGCTGCTCAGATGGCAAGAGAACACGAAAACAAGGAATGTGTTGATGCTGAAAGCAGGATGAGCTGGTAACAGCAATGCATCAAGAAGGCTTATGAGACCAATGAAAATGGAGAGTACATGAAGTTGCTACTTCTAAATGATTCTGGTGGTTTCTGCAGCTGAGAAAGAACCAAGAAGTGTGAAGTGCAGTGATTTCAAGTTGACGAGCTTTGTATTTTTGTTGCTTTGAATGAGTTGCATAAGGTTCAAATGGTACATGAATTGATATAGATGTATGCTAGGAGATGAAGCTGTGCAGGGGAAGAGTGAAAATGGCCTGGGCTGGGAACATGCCGGAACATACACAACTATGGCTGAATCGAAGTCAGGCGAGTTGACTCACTGATCCACTAGCTGACTCAGGTGGATTTGGGCTGGGCTCTAGTGTTCACATGCTAGCCCGAAAAGGTGTTGGACGGGAAGATTAAACCTGCACGAGTTTGGCAAGTCTGAATATAAAAAGGGGAGACTTACATTGGTCATAGGGGGATTATCTCTTCTTCTCTACTTTTAACCTAAGGTTTCGAAACATGGGTTTTCTTTTTCTCCTTGTGATGAACTCCTATGCCATGAGTACTTAGATTTTATTATTGGTTAAAGAATAAGTTGGATTTCCAAATATGGGTTTTGATTCAATAAATTAGTTTTGTCTCACAACTATCGATTATGATTCGCTAGAAATATCGCCATGTATGATTGATTGTTAGTTTTGTCAAATTGCAAATTGGTAGAACTCGTAATCATATCTATTGCTAGTTTAGGGTTTATTATAAATAAACGTGAAACATCTTGAATACACGTAGCATAATTGTGATTATTGCTTGTAGTGATACATCCTAGTAGTCACATGTGGATCATAACCTTTGTTAAAACGGATTAGTGCTTTTACACGTTCGTTTGCATTGATTAGTCTTATTTCATAGAACTTAGTGCTCTTAGGGAGTTAAACTTAATTGTGCTTTTACACTTTAGGTTGCTTTCTAGGAATAATTCTCTTTCGCATCTTTTAATGTGTTTGTTGATGACAAGAGGAAATTAGCGGGATATTCTTGCGATCAAGGTATCCTAGGACTTTTGATAAAAGTTGAGATTAAATATCAATTCTAGTTATTGTTACAAATTCATGTTTGTGAATGAAAACTAATCCTTGACCAATATCTTCATCTTATTGATTTGCTTGTTTATTTCATTATTTTATTTTAGTTTATTTTCCTTTGCATAAAAATCAGAAATCCCCCTTGTTTATATAGGAAACCGAAACAACTTGACAACCTAGATCCTCTATGTGGGAACGATCCTTTCTTAACCTTGCTATATTATATATTTGAAGTTGTGAGAAAGTAATATTATTTTTGACGCATACGATAACGATCAATAGTCTTTCAAATCAGGGTTTGCAATCAATGTTAGCTTGGCAACAAAGGATTCAACATTCACGGTTAGATGAAAACCTGATTAGATTCAAGCTAATATCTTTCAACCGTTAGATCGAAAACTTAGCTTGTTATACACAAATGAAATGTACTATTTTGGGTTTATGTAACCGTACCCAAACATGAACATTTTTTGGTTCAACAATAGTTAACCAATGGTTAGCCATATGAGCACTTTCATATCAACCATGTTCTTCTTCACCATAACTAGTTCAAATGACTCAAATGAACTAGTTAGAGAGTTGTTCAATTGCAAGGAAATCTTATGTAACTACACAAGACACAATCGAAGCAAAAACGATTTGATTCACTCGAATCGGTTCATGAACTATATAGCCACGGTTTGCATTTAGCATTCCTTAGTTAATATAAATAAGTTCACAAACAATCGTATTTAGATATAACCAGCTTAAGTTCGCAGACTTAGTTCGCGGACTTAAGTTCCCGGAAGGAGTTCTCAAACTCCAGCAGATTTTCTCGGGTCGAGAACTTTCGCCAGTTCGCGGACTGAGTTCAGAACTCTTGTTCTGGTTCTCTTGATCAACAAAGTTCGCAAACTTCGGTTCAAGCCACACAATGCTTATATCCATCATTGGTTATTTAATCTAAACTCTCATTTCAATCATTGAAACATTCTCAGAGGACATTTCGTCAAAGTAAGCAATTTTCAAGGTGATTGAAACGTGTCATGACTTTCGTCACTACGTAAAGATGAACTTGGTCAAAGCAAAAGCTTACCAACACATATTTCGAGAAATAGATAGGCGAGATAAACTCGGCTCGAAATAGCAAATGTGTATAATCAAAGTCTATATAGCAAAACGACTTTTGTCTCAAAATAGGAGATAAAGTAGATAGACTTTTGAGTGATAGATAAGTTCAAGTCTCCATATACCTTTTGATAGGTATCTAAAACACCTAATCTTATATCTAGTATTTATGTTTTCTTTGCTAAGTTTTCTTGTAAATTATGTATCTTATGTTTGTTTTTGAGTATTTAGGTACTTTGGAGTCATTGGGAACAAAAGAAGAAGAACAAGGCAAAAAGATGCAAATGCTGTTGGAGACAAACTATTTCTCATTATTTGCTTCTATTTATTAATTTTTGTCTGAAAAGCATGGCGGCTTTAGTGATGCAAATTTATGTCTGAAAAGCACGACTGCTTTAGTGATGAAGAGAAATTGTAGAGAAGAAGTGGATATGAGAAGTAAGAGACGGTTGATGTTAGTGGAAGAATTCAAGAGAAGAAAAGAGAGTTCATTTGGAGCAAGCAGGCGGAATCGTCATTTCATTGACGTTGAGAGCCCATCCGCAGATAAGCGCGACCAGCTGGAGTCCTTGTAGAAGTGTTAAAAGCAGACACACATTTGATCGAGGCTGTTATGCAAAGCAATTAGGATATCAAAAAGGGGTTGCCAACCTAGGCTAACCCTTATCTAAATAATGGGGGTATCAACATTTGTTCCCCTTATTCAGACACTATTTTGGTCGAGAGAGGAAAGTTAGGGTTCAATTTTCCTTTTCTTTCTTCTTCTCCTCTGTTGCCCATTGATTTAAGAATTTGAGTGAGGGCTAGAGAAATTGAAGCTGCAATTCAGAGAAGAAGATGGAGAAATTCAGGACGATATGGGTTTGGGAGGATTTAGAGTATGAGAAAGAGTTGGTCTCTGTGATTGTTCGATTGAGGATATTCAAGGGTTTTTGAGATCGAAATTGAGAGAAGAAGAGACTGTATCTGAGATGGTGAAGATGGTGGTGTTGTTACTATGAATTGATGATGAATCAGATGAAGGTGTTGCTCAAGATTTTGGGAGAGATCTGAAATGGAAGAATCGAAAATAGGTTCTGAATCTGGTGGGTTTTAGTCGAATTCGCAATTGGTTCTAGTTGGAAGTAGCACAGAGAAGTCAGGGTTTTGAATTTGCGGTTGAAGCTGGAACTCGAATTGCAGTTGAGAGTGATATTAAGAAGTTGTTGCTGTTGGAGTTGTTGTGGTTGGATATGGTGGAGAACTCACATCTAGGGTTTGATGAAGAACAGGGAAGAACTGATGTTGAGATGTGAAATTAGGGTATTGCAGGTTGTGCTGCAGTGAGTTGGAATGTTGGTTGTCTAGCATATGGAATTGAAATGGTGATCTGCAAGGAAGAGTTGTCGTCTTACTGTTATGGTGGAGTGCAACTGAAGCTACAAAGTGCAGGCTAGACTTATAAGCTGAGACAGTGTTGATATTGCAGTAGTGATGTGAAAGAAGATATTGTAGGTTCAGTGTTGCAGTGCAGTTGTGTGTGATGGTTCTGCAATGGGTTTGTGTTGATGTTGGCAGGGAATTGTTGTTGCTTGAAGTGGTTGGTCACAGTTGCAGACACGGTGAACTGTTAGGCGCAATACTGGTGTTTGTGACAATGAATTAATGGGTATGACTCAGCTGAAGTCATGGACAGATGTTGATATTCACTGATCTTATGGAGTTGTATTATGTTGCTGTCATATTGGTGGAAAAGAACTAACATATGGTGATGACTACAAGTTCAGATGGAGATTTTGATATGGTATTGAGGATGCAGAATGGGTTCAACTGTAATTGTGGTTTTGAGATGAGCTGCTACTGAGCTGAAATTGCAGGCACCCTAGGAGTATGGTTCAATGAGTTGTGCAAGGAATTCTGGAGCTAGTGGTGATGTTTGCAGAGTTGCAAACTGTTGGTGGTCCTAGGCTTGTGAAGCTGCAGGTGCAGAGGCGGTTATGAGTCTCAACTGGAGTGTAGGAGGTATTCGAGTAGCAGCTGAAGTTTAAGCTGTAGAATGGAAGAGCAAGAACAACAAGAAATGGATGATGTGTTGCAGGCAGGGATGGAGATGTGCAAGTTATGCAGAGACCATACTTATCCTAAGAAGAAATGTTGTAGTTGCCTTAGTTGTTGATGGTACTGAATTGTGCATGAGAGTTCTTGAATGGTTGTAGCTCAAGTTGCAAGTGCAGTGATTGCAGGGAGGTGCAGGATTGAAATAATTGCTTTGACAACTGCAGTCGAGGCCAGATGGTTGCAGGTAAACTAATGGTGGTGGTTGTGTGTGCTGCGGTGACCTAAGCTAAAGCTTGGAAGTGTAGAGGTGTTGCTGCAATGGTGTCGGTAACAATGCATTACAGGGAAGGTGGTGATGAGTTTAAGCTGGTGAATGTGAATGATAACAGGTGCAGCTGGAGTGGAGAGTGTCATTGCAGGAAGAAATGAAGATGTTGCAAGATTTGCAGTGTGCAGGGCCAATATGGCTGGGTTGAGCTATGATGCACAATCATTGTGCAGCATAACTCAGGCCAGTGCAAATGGCTTATGCCATGGCAACTCAATCAAGTCATCCCAGTTAGGTCACCTATAGCTGACTAGGGTCTGACTCATGATCTGACCCGGTTTGACTCAGAGACTTTGACTGAGTTGACTCGGTTGACTTGACCGATTTGACCCAGTTGACCGGTGACCGGGCGGACTTTGCCGGTCACCTGAGATAGTTTTCCGGCCAACTTCCGGCCATTTCCGACGGTGATTTGGCAAAGTTTCTACATGGGTTTTTCTCACTTTTGGGCCACGTGGATTTTCATCTAATGGACTTTGAAGACTAGACCTAATTTTGGAACAAGAGGAGCTATAAAAAAGAAGAATTCTACAACTTTTAGGATCACGTATTATTCTTGGAGCTAAGGAGAGAGTCGCTTTTGTTTACGCTACTAGGGTTTGCTTTGCGTTCATCTTCTTTATTTGATTATTGATTATGATGAACTCCATAGCTATGAGTAGCTAATTTCTTTATTATTGGTTAAGGATGTAGTCCTATATCTACATCTTGTGCTTGATTAATGCATTAGTTTTCTCTCTTGATTATCATTCAAATCTCTTTTGTTTTTAATAATCACATGATTGATGTATTGTGATAGGACTTAGATGTTTGGTTAGTTAAGTGGCCAATTAATTGAACTTGCATCTTTGTCCATAGCTATTTTAGGGTTTTTCGTTGAGCGATAACCCTAAATACAAGTAGCATGATATGATTACGGTTTGTAGTGATACACTCTCGACATCATATGTAGATTTTGACCATTTCCCGAATTGTCATGCGCAATGTATGACAATTGCATTGATTAGCCTATTTCCAAAACTTAATGCTCCTGGGAATTGAACTTAATTAGCGCAAGGCGTTAGGTTATTCTTTAGGTAGAATTCACATACACAGCTCTAATGTGTGTGATGATGAACTTGGGAAATTACTAGATTATCTTGCTCTCTTGATTCTCTAGGCTTTTGATAATAAAAGAGGTTAAATTGTAATTCTAATCATGTATGCAAGCACTTGTTTAAGATAGAAGATGAATTCCTTGACCAATATCTTTTTCTCATTGATTATATTCTACTATTTACTTTGCTTTTGATTTACTTTTATTGCTGACATAAAAATCAGAAATCCCCCCAATTGGTTACTTTAAGAAATTGAATACATAATAACTACAATTTCCTCTCTGTGGAAACAGACTCTTTCTTATCATATATACTTTAGGAAAGTGAAATTATTTTTGACGCATACGACGGCAATCAAATTTTGGCGCCGCTGCCGGGGAGGCATACGACTAGTTATTAAGTTTTTAGTTTCTTATCATCATTTCTGCTTTCATATTTGCTTTTTGTTTCTTGTTTCGTTTTTCTTTTGTGAGAATTGTTTTTCAGGTACCTGTTCCATGGCTTCTAAAGATTGGAACTATCCAAGGTGCGAGATAGCTACTCGAAGAGGCACAATACTCTAACCAAGTCAAGACACAACGGAAGAACAAGAGTTAGAAGTGGAAGAAGAGTTACAACTAGAAGAAGAACAAGAGGTTCCATTCGTAGAAGAACCACTAGTTGAAGAAGAAGAAGCAATGGGTGATGCAAATCGTACACTCAAGGACTTGGCTTCTCACAAGTTGGATACACAACAATGGTGTATTCAAACAAACTCTACTTTCGAGATCAATCAGGGGTTGCTTAGAGAATTACCAAAGTTCCATGGCATGGTGAATGAAGTCCCAAACAAGCATCTTATGGACTTCCACACCATTGTCACGACCATGTTTCCAGCGGATACTGATGCGGATGGTGCAATGTTGAAAGTTTTTTGATTCTCTTTGGCGGATAGTGCTAAGGACTAGTTGTATTATTTGCCTTCCGGAAGTGTCACAACATGGAATGGGTTGAAGAAACTCTTTTTAGAGAGATATTTTCCAGCATCAAAGGCTACTCAAATTCGCAAGGAGATTTGCGGGATGAAGCAAAATGTGGGAGAATCTTTATATGAATGTTAGGAACGATATAAGAGATTGGTGGCAAGCTGTCCTCACCACCAATTTAGTGACGCTATGATAATCCAATACTTCTATAAGGACTCTAAACAAGTGATAGGAATCTTCTTGACGCTGCGGGTGGTGGTGCACTAGTGAACAAAACGGTGGCACAAGCTAGAGAGTTGATTGAGAACATGGCAGCGAACTCGCAACAATTTTCAAGTCGTGGTTCAGATATGCTTCTTAGGAGAGTAAATGAAGTGAGCGAGGTCGAAGAACTTCGTCAACAAATGGGTAACATGACAGCAATGATGCAACAAGTTGCAGCCGGTGATACCAAAGTCTCTTCAAGGGTATGAAGACCCCAATGAACAAGCTAATGCTATCTTTCCAAATCAACAAAGACGGTATGATCCCTACTCCAACACTTACAATCCGGGATGGAGAGATCACCCCAATTTTAGTTATGCCAACAAGCAAGGAGCGGTTCAGCAACCTACTTTCAACCGTCCGAGTGGATTTCAACCACAAAAACAACAATTTAAGCAACAACAATTTCCACAACAACAACAACAACCTCAAAATCAGGGGTCAAATATGGAAGAGTTGCTGAAATATTTTATGCAAATAACGGAGAGTACGGTTAAGGAGTTGCAAACTCAAGTTGGTTCTATGGCTATTGAGTTGAATCAGTTGAAGGCAAAAAATGGTGGAAAACTCCCTTCTCAACCTATCAACCCAAAAGAGGGTGTCAATGCAATTACATTGAGAAGTGGTACACAACTAGTGCAACCCGAAGTTACTGATTCGGGCAAGGTGGAAACACCAAAGGAACCTGTTTTGGAGAAGAAAAATGAGGATTCTCCCCAAACTTCTGAGGTACCTATTTCTAACTCTAAAACTCCGGTTTCTACTTATATTCCACATATACCTTTTCTCATAGATTTGCAAATTCCAAGAAGGAGGAACTAGAAAAGGATATTTTAGATGTTCTCAAGAAGATCCATATGAACATACCACTTATAGATGCAATCAAGCAAGTTCCAAAGTGTGCAAAGGTGTTGAAGGACTTGTGTACCAACAAGAAAAGTCTCAAAGGTAATGAAGTGCTAAGTGTGGGGGAGAATGCTTCGGCAATCTTACAACACAAACTCCCACTTAAGTACAAGGATCCCGGTAGCTTTGACATTCCCGTCACAATTGGTAACACCACATTTAACAAAGCTATGTTGGACTTAGGTGCATCCGTTAATGTTATGTCTGCATCTATGTATAACTCACTCGATCTTGGTCCTCTTAAAATGGCTGGAATTGTATTGCAATTAACCGATCGCTCTAATGTTTACCCAATGGGTATTGTTGAGGATGTTCTTGTGCAGGTTAATCAACTAGTATTTTCAGCTGACTTTTGCGTGTTAGAGATGGATGAAGGTTCACCGGACTCATCTCTTCCATTGCTACTTGGGCGTCCCTTCATGAAAACGGCGAAAACCATTATTGATGTAGACAAGAGAACGCTAACTATGGAGTTTGATGGAGAAATAATACGTTTCAACATTTTCGAGACGATGAGATATCCTAGTGATGTCTACTCTTGTTTGTCCATTGATGTGATGGATACATTGGCGCAACAAATGTTTGAGTTGAATGGTGTTGATACTTTGGAAACCGTGCTCACTATACCCATTGATAATGGTTTGGAGTATTTGTGATGAGATTAAATAAACCATTGGTTCTCTTGACTCATTACCGGAAAAATCAGCAATTAAAAATATTTCATATGCTTCTTTACCTTGCAATGATGAAAAGCTTGTGCCTTCTATTGTTAAATCTCCAAAGTTAGAATTGAAACCTCTTCCAAGTCACTTAAAGTACTTGTACTTGGGTGATAACGAAGAAATACCTGTGCTTGTTTCTAATGAGCTTAGTGAATTACAGGAGCAAAAACTTCTAAGGGTGCTAAGGACGTACAAGAAGGCCATAGGATGGACAATTGCCGATATCAAGGGTATAAGCCCTGCCGTTTGTATGCACAAGATCCGTTTGGAGGATGATGCAAAGCCTACAAGGGAAGCGCAACGTCGTTTGAACCCTCCCATGATGGAAGTTGTGAAAAAGGATATACTCAAGCTTTTGGACGTGGGTGTTATTTACCCCATATCCGATAGAAAGTGGGTGAGCCCGGTACAAGTGGTACCAAACAAATCAGGTGTAACGGTGGTGGAGAATGATAAGAATGAACTTGTCCCAACTCGTGTGCAAATCGGTTGGAGGGTTTGTATTGTTTATAGAAAATTGAATGCCACCACTAGGAAGGATCATTTTCCATTACCTTTTATTGATCAAATGCTAGAACGTTTAGCTGGACATTCTTACTATTGCTTCCTTGATGGCTACTCAGGTTACAATCAGATTGTGATAGCGCTGGAGGATCAAGAGAAAACCACTTTCACTTGTCCTTTCGGTACTTTTGCTTATAGAAGGATGCCTTTTGGCTTATGCAACGCTCCAGCTACCTTCCAAAGGTGTATGGTAAGTATTTTTTCAGAATATGTTGAAAACATAATCGAAGTCTTCATGGATGACTTTAGTGTCTTTGGTGATTCATTTGACCTTTTCTTGCACAATTTATCATTAATCCTTGAACGATGTGTTGAAACAAACCTTGTGCTGAATTGGGAGAAGTGCCATTTCATGGTAACTCATGGCATAGTTTTAGGCCATATAATATCTTCTAAAGGCTTGGAAGTCGATAAATCTAAGATATACCTTATTCGTGCTCTAAAGCCTCCCACTACGGTGAGAGGAATACACTCTTTTCTTGGTCATGCAGGTTTTTATCGTAGATTCATCAACGACTTTTCCAAGATAGCATCACTACTGTGCAATTTATTGCAAAAAGATGTGGTTCTTAACTTTGATGATAAGTGTGTGGCGGCATTCAATCGTTTGAAAGAACTTTTGATTTCATCCCCTATCATTAAACCACCGGATCGGAGCAAGCCTTTTGAGCTCATGCGTGATGCAAGTGATTATGCGGTTGGTGCGGTGCAGCGTGTGGGGAAGATACCTCATACCATTTATTATGCTTCTAGGACACTCAATGAAGCCCAACAAAATTACACAACCACTGAAAAAGAGTTATTAGCTATTTTTTTTTCTTTAGAAAAGTTTCGCTCTTATCTAATTGGTACAAAAGTTGTTGTCTTTTCTGATCATGCAACACTTAGGTACTTGCTAATGAAGAAAGAGGCGAAACTGAGGCTCATACGATGGATTTTTCTCTTGCAAGAATTTGATATAGAGATCAAAGACAAGAAAGGAATTGAGAACACCGTTGCGGATCACTTCAGCCGTCTTGCTGTGGACAAGGAAGCTATCCCATTGCGTGAAAGTTTCCCGGATGAGAAACTATTCTCAATTTCCTTTGGAGAACCATGGTACGCTGATATTGTTAATTACTTAGTGTCTAAACAAATCCCAAAGAACTTGTCTCGTGCTGAGAGGGACAAACTTAAGAAGTTAGGAAACCAATACATATGGGAGGATCCATACTTATGGAAACATTGTAGTGACCAAGTAATAAGAAGGTGCATTCCCGAATAAGAATTTAATTCTATCTTGTCTTTTTTCCACTCATATGCTTGTGGAGGACACTTTGGGAGCAAGAGAACCGCTCTCAAGGTACTAGAATGTGGTTTCTTTTGGCTAACTTTGTTTAAGGATGCACATGCATTTTGTATCACATGTGATAGGTGCCAAAGAACAGGCAATCTAGGTGCTCGAAATCAAATGCCACAAACTATTATTCAATTTGTTGAGGTTTTTGATGTATGGGGAATTGATTTTATGGGCCATTTTGTCAATTCTAGTGGGAATTATTATATCTTGCTTGCTGTGGATTATGTCTCGAAATGGGTGGAAGCTAAGGCCACCCCAACTAATGATTCTAAAGTTGTTTCAGATTTTGTGCAAGCAAATATATTCGCAAGGTTTGGTATTCCAAGGGCTATAATTAACGATGAAGGTTCGCACTTCAAAAACAGGTTCTTGCAAAACTTGTTAAGGAAGTACAATGTGTCGATAGGAGTGCGACACCCTACCATCCACAAACAAATGGACAAGCCGAGGTTTCTAACCGGAGGTGAAATCCATTCTTGAGAAGACGGTGAATCCAACAAGGAAAGAATGGAGTATGCGACTTAATGATGCTTTGTGGGCGTATAGAACCGCATACAAGACACCTATTGGGATGTCTCCCTTTAGGCTTGTGTATGGTAAACCTTGTCACTTACCCGTAGAAATTGAGCATAAGGCGTTTTTGGCTATTAAGCAATGCAATATGGAGTTGGATGGTGCTGGAAAGCAAAGGAAGTTGCAACTTCAAGAGTTAGAGGAGATTCGCAATGATGCATTTTAAAGCTCACGAATTTACAAGGAAAAGACTAAAGCATTTCATGATAGTATGATTACAAAGAAACAATTCTGCATTGGGCAGAAAGTGCTTTTGTTTAATTCTCATTTGCAATTATTTCCGGGTAAATTAAGGTCACGTTGGATTGGACCTTTTATTGTGACTAATGTGTTTTCTCATGGTGCAGTGGAAATTCGTAGTTTAGCTACAGGAAATGAGCTTAAAGTTGGGCACCGGTTGAAACCATACTATGAGAACTTCTCTTCGGAAGTCGTGGAAGGAGTTAACCTTGTGGAAGTACTCCCTCTGGAGGAGCCTTAGCAAGCAAGGAGAAAGTCGGCTGACGACTTTAATCCAAGCGCTAAGTGGGAGGCAACCCAACGGTTTTGTATCTTTATCTTTATCTTTTTATTTTTAAGCATTTTATCTTTGTTTTTGCATATCATTTGCGGAATTTCCTACCTTGAACTTTACTTTGAATGACTTAATTTACATTGAGGATAATGTAAAGCTTAAGTGTGGGGGAGCATTTATATGTTTGTATAGTTAGTTGATTAGATGCCTTTAAAATTAGAGAAAAAAAATAGAAAAAAAAAAACGATGATAAACTCCAAAGTCTAGCAACTTGTGCCTTACACTAATGGAAACATTGTGGTTGTAGGAGTTGAGGAACCCATTAGTAGAGTCTATTCAAATGAAAACAAACAAAATATAAGAATAAATAACATGTTAGTTGTCACCATATCACGTTCTATTTTTATTTTTCCATATTTATCTATTGTTTCTCTAAGTGAATTGGTGGGGCACGAACATCGAATTGTTATCACTGTTAGGATGAAATAGAGTGATTGAGTTACTACAAAAAAGAAAAAAAAAAGAAAAAAAAAAGACCGACCAATTAACTAAAAGGAATAAATATGACACTTGGATAAAGCAATATGTGTGTATTCTCCCTGTCTCCGTCGCCTAAGCAAGCGTGGAGTGCAGGATCCAAGGGAATTATCATGTAATCTGCTGACAAGAAACATGCGCTTGGATCCACAAGATCCAATCATGATGTCAATGAAAAAATTGAAAAAAAAAATTGAAAAAAAAAAAAAAAATATTATTGTGTTGAATAAAATCAATCGCTGGTTCCCTTGTATATTCCAGTGAATTGATCTAGAATTAAGTTTGTCGACCGCTGGTTCCCTTTTATATGCCAGCTATGTTGATATTAGTATTCGGACCAGTAGCTCAATCTGATAGGGTTTTTAGGTTTGTTTTGGCAGTAACCTTCAGACAGATATGGGAAACACCGTTCACCTTAGTCAACAGTTCGCCACCATCTACTTTCTATATCCATCTTCTTAATCTTTTCATGTGATTGTGGTTGATTAGATTCCGAGTATTGTGGTTGTGTTCAACTTTCTGATAAAGCTATATTACTAATTTATGAATGAATTGGATTTGAAAGTGGGTACTTCCTCCTGTAATCACTGATAGTATGCCAAGTACAAAATGTTTACTGTCATTCATAGACTTTTCACAGGTAGCTGGAATTTGGAGTAAAAGGTTTTGTAGGTACACCTCTTGTAAACCTTCACGAGACTATAATTCGTCCACTAGGGACACCTAGGGGTTCAAAGGCCTGTTATTTATGCTAAGAGTAACCGTATCCTCCGCGACACGTAGTTGTATGTATGTTTTATAATTATTTTGTTTGATTTGCTCGAGGACTAGCAAAGTCTAAGTGTGGGGGAATTTGATAGGTGTCTAAAACACCTAATTTTATATCTAGTATTTATGCTTTCTTTGCTAAGTTTTCTTGTAAATTATGTATCTTATGTTTGTTTTTGAGTATTTAGGTACTTTGGGGTCATTTGGAACAAAAGAAGAAGAACAAGGCAAAAAGATGCAAATGTTGTTGGAGACAAACTATTTCTCATTATTTGCTTCTATTTCTTAATTTTTGTCTGAAAAGCATGGCGGCTTTAGTGATGCAAATTTATGTCTAAAAAGCACGACTGCTTTAGTGATGAAGAGAAATTGTAGAGAAGAAGTGGATATGAGAAGTAAGAGACGGTTGTTGCTAGTGGAAGAATTCAAGAGAAGAAAAGAACGTTCATTTGGAGCAAGCAGGCGGAATCGTCATTTCATTGACGTTGAGAGCCCATCCGCAGATAAGAGCGACCAGCTGGAGTCCCTGTAGAAGTGTTAAAAGCAGACACACATTTGATCGAGGCTGCTATGCAAAGCAATTAGGATATCAGAAAAGGGACTGCAAACCTAGGCTAACCCTTATCTAAACAATAGGGGTGTCAACATCTATTCCCCTTATTCAGACACTATTTTGGTCGAGAGAGGAAAGTTAGGGTTCATTTTTCCTTTCTTTCTTCTTCTCCTCTATTGCCCATTGATTTAAGAATTTTAGTGAGGGCTAGAGAAATTGAAGCTGCAATTCAGAGAAGACGATGGAGAAATTCAGGGCGAGATGGGTTTGAGAGGATTTAGAGTACGAGAAAGAGTTGGTCTATGTGATTGTTCGATTGAGGAGATTCAAGGGTTTTTGAGATCGAAATTGAGAGAAGAAGAGACTGTATCTGAGATGGTGAAGATGGTGGTGTTGTTACTATGAATTGATGATGAATCAGAGGAAGGTGTTGCTCAAGATTTTGGGAGAGATCTGAAATGGAAGAATCGAAAATGGGTTCTGAATCTGGTGGGTTTTAGTCGAATTCGCAATTGGTTCTAGTTGGAAGTAGCACAGAGAAGTCAGGGTTTTGAATTTGCGGTTGAAGATGGAACTCGAATTGCAGTTGAGAGTGAGATTAAGAAGTTGTTGCTGTTGGAGTTGTTGTGGTTGGATATGGTGGAGAACTCACATCTAGGGTTTGATGAAGAACATGGAAGAACTGATGTTGAGATGTGAAATTAGGGTATTGCAGGTTGTGCTGCAGTGAGTTGGAAATGTTGGTTGTCTAGCAGATGGAATTTAAATGGTGATCTTTAAGGAAGAGTTGTCGTCTTAATGTTATGGTGGAGTGCAGCTGAAGCTACAAAGTGCAGGCTAGACTTATAAGCTAAGACAGTGTTGATATTACAGTAGTGATGTGAAAGAAGATACTGTAGATTCAGTGTTACAGTGCAGTTGTGTGTGATGGTTCTGCAATGGGTTTGTGTTGATGTTAGAAGGGAATTGTTGGTGCTTGAAGTGGTTGGTCACAGTTGCAGACATGGTGAACTATTAGGCGCAATACTGGTGTTTGTGACAATGAATGAATGGGTATGACTCAGCTGAAGTCATGGACAAATGTTGATATTCACTGATCTTATAGAGCTGTATTATGTTGCTGTCAGATTAGTGGAAAAGAACTAACATATGGTGATGACTACAAGTTCATATGGAGATTTTGATATGGAACTGAGGCTGCAGAATGGGTTCAACTGTAATTGTGGTTTTGAGATGAGCTGCTACTGAGCTGAAATTGCAGGCACCTTAGGAGTATGGTTCAATGAGTTGTGCAAGGAATTCTGGAGCTAGTGGTGATGTTTGCAGAGTTGCAAACTGTTGGTGGTCCTAGGATTGTGAAGCTGCATATGCAGAGGCGGTTATGAGTCTCAACTGGAGTGTAGGAGGTATTCGAGTAGCAGCTGGAGTTTAAGCTGTAGAATGGAATAGCAAGAACAACAAGAAATGGATGATGTGTTGCAGGAAGAGATGGAGATATGCAAGTTATGCAGAGATGATACTTAGCCTAAGAATAAATGTTGCAGTTGGCTTAGCTGTTGATGGTACTGAATTGTGCATGAGAGTTCTTGAATGGTTGTAGATCAAGTTGCAAGTGCAGTGGTTGCAGGGAGGTGCAGGCTTGAGATAATTGTTGTGACTACTGCATTCGAGGCCATATGGTTCCAGGTAAACTAATGGTGGTGGTTGTGTGTGTTGCGGTGACCTAAGCTGAAGCTTGGAAGTGTAGAGGTGCTGCTGCAATGGTGTCGGTAACAATGCATTACAGGGAAGGTGGTGATGAGTTTAAGCTGGTGAATGTGAATGATAACAAGTGCAGCTGGAGTGGAGAGTGTCATTGCAGGTGGAAGAAATGAAGATGTTGCAAGATTTGCAGTGTGCAGGGCCAGCATGGCTGGGTTGAGCTATGATGCACAATCATTGTGCAGCATAACTCAGGCCAGTGCAAATGGCTTATGCCATGGCAACTCAATCAAGTCATCCCAGTTAGCTCACCTATAGCTGACTAAGGTCTGACTCATGATCTGACCTGGTTTGACTCAGAGACTTTGACTGAGTTGACTCGGTTGACTTGACCGATTTGACCCAGTTGACCGGTGACCGGGCGGACTTTGCTGGTCACCTGAGATAGTTTTCCCGCCACTTTTCCGGCCATTTCCGGCGGCGATTTGGCAAAGTTTCTACATGGGTTTTTCTCACGTTTGGGCCACGTGGATTTTCATCTAATGGACTTTGAAGACTAGACCTAATTTTGGAACAAGAGGAGCTATAAAAGAGAAGACTTCTACAACTTTTAGGATCACGTATTATTCTTGGAGCTAAGGAGAGAGCCGCTTTTGTTTACGCTACTAGGGTTTGCTTTGCTTTCATCTTATTTATTTGATTACTGATTATGATGTACTCCATAGCTATGAGTAGCTAATTTCTTTATTATTGGTTAAGGATGTAGTCCTATATCTACAACTTGTGCTTGATTAATGCATTAGTTTTCTCTCTTGATTATTGTTCAAATCTCTTTTGTTTTTAATAATCACATGATTGATGTATTGTGATAGGACTTAGATGTTTGCTTAGTTAAGTGGCCAATTAATTGAACTTGCATCTTTGTCCATAGCTATTTTAGGGTTTTTCATCGAGCGATAACCCTAAATACAAGTAACATGATATGATTACGGTTTTTAGTGATACACTCTCGTCATCATATGTAGAGTTTGACCATTGTCCGAATTTTCATGCGCAATGTATGACAATTGCATGCAAGCACTTGTTTAAGATAGAAGATGAATTCCTTGACCAATATCTTTCTCTCATTGATTAAATTCTACTATTTACTTTGCTTTTGATTTAATTTTATTTCTTACATAAAAATCAGAAATCCTCCCAATTGGTTACTTTAAGAAATTGAATACATAATAACTACAATTGCCTCTCTGTGGAAATGAACTATTTATTATCATATACTTTAGGAAAGTGAAATTATTTTTGACGCATACGACAGCGATCACCTTTTAGTCGATGAAGATCCACTAGTTCCTTGAGTAGTCCTTCGTATTGTATGATGATTGCCATGGAGTTCTTGAGTTCAACTACACTTTCTATTATAGGATCAGAATCTCGCAATGACAATGTTTCAGCGAAATTATCAATGACACAGCACAACAGCGTCGCAGAACAATTTCAGAAATGATAAAATAAATGACGTCATCTAAGATCACGAGAAAGATATGATAGTCATGCGAAAATTAGAGAGTTTGCGAAATTAACATTTGTAAGGTTGCGAGAATGTCGCAGACCATACCCGAAAATAAAGGACAGATTAGCTGTCATCCACTATGTATTTCCTTATAAATAGTCGTTCGATTTGTAAAGAGAGGGAGAGATCTTTTTTGAGTAAGAAACAAGTAAATAGGAGAGAGAAAGTCTAGAGCAGAGATCATTCTTGATTTCTTTATCTTTTCTTGTAAGAACATTGAAAGACTGATCAATAAAATTAAGAGTGTAAACCTAAAAATGAGTTGATTAATAATGAAATCATATGAGGGGTGTAGTGTAGGATTTCCTGCAACTACATAATGGCGCTAGAAACAGGGACGTGTTGAAGATTATTTTAGAAAAAGCTGAAGATTGATATTGAGATTTGTGAAAATTTAGAGTGATTGATTAAGAATTTTCCATAATTTCTTGCAATATTGTTAACATTGAAGAAATGGCTAGAAGAAGAAATACATCCGAACAACCGACTACTGTTAGAAGAAGCAAAAGAATTGCTGGAAGAGAAAGAAGTGAAATGGGAGAATCTACTAGAATGAGAAGTAATAGAGAAAATCAAATTCAACCACCAATTCAACAAACACTAGTTCAAGGGAGGAATACAGATTATGATAGGGTGAGCATACACACTTGGCAATCAAATTCGGAAGAAGAAGTAGAAGAAGAGCAACAAAACAGAAATTATAGACAGGAAGAGAGAAATCAAGAAGCAGATGAAGGAATAATTCATGGAGATGAGGAAATTGGAGCATTAGAAACGTTGAGACGAAGAATACATGAAGAAAGAAGAGCTGGGGCAGAAGAACGTGCAAATTTAACAAGGCAAAATCACGAATTAAGGATGGAGAATATAAGACTACAAATAGAAGATCGAGAAGTATTACAAAATCATATTCAAGATCGACTAGAAGAGAAATGAGGCGAAACTCACCCACAATCAATGCTGGAAACAATATTCAAGAAGAAATATCAAATCCTAATGAAGAATATCGCGAAAATAGAGAAAGAGCTGATGATCGTTACGTTCCACAAAATGAAACTTTTGATGATGGGAAAAATGGTGGAAATCAAGAGAACGGACAACATCAGGGACAAAATGACCAAGATGGCGAAGGAAATCGAGAGGAAGGAAGAAGAATTTTACATGTGAGAGAAACTCAAAGAAATCAACAGACAATTGAAGAAGAAATTGAAAGACATTATGCTGAACAAGCACGTTTAATCTGCGAACGTGAAAGATTGAGAGCGGGAATGGAAGAACAAGAGCTTCAGGAGACAATTCGCCAGAACAATCATGACAATCGAGAAAGAAGGCGTACACAAAACCGGAATAACGGTAATCTCAATGAGGAGTATGATAGAGTAAAGAGAATGGCTGAAAGACAACGAACTGAATTGATAAGAAATGAACAAAATCATGGAGGGGAAAACGAAAGGCATCATCATATGCGAATTCAAGATAGAGATGAGGAAGAGAATCGCAGAAGAAGACGAGATGAGGATAATGAAGAAGAAATGCAAAATTTCGCGAGAGAAGATAGACATGAACGCAGAAGAAGAGAGGCGAAATTAAAGAGACCAATGGATCAAGATTCAGGTGTAAATAAAAATCTTGGAAAGAATTAGAAGAAATGAGGAATGATAATAATAAGGAGATAGTAGAACAATTGATGAAGCAATAGAAACTGCAAAACTCATTTTACAAGGGAAGTACAATTAGGAGGAACCACCGAAATGCAATTTGCCCGCATTAACCAGCATTTTTGATGGAACAACTTGTGCAATTCAACACATTAAAGCCTATGTGAGGTGCATGTTACAATGGGAAAATCATGATGTCGTATTGTGCAAATATTTCGCATCCAGCTTAACAGGAGAGGCGTTAAAATGGTTTGAAGGTCTACCAAAGAACACAATAACCTCCTTCAATCATTTGCAGACTACATTCTTGGGGGCATATATAAGTAATAATTCCTCGCGACCTGGTATAGAAGATGTGTTTGGATTAAAACAAAGGATTGGCGAAAGTTTGAAACACCTGACTAAAAGATGGAGAACTATGTGTAGCGAAATGGCTGGCCGTGTAGATGAGAGATATCTTATATTATCATTTATCAATGCTATGTTTGCAACAAACCTATTGTATGTCCAAATTTTCAGAGTCAAGAATACGATCACAATGACTGAATTGCGAGAACTTCAAGAAGAATACATTGCTCTAGAGGAAAAAAATGAAATGGAATCATATCCAGTTGCGAACACCAGCTCACAAACACGAATGCAAGCTTATTACCCAAGCTAATAAACACAGTGGCGAATACTTCGCAAGTACAACAAGAGAAGGTGACAAGTAACAATCAACAGAAACTGGTAGCTATGGGAGCCGAGATCAAGAAGAGTATGAAAGAGAAAGAAATTTCTACAATCGTGAGGAAATAACAAGATTCAAAGACTCGATCAACCGCAAAAACTTATGGAGGTCAAAGACAAAACTATAATAGACAAGGAGGTCACAAGGTAGTATGGGAAGAAATCAAGATGCCACCTCTAAATGCAAGTGTGGAGAAGATATGGGAAGCTATAATCTTGATGGAAATATACCAACACCATGGAACATGGGAACGGAACCACCTCCAAACCACAGAAGTCATGAGTTTTGTTCTTATCATCATTTTCATGGACATACCACAAATGATTGCAGAAATGTAAAAAGAATTATTTTGAGAATGATAGATCAAGGAAAACTAAACGACTTTCTGGTAGGGCATCCACAATCTCAACCACTGCCACCACCACCAGAACACAAAGTGAATACGATGAAAAAGAAAGAAACATTCTTCATATAAGTTGGTGCAAAAGCAAAAAATCTATTCTGTCACTCTATCGTACATTCATATAAGACAATTGAAGATTTTCATGATAATGTTTTGAGTAGAGTGTTCGCAAGAGATAATGATGGAAGAGAAATTATGAATATTGCGAAAATCTCGCCACTAGAGGAATGGCAGAAACAGATCATTTCTTTTACCGCAGAAGAAATTCCCGAAGGAGAAGAGGTGCATGACAATCCATTGGTAGTAAAATTAGAAATTAATCCAAAACCGAAAGAAGATGAGGATGATGAAGCTGAAGATTCATGGGCAATCAATAGAATTCTAATCGATACTGGAAGCTCTGTGAACATCTTATTTTATCATACTTATAAAACCATGGGTGGAAGAGATGATGATCTTATACCATCAACATATAAGATATATGGTTTTAATGGTACTGCTAACAAGCCTAAAGGGGAGGTTACTATGCGAATTCCATTGAAGGGAATATCTTCTGAAATCTTATTCTGTGTCGTTGATGTAGAATCACCCTACAATGCGTTAATTGGTCGACCTTGGCTACATGGGATTCTAGGTGTAGCTTCAACTTTCCACCAGTGCATCAAATTCCCTCACCCCAGTGGTGTAGGAATCATAAAGGGAGATTGGGTTGAAGGAAAGAGGTGTTACGAAACTGAGATAGAATCTTGCGAAGGAAGAGCAAACAAGAAGGAAAATGGCGACACAAAATCAAAGATACACAAAGAAGTGAGAGGTTGATGGTGGATACAATCGAAAGGAAAGGAGAAGAGATGTTGCGAAACAATGCTAGCTCAGAATAAAAATATGAACATACCACTACTAAGGAAGCAGTAGCAGAAAATAATAAAGAAGCAGAGGATGACAAAGGTAATAAAAACAAGAAATGTATGAATGATTAAGTTGTTGCGATACTCTCGCAATAAGCAAAATTCTCAAAAATACATTTGATTGAATGGCAAAATTGAGATTGCGAAATTCAGATACAATATGATGATTTGCGAGACTCTCGCAGAGATAATGAATTTTACAGAAAGTAATCAGAGAAAAATGACAAAAGAGAAAGAGGCGAACCTTTATGGCGTACACCCTAGTTCGCGAATACAATTTCGCAAGAGGCAAATGTAAGACCTAAAGTACGTCATATAAGGGGGTACCTATTGCATGACTCAGGGAAAGGCTACACCGCCACCGGAACCTGAGTCATGGAGATTTGGGGTCAATGAAGCCCATCCGGGAGAGGCAACTTGGATTCTCAGCTTAAGCATATGACTTAGGTTGGGCGACTAAGGTAATAAGGACTCTCCCAAGGAGTGCAGATCTGATCAAGGCGCCGAGGTACACGGTTGAGTCAAGAGTGCCAGAGACGTTTGAAGCGTACTTTTCCATTCTTGACAAGTATTGTCTTATACTGCACTCGGCCTGAAGAAAACCCCACTTAGGGTGCAGTCTCGTAACCATAAGCCCTATAGGTAAAAGGGATAAGAGGCTGCGAAAACAACTGGTTGTTGTTAAGACTGGATGGGAGGAGCTAACCTTTTATGGTAGAAGTACGCCTCCTTGAAGGGGCAACCAGGGGGGAGATAAGGGTGGCACCCTCCATTAGGGAGATGATAAGTGTCTTAAGACACAAA
The DNA here is from genome assembly GCF_003573695.1 of Papaver somniferum. Classification (NCBI taxonomy): domain Eukaryota; kingdom Viridiplantae; phylum Streptophyta; class Magnoliopsida; order Ranunculales; family Papaveraceae; genus Papaver; species Papaver somniferum. The sequence continues at coordinate 107,062,110 of NC_039362.1, read as the reverse complement.
TGTCATGAGGATTTTTATTCGCAAGGATATTAAGGCTTGTCATATTTGTGCGACAATCCTGAAGAGGCAATAATACAAAATAAAAGGATAAGACGAGATCAATGGGTTTTCGCATGAAAGTGCGAAGACGTCCTGCGATTTCGTTGCAAGACGACAATGTCATGGGGCTTCATTTTCGCAAGAATATTTAGGCCTGTCATATTGTCGCAACATTCCTGAATAGGCCATAATACAAAAGAGAAAGTTAAGGCAAGATCAATGGGTTTTTGCATGAAAGTGCAAGGACGTCCTGTGATTTTGTCGCAATGACAAGAGGTGGCATAATAAGACCTTTAATTAGGATGTAAAAATAAGACCACACAGGAATGAGATTTTGAAAAAAAACAAAATCCACTTCGCATAAGATTGCGAAGTTATACAATAAGAATTTTTTTATGAAATCTCTCATTTGGATTCAAATAACAGAGGGAAGTATGGGAATGTATGAAATTAGAAAATGTTATTTGTCTCCATATGAGAGATTTACTCAAAGATTCAAGAATTAATGATTATATTGATTAACTGTATTGCAAAGAAGAATTGTTTTAATTAATGCAGGTCAAAATGAAAGAAACACAAATATACAGAAATAAGAAATAAATGTACAAGTATTACAAAGAATCAAAGAAAGAAATAAAGACTACTTCTTAGTTAATCCTTCATTATCTTCATCAGACTTGTTCCCTTCTTCGTCTGCGTCAGAATCTTCATCACCATCAGAACTTCCATCACTATCAGATTCTTCACCGTCAGCTTCGCTATCAGAGATAATCAAATTGGGAGTATTCTGTGGAATTTCTTCCAAGAGACAAGGCTAATCAGAATGTGGGATATTATGATCGTCACAAACCATTTGGATAGTTTGATTGCGAAAATGCATAGCATCATTCTTAAAATTCGCAACAATGATCTTGATTTGATTCTTTAATCTAGAATACTTGTCGTTGCGAGAAGAAAGATTCTTTGCGAGTTCCTCCTTTTGAGCTTCAAGTTCTTCAATCTTTTCACGATATCTATTTTCAGAATCTGCGAGAAAAAGACAATCAATTATTAACTTGATGAGAATTCATAAGAAGCAAAAGATTAGTAAAGAAGAGCAGTTAGTAACCTTCTCTGTCATAAATCATATCTCTAATCAAGGTTGTATGCTCAACTTGGAGACTAACATTTACACCTAAACCTTTTTTAGCATCATCTAAGATTTTCGCAGCCCAAACAAATTCATCCTCACTACTTATAAGAAGACGAGAACGAATTTGATTTTCCCTTTCGCAGAGTTCGATATTCTTGCGGTTAGCTTCATCTCGTTCAAGTTGAACTTCAAGAAGAGCCTCTTGGAATTTCGCTAAAGCCTTGGCACCTTGATCAGAGATGCGGTCCTTATCATCTATGAGACCGCTAATTTTGGTTCTTAACTCATTGGTTTTCTCTTTAGAATCAAGAAAGAGACGCTTAAATCGGTTGGCTAAGCCTAAACTAGATCTATGATCAATTTCTAAGAGGCGAAATTTAGATCTAAGCTCATTTAGAGAAAGAGATGAAATTCTATCATTTGAGAAGCTATTTAAGGAATTGTTAAGATGCTCAAGAAGGGTATCATTATCTAAGGCATTAGGAAATGAACGAAGATGGGTAGCTTCATCAGAAAGACCATAAATGTCTGCAAAAAGGATCATTTAAATAAGATAAAACAACAGGATGAATGAATAAAGGGAAAAGAGAAAAGTAACATACCGTAAAGTTGATTATTAGCTTGCTGAAGACTAGAGATTTTGTTCTTATACAAAGAAGAATCAATTTCTAATTGTCTATTTTTCTCGCGAAGACCTTTAACTTCAGCTTCCAATTCTTCATTCTTCTTGCGAAATTGAAGATTCTTCTTTTCAAGATTTTCGCGTCTTCTCTCTAGATCTGAGGCAACAACAAAAGAAGCTTTTCCAACCTGCGAAAAAATATAAAAATATTAATATAGAAAGAAATTTTGAGCTATAACAATGAAAAAGTAAAAGGATAAAAGTATACCAGACTATTGAGAGAATGCAAGAAGTTGGGAGTCACTGATCTAGAAACTCCACGAAGAGAACTATCACCATCCAGTAAAGGGACATCGCAAAGGGTAGCGAGATATTTGCAGGTATTTTCGAATTGTCTATATCCCATTCCTTGTAGAGAATCATAAAAGAGGCCAGAGAGTTTATCCATAGAAGATTCAGGTGGAGAATCTTCACTTGCAGCAAGATCATCGTTGTCCTCATCACCCTTGTCACTTTCGGAATTTTCGTGAGGAGGAATATTTGAAGGAGAAGAAGAACGAACTTTCCTTTTCTTTGGAGGAGGACCAGTTGATTTTTCCCTGCGAAGAGCACCTTTACCTTTATCACCAATCTTCGCAACATCGGCAGATTCTTCTACTTCAGCAATAATCTTCACACACAGATAGAAATAAAAAATGGAAGCATGGAAGTAACAATATACTGTTTAAAATCATAAGAGAAAATTGAAGAAAATTTAAAATCATAAGAGAAAATTTATTACCTCATCTGTGTATGAGCGAAGAGCTAACAGAGTACTAGATTTCCCAGTCCTGTTATAACTATCTTTCAGTTTTTGGATCTGCGGAATGTCGCAAGAGTTAGCGAACAGAATAATAAAAATCAATAAAGAAATATAAAGTGAGTTAAATGGGAAGAAACATACCTCTTTCTCCTTTTCGGGCCAAAAGAAAACCCAAGGTTGATAAGCAGCGAGATTCGCAGGAAGAACATTTGACCCAGCAATGTAGGGTCCTTTTAGCATTAAAGGAAAAACACACCATTTATCATCTTTGGATTGGCGAGGAGTTGTGTTCTTACCAGAATTCCAGTCAATATCTTGCATGAGAATCTTGGCTTCGTCAATGTTATATTTCCTTTTTAAGCGAATACCCCAGCGAGTATTCTCTTTCTTCATGGAGATAAGTTCATAGTTCTCAAAGAAATTCTCTACTGTGTATTTCTCAGCAACTATCTCTAGGTTTGCGAATTTAGGATCCCTAAGTTCTTTGGAGTACAGAGATCCTCTACCAGCACCACGATTAGCGAACTCTAGCATCAGACGGATGCAGTCCCCACTCAGTTGGAAGATAGCTCGCGAAAATCCCGAGTGAGCGAGAATTTCATAAAATAAAGGAAGATCTGGGTTATGAAGAGGAATAGGGTGACCTGCAAGAATATGACCTAGCGAAATTATGATTGATTGATCATCACAATACTGATCAGAGAAAAGTTTGACAGAAAGAATTGATTTGGCATTTTCACCAGGAATGGTGGAGAGTGTGAAACCTTTATCAACAAGATCTTTTTGGAAATCTTGTAAATTCTTCTCATATCTATGACCACTTGGAGACATGTTTGAATATAGAGTATGAGAATGAATAAAAAGTAAGAGATTGAAGGAGGAAAAAATTACAGCAGCAGAACTTGCAGAAGAATAACAAAGTTGCAGAGATGATAGAATAAAAATAGAAGAGAAAGTAAAAAGAAAAGTGGAAAGAAAAGTAAGAAGAGTATATAAAGGATATTTTTTTACTCGAAGAAATAAACACCATTAAGACGAAGAGACGTGAGCGGTTGAAAAGTAGTGGTTACAGAAGACGTGTCGAGAAACAGATTGAAGAAAGAATACGTGTGATAAATGCAGAATATGAAAATATGAACAGCTGCGGCATTTCTCACATCATTCTCTACTTTCCAGAGAAGATATGAGAAGAGGCAAGATGTAGGATCAGAATCTCGCAATGACAATGTTTCAGCGAAATTATCAATGACACAGCACAACAGCGTCGCAGAACAATTTCAGAAATGATAAAATAAATGACGTCAGCTAAGATCACGAGAAAGATATGATAGTTCTGCGAAAATTAGAGAGTTTGCGAAATTAACATTTGTAAGGTTGCGAGAATGTCGCAGACCATACCCGAAAATAAAGGACAGATTAGCTGTCATCCACTATGTATTTCCTTATAAATAGTTGTTCGAGTTGTAAAGAGATAGAGAGTTCTTTTTTGAGTAAGAAACAAGTAAATAGGAGAGAGAAAGTCTAGAGCAGAGATCATTCTTGATTTCTTTATCTTTTCTTGTAAGAACATTAAAATACTGATCAATAAAATTAAGAGTGTAAACCTAAAAATGAGTTGATTAATAATGAAATCATATGAGGGGTGTAGTGTAGGATTTCCTGCAACTACATCTATCCTAGTCCAAGACTTAGCTATAGTAGACTAGAAATCAAGACTTATAGTTTTGATCACTAACATTGAAAAACATGCTTGAGATAGCAAAGCATGCGAGTTCGACCGAGCAATGCTCTAACAATCTCCCTCTTTGTAAATTTTAGTGACAAAACTATCAATACATATGGAATACAAAAATAAATGATTTAACTTTTGTAGCTCCTATTCCACATGCCTAATATTCAACATTACTCGAAATCTTCGTTACTTCCAAGTACTCCAATGATCCCAAAGGTTGTAAGTTCAGCATCATCGTTGTTGAAAATCCGTAGCTATAACAATGAGAAAACAAGAGTTCTCAATCATTTTTATACAGTGTCATAGTATCATTATATAGTATCAAAGTTCAATTGTATCACAACTTCTACAACAATACTATGGTGATATGTATCACTCCCCCTTAGTCAATACTCCATCTCACATGGAAACCACTCCCCCTTACGTAATTATCCAAAAACCATATGTATTTGTAGTGCGAACTATGGTGATGCTGCTTCTCTTGCTAGGGTATCTTTATTGGAAGATGATCTAAGGAAGACTCAGAGATCCTTGGAGGCATGTTTGCTAGCACTCGAGAGAGCTAACAATTTCGCTAAGGTTGCTGAGGACGGGCGTAAAGCTGCTGATTCTGCTCTGGCTGCTGATTCCTCCAAAGCCATAGGTTCGTTCCTTCTTTACCTTAGCTTTGCTGTTGTTCTTGTTTAGTTGCATAGTCCTGAGACAACCTCCGCTTGCCAGCTGGTAGCTCTGGTGAGATTAGATATCTTCGGGATCAAGTAGCCAAGTTATCCTCCGATGTTTGGTATTATCAGAAGAAATCTGATAGATTGATGAACGTAACCGTCCATAATGAGGCCCAACTTTCCCTTGAATCCGCTCAGAACTCGGATTTAGTGAAGCAGATGGCTTTGCTTCGTAAAGAATGTGACGAAGACCTTAATTGGAATGAGAGTCTCATTTTAAAGCAAAAGGAGGATATTTCCCTAGTTGAGAGACGCCTCTCAGCCCAAGAAATTATCCGCAAAAAGTTCCATGCGGATTTCGAAAATGCATGTGCCTCTTTAGCTAAGGTTACTGTAGAGCGTAACGTCTTGTCTTCTGAGGTTTGTTATCTTAAGAACAAACTCATTGAGACTGACTCCGCATCATCTTCCATGTCTCATGCATTTTTTATCAAGAAGTTTGAAGAGTTAGAAAATGTTTATCGCGTTCTATCCTCAGAGAACGCTTCGCTCCGGATAGATGTTGATGACCTCCGGACTGAGCGTGATACCCTTTTGGAAGATCTTGAGGCCGCTGAGGTGGATCTTGCTGAGGCTCAGTGTAGTTTAGAAGAATCCCTTAGACACGCAAGAGGTAGCCTAGGGTCCTTATACTCCAGCAGCATCCCTTGTATTTTTTGTTGTTTCCCCTTAGTCCTTACACCCTTTGTATTCGCAGGTCTCCAGGAGAAGCTGGTGGGTGAAAATGCTAAGATAAACCGTCTTGAAGGACAAATATCTTCAATGGAGATATCCCGCCAATTTGATACTGCTGCTAAGTTCAAGGCTGAGGCTCTCCAACAAGCTAACCAGCATCTCACTGCTCAGATGACGGAGCTTCGTCAAAAGTCTGCTTCTGATTTGGTGGCTCAGTCTGCTCAGATGAAGGCGCAGTTTGAGAAGTCGGCCATCGATTATATTAATGATGCCTTTGCACATTCCGAGCTCCAAGATGAGGGTGTGGTCTTTCCTCGTCTCCCTTATCCTTGATTTTGTCTATCTTAACTGAACTATTTTTTGTATGTTTCCCCCAGCTGAGGGGCCTTTGTGTCGTCTCTTTTCCTTGAAACAATGTTTTCTGATGGTTTGAATCTTTGCTATCTGCAACTTTTAAGACATGTTAGTCATATTTTGGTAACATTATTATTGTACATATATTATTGCATGAATATTTTGCTTGTAGACGTGTTGTATCTAGATGTTTGCACGTTCAAGTTATCACTAGGTGCTAAGGTATGTTTAACCTTGGGTAGAACATTCATCGTCCTACCTAAGTATACTTTGGCTAGAAGGTATCGTGGTGGCGAGGGCTCCTACGTGGGCAATAGTTTCCTGTAACCCTACGCGTTCAACGCGAAAGCTGCTTTACTTCGACAAGGTATCTCTATAGGGGATATTTTACTTTTATTATTGCCTCATGAATGGAGTTATCACTCTGAGGATCCGAGTATTGACATATGCGCAGTTATGTCTTTCCTTGTCTCATCGTCAATCCTGGCGGAGGGTGTCTATTCTAACCCAATTTGTACCCAATCAAAAATTGACTTTCTCTTAGCAAAAAGTTTCTTTCATTGATTAGTAAGGTTCATAATACATTTGATCAGGGATAAAACATGGTGGGTTATTGCCCGTTCCCTTCTTCTCTTGAGTGATAACCATTCTCTTATGGGTAGTACTTTTTTTAGGTTCCTTGCATTCCAAGGGTGTTGTAGTACTTCACCTTTGAGGGTCCTTAGGTAGTATGACCCTTTTCCAGCGATGTCGTGTATGATGTAGGGCATGTCCCACGTCGGAGCTAGCTTGCCCCACTCCTTCTTTCTTTGATATGGTGGTGTCTGACGTAATACGTATTCCTCGACCACAAAGTTTCTAGGGATGACCCGTTTGTTGTATTCGCGAGCTAGCCTTCATTGATAGTTTACCATCTTCTGCAAAGCCACTTCCCGCCTTTCTTCAAGATCATCGAGCTTTCCTAACATTAGGTCCGTTGTTAGGTTCTTCTCCCATGCCTTTGTTTTTGTTGTGGGAAGTATTATCTCCATTGGGATGACAGCTTCATCTCCGTAGGTTAGCAGGATTGGAGTCTCTCGCGTGGCTGCCCTTCTTGTAGTTCGGTAGGCCCACAGGACATTGTGTAGTTGTTCGCACCATCTTTTCTTGTATGCTCCTAGATTTTTCTTCAAGTTCATCGCTATTTTTTTGTTGGTCGCCTCCGCTTGTCCATTGCTCTTAGGGTATATAGGAGTGGACTTGTTTTTCTGAATGTTGAAAGTATCGAACAACATCTATGTTCTTTCCTTGCAACTGCTTGCCATTGTCAGAGATTATGGCGGATGGTATCCCGAACCTGCATATGATTTGTTCAAACAAGAATTTTAAGACATTTGTGTCCCTAATTATTGCCAAATCCTTTGCTTCCACCCACTTGGTGAAGTAATCCGTAGCCACAATAAGGTATCTTCTCTTCGAGGTTCCCTCTATCAAGGGTCCGACAATATCAACCTCCGATTTGACAAATGGACAAGGGATGATGAATGAGTTGAGCTCCGTTGCTGGTGCTTTAATTTTCCTGGCAAAGCGTTGGCATCTCTCACAGCGCTTAGCCACGTTTTTTGAATCTTCGTCCATGCTTAGCCAGTAATATCCTTGCATTTTGGCTTTGACTGCCAAGGACCTTCTTCCGCTGTAATTGTCGGCATCTCCGTTGTGTATGTCATAGAGTATCCTTCTGCCCTCAGTTCGTGAGAGGCACCGCATCAGGGGTCCAATAAATGACCTTCTATACAGTATCTCATTATGTAGGCTTGCTGCTTTCAATTCGATCTTCCGAGCTTCCTTGACATATGCTGGTAAGGTACCTTTGTCAAGGTATTGGTGAATTGGAATCCTCCAATCATCTTCCGCTTCGTCCTCGATGTCTTTGTTGTCTTCGTCCGACATAGGTTGATCTTTGTCAGATCCTTCAACTTCGTTACCTGGCTCTTCTTCGTCCTCTTTTCCTTTTTCAGCTTCTCTCATGGCTCGAGTTTGAACAGCCATAGCCTCCTCGACTCCTGAGATTGGTTCTTCTATAGAAGGCTCATATACCCTTCCAATTTGCACGGAGGTGGTATTTCTGTCCCTTAGCATTAATGATATGAATGCTAAGGCATCTGTGTGTTTGTTATCTTTTCGACTGACATGTCTGAATGTAACGTTGTTAATTTTCGACGCATGCTCCTGTGCTAGCTTTAGGTACGAAGATAGTACCGGATCCAAAGTTTGATATTTGAGCTCGATTTGTCTAATGACTAGTTGTTAGTAAGTAGTCAAACGAACATCTGACAAGCCTAGCTCCCGTGCCAAGTGTATCCCATGTATGACCGCCTCGTATTTTGTGAGTCGGTCTCCGGTAGGGGTTGTTATTACAATCCTTATGCCTGCGCCTTCTCCATTGGAGGAGCCATCTACGAATATCTCCCACCTTCGTGAATTCTGAGGTTCCAAGAGGTCTTCTGGTTCTTGCTTGTCATCCTCCATTCCTGGGATCTCATCTATCTCCGCCTCGTCATTGAGAGGTAGGTCCGCTAGGAAGTTTGCTAAGATTTGTGATTTCTCAGCCTTCCAAGTTTCGAAGATTATGTGGAACTACTTGATCATGCCATTCCACTTTGCCACCCTTCCAATTTTCTCCGTGTTATCAAGGATTTGACTTATTTGAGCCTTTGTGAAGACTCGGATGGTATGTGCGTCGAAATATATCCTTAGTTTTTGTCTTGCCACTACTAAGGCATATATGAGCTGCTCCACCTTGGTATAATTACGCTCCGCTGAACTGAGTGTTTTGCTTATGTAGTATATGGGCTTCTCTCCTTGTCCTTGGTCTTGTACCAATACTACGCTCACAACGTAGCTTGTCGCTGCTAAGTACAAGGTGAAAATTTCACCTGGCTCTGGCTTCTGTAGGATAGGAACCGAAGTCAAATATTCCTTGATTTTTTGGAAGGCTTGCTCGCACTCCGTGGTCCATGTGAACCTGCTCCCCTTCCTTAGTGTATCAAAAAATGCTTTGCATTTGTCTGACGATCTTGCTATGAATATTCCCATGGAAGCTAAGTGTAGATGGTGGATTTTCGACAAAGGGTAGAATTGTAAAACTATACTCCAGATTCGGCAACCGGATGAGTATTGAGGCTCATGTTCTCATCAAAAAATGAAAGCTCATGCCATAAAATCTCTGACTGAGAAGGCTGTCTCTCAGCTGAGGCCACGACACATCTCATGAATACTGAGCAATTTCAGTAATTACTCCGGATCCGGCAATCGGATGAGTATCGAGACTCATGTCTCTATGCATGAAAGATCATACCACCTCTGATGGAGAAAGTCTCTCAGAGAAGATGTAGATGTGTAGTCTCTCAGCTGAGGCCACGACACATCTCATACTATATAGAATCGAAAGATTGGGCGGCTCCTAGACAGCCTGTCTGCTAGTATAGAGCGACAACGTCTTCGGGATATAACCAAGTTTTCCCCGACTGTGCAAGAGGAATATGACACTCCAACAAGTTCATATTGCTCAACCCTCAGATAATTAATGCTCCTAGACAGGAAGCCCTTCTAGTATAGAGCCAGCAATTAATTATCTTAAATCGTCTGAATATCCAACAATATTCTACGAGCCATCGCCTGAATATCCAGCAATATTCTACGAGTCGTCAATTAATCGCCTGAATATTCAGCAATATTCTACGATTCCTCGTTATATTTCGTTACTTCAATTTGTGGTTCTTCCCAGCAGAATTCCACAGGTTAGTAATAAATATTCAACGAAACAGGCATCTGAGCATCGAATAAGCCCTGACAAAAATGGTACAAGTGTAACTAGCAGATAATGCACAGACCAGCATTTTGAATGCACGAACGAGCATTTAAAAAATACGAACGAACGAGGAACCTATGCAAAATGGGAAGGGAAATTAATAATAATAAAATATTAAGTAAAAGCTCCAGGGGACTAGGCTCACCAACCGGCCAGTCATGCCGTGACTAGTCCCGCGCCCAATTTTATATTTTATCATATTTTTACTATCTTCACGATCTCATGAAAATCCTCTTGTTCGAGCAAATTTCCTTTATTTCAAAGAAATTATCTAAATCACATGATTTTATCAAAAATAATAAAATTAGGGAAAGGTGTCGCGGGACCGAGCACCACCCGGCCATGTCACGGCCGTGGCCGGTCCCACACCTCACGTCCCATTATTTATTATTCCTTCTCAAATTAAGAAAATTCCTTGATTTTATGAATTTTCCCTAAAATCATGAAAATTACCTAATTTCATGTATTTTTATCTAAATCACATGATTTTATCAAAAATAATAAAATTAGGGAAAGGTGTTGCGGGACCGCCGACCGGCCGGTCATGCCTTGGCCGTGGCCGGTCCCACACCTCACGTCCCATTATTTTATTATTCCTTCTCAAATTATGAAAATTCCTCGATTTTATGAATTTTCCCTAAAATTAACTAATTTCATGTATTTTCTCTAAAATCATGGAAAATATTAAAAAATTAGGAAAACTTGTGGGACCGGGATCTAGACGGCCGGACATGCCCTAGCCGGTCCCACACGCCCATTATTTTATTATTATTTAGTGTTTTGTTTCCTGATTTCATGTAAACTCCCTGATTTCAACAAAATATCTTTGTTTTCAACAAATCCCTTTGATTTTATGAAAATTATCTAAAATCATCAAAATTACATAAAATTGGGAAGAGTGCCTTGGGACCCGCGCCCATTGGCCGGCCGGCCATGCCACGGCCATTGCCGGTCCCACACTCCCATTTCCTATTTTATATTTTAATTTATGTCTCTCATCTCATGGAAATTCCCTAAATTCGCCAAACTCTCCAGTTTCATGGAATTTCCCTTAAATCAGAGAAAAATACATAAAATCACATAAAACTGGGAAAAGCATATGGGACCGCGTGTCAGCCGGCCGAGCATGCCCTAGCCGTAGCTGGTCCCACACCTTGTGATTCCTTGTTTATTTATTATTTTCATCATCTCATGTATTTTTCCCAGTTTCAGCAAAACCATGGATTTTTCATATTTTCTCCAAATGTTGCTCAAACGTGCACCAGAAAATATCAAAATTCTCAGGACTGAAGTACGGACATCATGGTGACACGGGCACATCCCCTTGATCGACCAAGGGTGACCCTGAGGCTTGCAAATAGCTAGTGTCGTATGTTTTAATGATTTTAACCTAATTTGCTCAGCTGCTCATATTAGGTTCGAACTCTTTCCAAACAATTGGAAGTTCGCTCAAACGACCATCTACTGGTCCCACGACCATCAAGAGCCGGTCTCATGACCTCTTGGTCGGTCCCCTATTTTCTACATCAGGTTTTATGATTTGTCGCTCACACGAGCATTATTTCAGTAAATGATTAAACCAACATTTAATCATTCTTTCACCAACTGGTCCTCAAGAGACTTTGGTATTTTTGCTCATTCGAGCATTGGGCGTTATATGGTGAACCCGTCATCCCATGTAGCCGGTCTATGTGATTTGCAATAAATCATCATCGGTAAAATTAGGGTTTTGAATCCAGAGCTCTGCAGAAACGTGATTCTGAGCAGATTCGAACACTCTGATAATTTTATGTTGATTCCATGATTAATTCATATTTATTTTGCTCGACCAGCAGTCAGTAACTTAAATTAATATTTTATTTGGTCCAGCTACCAACAATTCATCAAAAGAACAATATTTGTTCAACTAGCAATATTCGCTCGAATTAGCAATATTCGCTCGAGCAATATTTGCTCAAATCAAAGAATATTGGTTCAACTATCAATATTCAACAATTTAGCAACACAGTTTTGCTCGTCTTAGGTTATAATGATACCTCGTCTCAGCAGACACATTAAATTCATGAGTTTCGAACATTTGCTAATCATGTTCAACTCAGCGCTACATGGACTCATCGTCCCATAAAGTCAGCAACTGACTCCACGAGATTTCAATCGTGTCACATGGGGGATATTAACTAGGGTTTTGGTCTGGCGGTCTACGTGTGTTCACCCACGATGAGAATGTGAGCAAGTCGTGCAATCAGTTGGAAGAGTCAGCAAAGTAGTGGGTGGAAAGTTAACCAAGTCTCCGCACGATGAGTAATTGGTTTTAACATGATTTCCCCATTTCCCACTCTCTCTGATTCCAGCAACTGTCACACTTCATGGGATCATGGTGTTTTCAACTCCGGCATTATAAAATGTCTGAATCCTGATTGAAAAGACAAAGTTTTCGAACATCGAACAACATTCGCCAAACGAGCAATTTCTCATCAAAGTTCATACAGACAATCTTTCGTCTACACGAACTCACAGAAATTACTCTCAATTGAGCAAAATTCAATCATTCAGAGCATTTTCACGCTGAATTCACAAACACCTACAATCTCAGATCACCATTGATCTCACGCATTTCTCAGCTTCCCTCCTACAGATCAACCCATCCTCTCTTGTGACCGAATTGACTCTGGAACGACCATTGTTCTTGGTTTAGGCCGGGGTCTTACAGATTGATCTCTCGAACTTAAAGCACTCCCTTTCTTGCAGTGCATCTGTGTAGGTTCAACATTTCGCTCGGTTCAAGGAGTCTCCACACGGTCGACTCTTCAATTCCGTAAAAACCAGCAAATCGTTTTTCCCCACTCACAGATTGGCGACCACAGTGGGAGATTAATCTCTCGGTTGCAATCTCACGATTTCACAAGATGGCTGGTCTTAGGTCTGGGTTAGTTACAGGTTCCAACACAAACGACGCTAGTACTAGCAAACAACAATGACAATCAGAATATCCCGGAAACGATTCCGGCCTCCAACACTGACGGTGGTGACATTACTCCTCCTCACGCTGAAGGTCATCCCCTGTTCGGTCGACACCCTGAAGAAGTCAGAGGAAATCCACCACCTACCATTGCTGATCTTATCAAAGTGCAGGAGACTCTCGCAAAGAATCAGACTGACATGGCTGCTACACAGAAGGAGCTGTGTAATTATCTCAAAACTCTTACTGATAAGATGACAGAGAAGACTCAAGAAAAGGGAAAAGAGAAGGAGAAATCCTCAGATGTTGCTGATCCTGAAGTAATCCCAATCCATACAGTGGATGATGATGAAACTGGCAAAGCTGCAGATTCATCAGCAAAGGAACCATCAAATTTCATTACTCGGGAAGACGTGGAGCGCCTTCTGGAGAACCGTGGAAAAGACAAGACATCACATGTCCATCGTCACCAACCTCCTTATCCTGCCGCTACGCAGAGGATTCCCCTTCCAAAAGGTTACATTTCTCCAACTTTCACTCTGTATGACGGAACTGGCAATGCTCGAGAACATGTCTCTCTGTTTCTCGAAGCCTTGGGAGAGCATGAACATAACCATGTTGTTCGTCTCAAGAGTTTTCAAAATCCTTGAAAGGCGAGCATACACCTGGTACAACAACATCGCACCGGGGACTATCAACAATTGGGGAGAAATGATCAACGCCTTCTACAGGAAGTACTTTTTCGTGTCAGAGCAAGTCACTCTCTCTGATCTTGGAAGAATGTTCCAGAGGGTCAGTGAGAATCCCAATGATTACGTGAAAAGATTCAGAGTCCAGGCCCTGGACTGTCATGACCCAAATGTCACAGAGCAGCAGCTGGTAGATTTTGTATCAACGGCATGCTCCCGGTCTACAGAGCTCTACTGGAGAATCTTCGATTCCAGACTTTCTCAGAACTTCACGAAGCCGCGAAGAGATCAGCAACCACTGCACCTGCTCTGTTAGAAAGAGCAAAGTCCACAAAGACTGAGGAATCACGTGACACTCGAGGAAGCAGACGCCTGATCAACAAGCAGTACAACCTGCAGTCCTCTACAAACGTTGCAAAGGGAGCAAGCGCAAGGCTGAATCCCCGAACAAGCATGCTGCAGCTCCTCCAAAGACGCAAAAGAAGGACAAACCAGAGACACGGCTCCTGGCCAACGCACAGATGCTCCTGATGATGCACCTGATTTTCCTCTCCCCATTGGAGAAGTGCTCGAACTATTAGACGCCTGGATCCAAGATGGTGCAATCAAATTGCCATACGTCAGGAGAGACCCAACTGAGGAAGACATGGAAAATCCTCGTTACTGCCGATTCCACAGGTTCGTCAATCACCCCACAAGTAGCTGCAAAGTTTTGAAACGCATATTCAGAGAAAAGGTTGAGTCAGGAGAACTTAACCTTGGAGCCGAAGGAGTACACAGATCCTCTTCCTGTCAGGACTTTCTCTATTTCTGAAGCACCAGTCAAGGAAGCAGTTCAGTCATTGATAGAGCATGTTTGCGAATTGCTCTATCTATCAAAAGCACAAAGAGGAGACATGTTCACAGCTTTGAACCACATAGTGTCTGGGAAACGCCTACTGATTCCAGAAGTACCTCCTGAACCATCAGCCACCGACAAAGAAATGTATGACTGGGGACTGCTCACCACCGTGCATATTAAAGGAAATGAATTCAAAAGAGCATTTTGATGTCGGCACCGCCGTCAACATCATCCCTTTGAAAACTCTCAGAGCTGCTGGCATTACTCGACAAGAGGCTACTCATGCTCCCATAGCAATCAGAGACCACGAAGGAATCTCCAGAGATGCATACGGCTTCATCATTCTCAAAGTCACGGAAATTTGGTCTGCACTGAGACCAAGTTTTACATAATTCGAGAAGATCCTGGATATGACATGATCCTTGGAAGAACTTGGATTCATGCTGGAAGGGTAACTTCAAAGCTTTCAACACACTCTGTCGCCGACAAAGACTCCAAGTCAGAAGAAGAAGTAGAGGACGCCCCACCGTTTGAGCATCTGGAGGAAGTAAAAACCTTGATGGGACTTACGCAAGAACCTGGGGAAAATCCACATACCTTTGTCAAAGGTTTCGAGCTCAGGCAAGTCTTATTCCTCTTCATGCTCCAATATTACCAATGTTCAAATATGATACTTTGATTCAAGGACTTCTCCCTACAAACGATTTAGCAATTACCAAAAGTTATGAATGGATAACTTCACCTCGCCAATATTATACCCAATGGTTGGGTTCAGAGCTTCTCCAAGTCGGTCATTCTATCAAGAGGTTTATTGCTGAGGACCTGGCTAAGCACGACAGACAGTATGCTGGGTATCTCCTCTACATGAATGTCCATACGTGCCACAACCATGGAATCAACAAAATATTCAAGGCGCGAACTACTAAACCAAACAAATTCAAGGAAGGGGATTTGGTTTTCAAGGCGGCTAAACGAGATCTCCACTCTGCAAGGAGCTCCAATTGGGAAGGACCATTTATGGTTGCTAAGTCCATAACTGGAGGATACTACAAATTGATCAACACAGATGGTAGAACCCTGCCAGTAATTCACGAGAATTGGCTTAAGGCGTTTATCTGAAATTATTAGGCATTTGAGGTACTGGGCGTTTGAGCACTCATGGTGTCTGGATTTGGCATTTAGGATTTTCTTTCATTGTATTTCAATCCTCCAAAACGTTTGCAATACTTGCAATCAGTATTTGAATTCAGCAATTTATCAGAAATTCAATTCACTTTACTTAAAGAAAATCTCTATCAAATCCAAATCAAAGAAAATTCTCAGTCACAACTCGACCCTATCAAAGAATCAAAACCCAAATAAAATCTCACATCTCTCAGAGTTCAATTTCTTGATATTATGGAAAGGAAACTAAAGAAAGCCATCAAAGAAAGATTTCTGCTCTTCCTCCTCCAAGACTTTCAAGGCCCTTTTCCGCCTCCAGCTTCCTGGTTAGTTCGGCAACTTCATTCATCTTCTTCAACACGGCATCACTGGTAGGGAAGGGAACATCACCCTTTACTGCTTTCCTGATAACTTCAAGTCTTTGACGGAGCCACTTCAGATTGAAGCCAAGATCTTCAGCATTCTTCAAGTTGTACTCCCATCAAAGAGTACGTCTTGGGTAACAACATTTTGGCATGTAATCCGGATATCATTTATAACAGCAAGATGACTTCTACTTGTCTCGTCAAAAATAACTGTTCCTGGATCCTGAGTAACAACAATGTGTCCATACATTTCCCACAGTTCCTTGTACATAGCAGCATATCCGATGGGAACGCTAAATCCTCCAACAAGCTGGTGATATGGGAGTAACTCACCAAATTGAGGATCAAAGGAAATCCTGCAGTAGGATACTCGTGCACTATCATCTGGTTCTCAGCTACTGGAAGCATCGATAATCATAGAGACGATTTCAGAGGAAGTAGCTTCTGCTATTTCGGGTTCCACCGTCTGAGGCACAATTGGAGTTTCTTCTACCTCCACGGCATCAACGACCAGCACTTCATCATCTTGAGGCACATATGGAAGTATTGTCATCACAACTCCTGGATTGCCCAAACCATCATTACTGGATTCATGATTCCCAACTTCGTTTAGGCACCTAATGCGAAGATTACATGGGATTAGAATGATTCAAGGGGAGAAATCCAATACAATCATAAAATTAAGAGTAAGTGAACTAACATCATCTAAGTTCCTTATCATACATCTAAGATGTGTACAAGTAGCATCAAAGTCATGAAACACGTTTTCAAAGAAACTCAGCTGAAGAAATTTTACACTGCCCTGTGTTCAATGACGAACTGGGAGCAATTGGTGTGGATTCTAGAGTTGGGTTATATACCATTCTCTTCGTATGGAAGTCCTCTACAACATGTCAAAATTTCATGGCAATTGGGAAAACGAGCTAGGAGGTGTGATCAAAACATCGGGCAACATACAATCTGAAAAAGTTCTGAAAGTCTCCTGGAAGTTTACTATTTCGTCTTTTTCAGGCCCTAAACGTGCTCAAAACTTAAAAATCTTCTTACCTAAAGCTTGGAAATTTTCCGGGATTGAATATTCATATGCAGATCATGAAAATCCGACTCCAGATGAAGATTTTACGGCGTTTTTGATAAAAAACTGGGTTCTGAATTTTCTGACGACGAAGTTCGACCAAGTTTTTCGTATATACACATGAATTCTCATTCATTCATTCACAAATCAGCACTTTCATACTTCTATGAAGAGGATGCAGGGTATATACTCACTTTGGGGTATCCGAAGTACTCAAGGAATTATGATTGTCCGTATTAACGACAAGGGGCTCATTACTTCTATTTGGCTCCGAATCTTTGGAAGTGCCTTCGTCAAACATCAGCACTTTCCATCTCCATGACGACATCCTCCTGGACATATTATCAAGTAGTTATCATTTTCACATGAAACATTTATGTTTGATGGTAAAGGAAATTACTCACGGCGACTTCTTCTTCAACGTTCAAATCAGAAGTCGTCTGCCCAGCAGCAGAGAATCGAAGACCGTCAATACTAGACGTAGCAAAGTCCTGTGACCAAATAACAAATATTGGTTTTGAGATCCTGATAATGCGGATGGAAGAAGTCACATCGGAAAAATATCAACAACTCACCAAAAAGGCGACTTGGGACTTTATGGTGTTGGGCAACAACTTGCAATTCTTGCTCCTGCCTTCTCCACCGTGGGAAATTGCCTCCGCCTCTAAGAAATTCACTTCAATTCGAGGTCTCACAGAACGACCCTCCTGCAAAAGAAATTGATGTGATAATTAAAGACGATTATACGAGTTGTATGAGGAATATGCAAAAGAATACATACTGGTGAACCTCCTGGAGATGTCTTTCGCTTGTCACCACTAGAGATATTCCTTAGTCTGGGACGAGAGGCACTCATCTCAGAATAAGTAGGATCTTTCACTAAAGGTTGGAAGAACGTCACATAATCATTAAGACGCTCAAGCTGCTGATCCCAGAATTCCATGTAGCCTGGAGTCACATACGTAGTTCGATCAGCACAAGGGAACCAATAAGAGCTCCCTTCATCATGTGTGTGAGCTAAGAAAGTCTTAAGTTGTTCCACTAATGGTCTTCTCCTTCTGAAGGTTGGAACACATTGGTCCATACCCATCTGACGGGCGGCTCTGTCAATGTTATACTCCTCCACCGAAAAATCTCCATGCGTTGCTGATATTAGATGACCGGAAGTGCAACTCAACATGAAAGATCTTTCGCCATTGCTCAAATCAGCACCAGATTTCAAATACTTACTTTCTCCAGCATTGAAAGTCGTCAATTGAGAAACGTGAGGAGGAACCACCACCCAAGGACGGAAGTTGAACTCAGACTCGTCATCTAATACGTCAATGAAGCGTGTCTTGGACTGAATTTGCTTCATAGACCAGCGCATAATCCTAGCATTTTCTTTCTAATGGAAGATACGTCGAGCATCAGCAGAGTTCAGACTTTATAAGACACTACGGGGAATGGGTGCATAGTTTCTGAAACGCTCCCACATCAAAGCTTGGAGAAACATCGTGTTGGCGTAGCATTCAATCTTCATGAAGCTGTTCGAAACACTGGAGTCTACGAATAAAGAGTCCAGGTTAGAATATAAAGATCCCAAGAATACGCTACCTAGCGGAAGTTGTTCACCTTGAGCCAGCTTAATAGCGAAAGGAATTACAAACGGCTTCAACAAGGTACCAACATATTCAAACACATCCCTAGACAGCCATAAGCACAAGAAAGCAGCAATAGACAACATATCGTCGGGTTCATAAAGAGGGACGTCTCGTGGCCACCAACGTGTCAACCAATGAGCGTAACAACTTTTACCAAAACCCTTGTTGATTCTCTCCATCTCAGCTGTTAAAGTTGTGGAAACTGCTTTCTCTTCCGCTGTCCAAAGTTCTTCAGGAAAGTTTCCTGTAATTGGAAGATGCAATAAAGCAACTACATCTTCCAAGGTAATAGTGAACTCTCCCCAGCGGCATATAAACGTGTGAGTTGGGATGCACCAGCGAGCAAGAAGATCTACAATACCTCGTGCGTCATGAAAGATATACAAATCTCCAGATGTTTGAACGGCCATGGTAATTTATGCTCTATCCAGCATAGCTCTAACAAGAGAAAATCCTAGCATGTGTCTAGACCGTCCCGAGAACTTCTCTAAGGGGCGTCGAGAAAGCTTGAATTCAATCATTGAAGCCTGGAATAGTCCTTGTTCAAGACCGAACCGAATAACAACACGAGGAGTCACCAATTTCTTTTGAGTGACCGTCCGGGGATTGATCAGAAGGCGATATACTGGGGACTTGAGACGATTTTCGGGCTCCGAAACTTCAAAGAAAGTGTCATCTATGTTTGGGACATTCTTGACTCCAGGTGTTTCGTCTTCCTCACCAACGGAAGTCTAATCCGTGCATGTTTCCTCTATGGAGATATCATCATCTGCACACCTTTCATCTCTGGAAGCATCATTGGCTGGAGAATCAGACATCCTCGCAAAGCTGCTGTGAAATCCATACAATGTTTCAGTCATCCGCGAATTCAATAAGAAGATGGAATCATGCAAATTAAAACGCCGGTGTCTACAAATGGTAAATCTTGAACTATTACCTCTTTCAATTTCACTAACAATAGTGATTGCAATACAAGAGTGTAGATGGGGAAAAGCGATTTGGTGGTTTTTAAGGAATTGAGGAGACGACCGTACGGAGGAGACTCCTCGAACCGAGCAAAATGTTAAACCTCACACAGATGCACCGCTGCAAAGGGGGTGCTTTAGATTCGAGAGATCAATCTGTAGTACTCCGGCCTAAATCAAGACAATGACCGTTCCAGAGTAAATTCGGTCACAAGAGAGGATGGGTTGATCTGTAGGAGGGAAGCTGAGAAATGTGTGGAATCAATGGTAATCAAAGATTATGGGTGTGTGAATTCAGAATATGATAAGCTCTGAATGATTGAAATTTCTCAATTGAGAGCAGTTGCTCAATTGATGAGTTGATGATCTTGTGTTGTCAGTTTGACGTGAGATTGATGATACTGATGATGCCGATGATTCAATCATGATTCAGTGACTTATTTATATTGCAGGAATTTTAGACACCATGATCCCATGAAGTGTGACAGTTGATGGAATCAAGGAGTGGGAAAGTGGAGATCGTGTTTGAAACCAGTTTCTCAACATGTGGAGACTTGGTCGATTTTCCACCCACTACCTCGTGAATTCCTTCAACTGATTGCATGACTTGCTCACATTCCATCGTGTGTTTGACCACACGTGTCGTAGACCGCCAGACCAAAACCTTAAGTGATATCCCCCCAAGTGACACGATTGACGTCTCGTGGTTTGTTAGTCAATTGATGACTTCGTGGTTTGATGGGACGATGAGTCCATATAGTTGCTGAGTGTTGAACATGATGTTCTGAAACTCATGAATTGAACATGTCATGAGACAGAGGTATAATTCTTACGATGAAGTGAGCAAGTATTGCTCATTCGATGGATCGTTGAATATTGATTGTTGAACCAATATTCCTTGGTTTGAGCAAATATTTATCATCTGAGCAACTGTTGCTCATGTGATGAATTGTTGAATATTTGATCGTCTGAGCATATGTTGCTCATCTGATGGATTATTGGCAGCGTACCAAAAAATTAATTAGAATAATGGTCGCTGAACCGAGCATAATTAATAAAATTAATGACCATGAGGCCGTCGTAAAATTATTAAGGTTGGAATCTGGAATGATGATCCTTGTATTCAGAAACCCTAATTTGATCAATTGATGATCAATTCATGGTTTGTCAGAAGTTTAACCATGGGACGAAGGAGGGAGCGACTACATGGGACCGTGGATAAACCATGTAGTGTCCATATGATCACGTGAGCAAATAAGAAGAACTCCTGAAGAGTTGACGATTTGTTGGTGTAAGAATGATTAAATGCTGGCTTAATCATTTATTCAAAAATGCTCGTCTGAGCCTTAGGTGAGAAAACCTAATTAATTATGAAGAGGAGAGGGACCGACCATGGAGTCATGAAATCGGCCCTGGGTTGTCACGTGACCGCCTGACGATCACTTCATGAAAATCCAAAGTGTTTGGAAGAGTCTTGGACCTAATACGAGCAATTGTGCAAATTAGGTCAAAACTGCGAAAATTGATGGGACCGGCTTCCGTGAGCCAAAGAGCCAATCTTAGTCGGTCAAGATAGCGTTCTCATGTCCCCAAGGCATCCGCGTCTCAGTCCTGAGAATTTTGATATTTTCTGGCGTGCAATTGAGCATCCATTCGAGAAAATATGCGAAAATTAGGGTTTCGACGAAACTGAGGAAAACACCATGAGATGATGAAAAATAATTATAAAATAAGGAATGAGGGGGCGTGGGACCGTCGTGGTCAAGGAATGGTCGGCCGGTCGTGACCACGGTCCCGTGGTGCCTTTTCCTTAATTTTATAATATTTTGATGATTTTATGAAAAATTCATGAATTTTGACAAATTTGATGAATTTAGGGAGTTTCCATGAATTGATGGAGTTTTCATGAGTTCATGGAAGCAAAATATTAAAATAATAAAAAACACGAGCGTGTGGGACCATGGAGGCATGGTCGGCCGGCTATGGACCGGTCCCACGAGTTTTTTCATAATTTTTTAATATTTTTAGGTATTTTTGATGATTTGAGGGAATTTTTCCTAATTTGAGAGAAATACCATAAAATCAAGGAATTTGATGAATTCAAGGAAAATAGGATAAATAATAATAAAATAATAAAGCAAAGGGCGTGCGGGACTGGCTAGGGCATGGCCGGCCGGCTAGTGGCCCGGTCCCACAAGTTTTTCATAATTTTATTTTATTTATTACTATATGATGATTTGTGCAAAACTACCATGAAATCAAGGAGTTTTTCATAAAATTAGAGAAATAATAATAATAATAATAAAATAATAAGGAACCGTGGGGTGTGGGGCCGGTTGGCCAATGGTCACGCCTCACACTCCTTTCCTTAATTTTATATTATTTTTTATGGATTTATGGAAGTACCATGAAACCGAGGAGTTTCCTCGAGACGAAGGAGATTTGATAAAATGAGAGAATTTTCATCAAATCATGGAAAAAATAATAAAAATGAATTAAAAATATAAAACTGGTGTGGGATTGACCACGACACGGTCGGTCGGTCGTGTGTCCGTGCTCCCAGCACCCTGGTCAATATTTTAATTATTTATTATTTTCTTCTCTATTTTGTATAGGTTCATCGTTTCGTTGTATTTTTGAAATACTCGTTCGTGCGGTGACTGTTAGTGTATCGTCGTTGAATACACCTTCACCATTTGAATAGGGGATTACTTAGAGGTAGCTTAGACGCCCGGTTGTTGATTATTTATTACTAATTGTGGAATTCGGTGGAGAATAATTCACAAAACTGAGCAATAAGATGTTTATTATTAATTCGTAAGATCAACTGAGGATTCGACTACGAATTCAGAATAATAAAGTGAGCATTACCATTCCATGGGATCGTAGATTCGACCATAGAATCGGAGTAATTAAGATTTATCCATTACCATTTATGAGACCAGTTGTGGATTCGATCATGAAATCGAAGTAATGAGATAATATAGTTATTGTTATTCTATGAGATCAAGTTGTGGATTCGATCATAGAATCAGAACAATTGTGTATTGCCATTCCATGGGACCAGTCGTGGATTCGACCATGGAATAGGAGAGATAATAGATTATTCTGGGAATTCAATAGTGAATGTCACGGCAGAATTAATATTAATTAGGAATAATTAACTTTGTGGCTCTATACTAGCAGAGCAAGCTGTCTAGGAGCATTAATTATCCTGATATGAGCTTGTCGGTAAGTCATATTCTTTATATAGTCAGGGTAAACTTGTTGTTTGTTCCTGAAGACGTTATCGCTCTATACTAGCAGAGCAAGCTGTCTAGGAGCCGTCCATCTCGTGATACTATATAAAAATAATCACTGAAAGTATTCAGTATTCATGA
This sequence comes from Papaver somniferum, assembly GCF_003573695.1. Taxonomy (NCBI): domain Eukaryota; kingdom Viridiplantae; phylum Streptophyta; class Magnoliopsida; order Ranunculales; family Papaveraceae; genus Papaver; species Papaver somniferum. The sequence continues at coordinate 107,039,098 of NC_039362.1, read as the reverse complement.
GATATGCCGTTGTCCAGTCGTGAGACTACATATCTACATGTACTCTGAGAGAAAGTACTCTCCGTTGAGAATTCGATGAGAGACCCGTGTCTCGATACTCACGTCTGATTGTTGAATCAGAGCTTCGCATAATTATGACTTTACAATTTTAGCCTTTTTCGAAAATCCACAATCTACATTAAGTCCCCTGCTTACTGAGGAAAGCTGTGTTCCTCAGTCAGCATTAAATGGTGATTTTCCGGCCATAAATAATAATACCAGTAATTGAACTTAGTCGTAAGTTGAGACGTTACCGGATTTAGAGAGCATGAGCAAACCACAACTTGATGAAGGCTTCAATGTCATGATTGGAGCGTCGTTTGATGAGCATAAATTGGTGTTGAACCGCTGGTTTGGACGATGAGTCCGTAGTCGGTTAGGATTCGCGGGTCGGGCCCAATAAGGAAATCCTTAGAAAATTAGGTTTTGGAAATAAAATTGATATAAAAGGGATTAATCCTTCTTTTTTTTTATTATTTTCCTCACACACGACCAGCACCTTCATCACCTTCACGCCAGGGAAGAAGGGTTTTTCCGCCGGAGCCGCCGCGCGTTAGGTAAATTATTTTTTTTTGCTGATGTTTATGATCCTCATGAGTTGTTCATGCTTTGATCATGATGAAGTTATATACATGTGTGTATATTAGTGTGAGTTTTATGAAAAAACCCTCGTTTTGAAAACGTATGTTCGTTCAATCGTTAGTTTTAAAAACTAACAATAATCCCTGATTTAGAAGAGAGAGATTTTTTTTTTATATATGAACCTAGGTCCAGTGATAAAACTTAGTTTATGAGCTTTCATGTATACCAAGGTTTTATCATAAAAGAAGTGAATTTTCATGAAATCGGAATAATCCTTCGTTTTAAAGACAAATAACGATGACACGAAGGAAAATATGTATGATGAACTTGTGTCCAGTGATAAAATTTTGCTTATGAGATTTCATGTAAATACAAAACTTTATCATATGTATGAGATGTGATCTTTCACAATATTTTTGAAATAAACCTTCGTTTTAAAGACAAATAACGACGATACGAAGGAAAAATAGTTTTTTTTTATATATATACAGACGTGACATATATTGTGTAAAATATGATGGTATATTTTATTTGCATGAATTTGTTTTCATTAGATAAAATCCTTGAGAATTTATGTATGCAAGTTGCATTAATTGCTGTTTTTTTTCAAAAAATCAACACGTGGATTTTGAGGATTCTTCAAAGATAGACAATATATTTATGATAGAATATTGTATTGTTATGAACTTCATAGGTCAGTTGTGTGAATGTTCACATTATGAAAATTGTGTCAGTGATTTCATGAAAAATCAGTTTCGGAAACTAAATAAAGTTTCGTTCGTTTTTTGCAGTTTTCGAAGAGACGAACGATTTTGAGGTGTTAACTCTAGCATTACTATCACTATCGTTAGTGGAAGTATAAAAGGTAAGAGTTAAGAGTTACCATTTTTGCTGATGTTGGTTTTTTTACATAGTAGTAATCTTTAATCTTCCGGTTCCAGAAAATGTCGACCAACAATAACAACAATTACGATTACTGGTATTCCTCCTCTTCCTCTGGCTCTTATGATGAGGATTCCGACGCTCCTGTAGAGAAATAAAAGGCTAGGGTTACCCATGAAGGGGCGAAGCCTAATGTTCCCTTGGGTGAGCGAAGATTCTCTTTGCTGAACTCGAAAAAAAAAAGAGCTGAAGACAAAAAGGAGGATGCCCGTCAACGTGAAAAAGATCGCACCCGGCGTAAGAGACAGAGGGTTGAGGAGAAGCGTCAATTCTTGGATGGGGTGCCTTCTGATTCTGATGCTGATGCTTCTGAAGGAGAGATCACATGGGAACCATCCGAGCATTACATTAAGCCTGTTCGATATGAAAGAGAGCATCAGAGGATGATGAATAAAATTGAAGCTGAAGCTGCAGCAGAAGATAACTCGGACTCATATGATGATGTTATCTTCCGTCCACCGGACTTCACCAATGATCCTGACAGTGACTCTGAAGAAGATGATTCCGAGAAGGCCAGTGACGATAAAGCTGACAATTCGGATGAGTCCGACGAGTAGTTTTACTTCCATCTTCTTTAGACGTTAGAGCATTCCCTTTTTAGTCTTCATATTGGATATCTTTCTTTTGACTGTTTAAACGACTTTACTTCAATTAGACTTTTCTTCTGAATGATGAACATTTTGTTAACGTCGATTTCTTCTAATCCATGACATGAACCAATGTCCATATATCCAAATTCATCATGACTTGTCGATTTTCATGAGAAGTAACATAACCCACGGCTGAGAATTCATGACGTGTACAAGGCCGCGTGGCCTATCCTTTGACCCGTGATGTTCAGTCCCCAGTGTGTTATTTTCCTCCGCATCTTCGGTATCGATCTTTGAAGCCTAGGGTTTCAGTGAAACTCGTAACTGAGTTGACTATATGACTATCGCCTGATATATATATCTTCAAGACTCCAAATCTATGATCCACGTAAATATTTCTTCCTGAGTCAGTTTCATCGTGCAGAGAAGTTTTGATCCTACCCTCTTGCCGTCATGTCGAGTAATAGCATTTCTTCTCAAGATGATCTTCAGTCGAAGCGTGAAATAGCAACGTCTATCTCAATAAGTTGTACACTTCTTCTTCTTCTCCTTTCTTGTCTCTGTTCAATCGAGATTGTTGATCACAAGAGAATGATTTGTCGTAGGACTGTAAGAAGAATGCTACTCCTCATAATGCAAGGCCTAAGCGGACTGTTAGAGCTCCTGCCCGGTATGGATCGGCTCGTGCTGAAGATCGTCTGTAAGTAAACCTATGACTCTTGAGATTGTACTGAGTCCCGGAATTAACACTCCTTCGTTTCATCGTAGGCGGATGTCCGTGTCGTCGTCGATGCTAGACGAAGAAAGAGTAGAAAGTCCGTGACCGTGGTTGAGGTTGAGGAAAGCAGTAACCAGGCATGTGAAGATTCTGCAGGATCCGTGGAGACTGGAGACGGTGTCCATGCTCGTGAATACCCAACCGCTGGACTTTTATTCGAAGCCCCATTGATTAATACCTTCCCAGACAATGAAATGGTCGGCGGATTCGTGATTCCCAAATGTTATGCGTCTCTATACACCAAGATCTGGAAGAAGTATGGTCACATTGCCACCACAAAAGTGTGGAAAGGTTTTCTTCCAACCCTTTTAACCACGGTAGCGGGGATATTGCCGATCATCGAGGAAATGAATCAGATGCACTTGCGAGACGTCAAAAACCATGAACTGCACCAATGAGATGAAATGATCTCGAATTGTGAGATATTGCGATTCAGTGTAAGCTGGCCCCATCGTCGTCTTGATATAATCAAGGTTCATAAGGCGGCAGAGGCTGCTGATGCAATTTCCATGAATGTAGCTTTACTGGATGAGGACAGGATACTATCTCTGGAGTCATCAAGGGTTGAGAAAGCGGTGGAATACTTGAAGGCAAAGACCAAGGTTTTTCAGAAGAATCTTGACGAGGCTTCTTACAGGGACTATCCGTTGCTGGATGGTTTGCTCTAAGTGAGCATTTGTGGCTGTTGTTTTTTGAATAAATCTGAATTTCTAGTTAGGTGAAACAATTGATCATGGTGTGAACGAATTTTTCTCATTTATGGAATGTTTAATGAACAAAGGAGCATTCGCATGCTCTTTGGAGGAATGAAATTACATTTTGAAAACGCTTGAAATGATGAAGAGGTAGTGTATTTCATGGATCAGGCATAATAAGCTTTGAGCCATTTGCCATTGATGATGTTTCCTTCTTTTCCTCCGTTGATTGCTAAAATTTTGTAGTATCCGCTAGACACCGCTTTGATAACAACATACGCCCCTTCCCATTTAGGAGAGAACTTAGGAGCAGACATGTCTTGTTGAATGTGATTTGTCGTCTTTAATACCAAATCTCCTACTTGAAATGTTCGAGGTCTTACCATTTTGTTGTAGGCTCTGGAGATCTTCTGTTTGTAAGCTTTCACATATTTTCAACCTTGGTTCTCCTTGATTCAAGCATATCTAGCTCAGCGATTCTTGATCTGGAGATTTCCGCCTCATCCCATTGTACACCACTGGATGTTGCAATCCTGGCTGAGGGAACTTTGATTTCTGCTGGAAGTATGGTGTCGGATCCATAGACAAGGGAATATGGCGAAGTACCGATTGAGTTCCTTGGTGCATTTCTGTAAGCCCATAGAGCCATGGGTAATTGCTCATGCCATGATCGAGGATTGTCATGAATCGTACGACTGATAATCCTGATCAAAGTTTTGTTGGTACTTTCTGCTTGACCATTTCCTTGTGGATAGTAAGGCGTGGAGAAGATTTGTTTGATCCCATATTTATTGAGCAGCTTCTCAACATCTTGATTGGAAAAAGGAGTTCCGTTATTTGTGATGATATGCTTAGGAACTCCAAATCTGCATATTATGTGCTCTTTGATGAAGGCGGCAATCGTAACTCCAGTAGTGCTTCGAAGAGGAATAGCTTCGACCCACTTGGTGAAGTACTCTGTCGCAGTGATGATGTATTCATGTTGTTTTGAAGATGCTGGATTGATCTTCCCAATGATATCTAGTCCCCAGCTATAGAAAGGCCACAGACTATTCACAGAATTCAACGGGAGACAAGGAGTGTGGATGAGATTACCATGGGTTTGGCATTGGTGACACCTCTGAACGTGTGCGGCTGCATCATCTTCCATGGTCGGCCAATAATACTTCTCATGAATTTGAAGAAATAGTTTCCTCTTTCCTTGATGTTCTCCATCATGTACTTCCTTTAGGATTGTAGGGATTTCATGTTCGTCTAAGCACCTCAGTAAATTTCCACCAAAGATTTTGCGGTATAAGATCCCATCGAGATAGACGAATCTCTTAGCTTTCTGAATGAGTTTGACTGCTTACTTCTTTTCCAGTGGTAGTTCTTTGTCCCGGAGGTATTTGATGTAAGGCTCCCTCCAGTCCCCAGTGTGGTGGACCGTCAAAACCTCCAAGTGATGAGGAGGTGTTTGGAAATCAGGACAAGATCCTTGTAAAGCTCTTGACTGAGTCTCCATGGATGGTCAGTAGTACCCCATTCTTTGAAGCCTTCTGTAAAGTGCTACCACTAACGTTTGCCCACAGACTTCCTCATGTATGCGTTTGAGCTGTTCTTCCGCTTCGTCGCTCCCAAGACATCGTGATAGAGATCCATCAGGGTTTCGATAGTATAGCCCTCCATGAAGCAAGAAGTAGTTCTTCAATTCCTTGAGGCTGACTTGGCCTTCTGAAATAGAGCTGCTCAATTCATGAATGATGGGTGCTCGCCAATCGTTCGTTGGAATGTCTTCGATCTGAGTGAGCCAAGTCGAAGATACTGTACGCCTCTGTACAGTGATCGTTTTCTGTGCTCCTTTGAATTGCAGCTTGGAGGCGAGAGTTTCTAGGCAATCAGCATGCCTATTGTTAGTCCGTCCGGTATGGACGATCGTTGCGTCAGCAAAATAGGTCAACAGTCGCTGAGCTTCGGTTCTGAATGAAGCAAGTGTGATTTCTTTGATAGAATATGTTCCATTCATCTGGTTGACCAATAATTTTGAATCTCCCCTTATCTCGAGGTGTGTTTCTCCTGCTTGCTTGGCCAAAGATAATCCTAATAGGAAGGCTTCATATTCTGCTGAGTTGTTGGTGCAGTGGAAATCCAACTTAAACGAATGTGAAAAAACTTCACCAGATGGAGATACCAGCACTACGCCCGCTCCTCCGGTGTCACTACTAGGGGTGGAAGATCCATCAAAGTATAGAAGCCATGTTTCTTCCTAAGATGTCTAGGAATTCGCCGGGCACTTCTTCATGTAGTGTTGTTGTGTCTTCCCTTGGAAAAGCAGCGAAAAAGTATGCGACCGCTTGACCTTTGATGGCTTTAGGTGGCGTGCAAGCTATGTCAAATTCCGACATCTGGAGTAGCCACTTCGCTGGTCTCCCTATCAAGGCTGGCTTTGATATCAAGAACTTTATGGGATCAGCTTTGGAGATGAGTACGACCCTGTTAGATAGTAAGTAATATATGAACTTCTGGATTGCATGTACCAATGCCAGGCATGCCCTTTCGGCCTTTGGATATCGGAGTTGAGCGTTTCTCATTGTGCGGATGAAGTAGTAAATCGGTCATTCGACGCTTTCGTCGTCTTCCTGAGCGAGGAGTGCGCCGATGGCGACGTCACTGGAGGATGTGTAAAGAATCATAGGTCGTCCATGTACTGGAGACCTCATGACGGCCGGTGACAATAATATCTGTTGTATTTTATGGAAAGCTTATTGTTGAACAGCTGTCCAGGTGAATCTTGCTCCTTTTTTCAGCAGAGGTGTGAACGAAGCAATAAGTTGAGCTAATCCAGGAATGAAGCGTCGAATATAATTTACCATGCCCATAAAGCTGTGTAGTTCCTTCACGGTTCGTGGAGGAGGCATGGTGATAATAACTTTTGCCTTGTCCGGGTCGACTTTGATCCCTTCAGCCGTGACCAGGAATCCTAAGAATTTTCCGGAAGAAACTCCGAATGCGCACTTTAAAGGATTCATTTTTAATTTGTATTCTCTGCATCTTTCAAACACCTGTCTTAGAACTTCGAGATGAGATGCTCGAGTCTTCGATTTTACCACCACATCATCAACATAGTCTTCTACTTGCTTGTGCATCATGTCGTGGAATATGGCAGTCATGGCTCGTTGATAGGTGGCACCAGCATTCTTTAATCCAAAGGTCATCACAGTGTAGTGAAAATTCCCAATGGGAGTACGGAACGCAGTCTTGTTGGCGTCATGTTCATACATCTTGATCTGGTTGTACCCACTATAGCCATCCATGAATGAGAATATACCGTGATCACTGGTTGCATCGACGAGCATGTCAATGTTGGGTAGAGGAAAATCATCCTTTGGACAACATTTATTCAAGTTCCTGAAGTCGACACAACATCTCATTTGACCATTTTTCTTCTTAATAGGTACCACATTTGCTAGCCACGTTGGATGAAGAATAGGCTTGATGAACCCTGCTGCTAACAGTTTCTGGATTTCGACCTTGATTTTCTCCTCGACTTCGTGTCTAAATTGTCTGGGCGGTTGTTTGACAGCTTTGGAACTAGGGACGATGTGCAAGTGATGGGTGACGAGTTTGTCATCCAGACCCGGCATTTCTTCGTACGTCCAGGCGAAGACATCTTGATATTCTTTCAACAATTTTATCATATCGGTCCGCTCCTCTGGTGATAGTGCTGAACTGATCAGGATTGGCCTTGGATCGTCTTCAGTCCCAATGTTGATTGTTTCAAGATCGTCAGTGGTAGAGTCAGTGCCGTCCTGTAGTTTTCGTGGGGCATCCTGGACTTCTTCTTCAAGTGATAGCTCACTCTGACACGATTCTTCATGGTGGGAAGACTTTTCATCGTTCTCCCCGATTAATTGTTAATCTTTCCGTCGGCGATAAATGACTCTCCCTTCTACATCTCGATCGGTCGTGAAGTTTGACCCTTGAGTTGAGACTTGATCATTATGGCGTTTAGTCGGTGTGGTAGGTGACTTGATGATTTTAGCAGCTGAGGATGACAGATCGTCGTTATCAGCCTTTTCGATAGTCTTCCAGCTTGGAAGTGGAGTACTGCGAATCCTGCTTGGAGGTTTCGGGACGCCTTTTTAAGATTCAAGGAACTCAGTATCATAGACAGGAGCATAAGGAGATGATGAAACCGGAATGCGAACGATCTTGTTGTCGAGCAGAGCCTTCATGCATTGATGGTATGTTGAAGGAACCACCTTGTTATCATGGAGCCATGGGCGTCCCAGTATTATGTGGTAGTCAGGTTCTTGCTCGATCACATGAAACTTTGCTTTCGATCGAATCGGCCCCACCCTCAAATCTATGTATGCATATCCATATGTATGGCTTTGACTTCCTTCAAATCCTGTCATTAGGATGGGATATCGAACGATTTTACCTTGTGGGAATATGGCCATCTTGAGAGTCTTCATAGTGACAATGTTGGTGGAAGCACCGATGTCGACGAGAGCTCTTCTAAATTCGGTGCCTTTGATGAGACCAGTGACATACAATGCTCGGTTGTGTCCTTCATCCGTCATGCGATCTTCTTCTCCAAAAGAGATGTTATCGATCGAATGCCCATGCACTAGGGAGACTTCTTCAACTGAGGGTGTTGGTGGCGTTATTTGCACGTTGGATGATATCTGGTTGAGTGTTGAAAATATGTCTATACGCTGATCCGTGGAGAAGTGCAGGAGTTCACATAGATTTTCAATCAAATGTGTGACCTCTTGTTCCACCGGCTTCTCGTATGTGGTGAAGCTGTTGATTTGAGGGTCAGATGACGTCTCAGTCCCCGGTGTTGAGGCTTCTGTAGCGGAGATACCGCCTAACTCGGATGTTAATCTGATGAGAAATTCGAGGATGTGGTTTATCGTCTCCTTCATCAGGTCCATGTTCCTGGTATGGACCTCTAGGATTTGAGCCAACTCTTCCAAAGTCGGGATCCCTCTGCCTTCCATGCCGCCATGTGTAACATGAGGAATGTTGCCGTTTGAAATATTTTGATATGAATTAGTTGAATTAGTCCTAAGACCAACCATCTTGTGAGATTTCAACCGAGAGAATGATCTCCCACTGTGGTCGCCAATCTGTAGATGGGGAAAAACGATTTGCTGGTTTTTAAGGAATTGAGGAGACGACCGTACGGAGGAGACTCCTCGAACCGAGCAAAATGTTAAACCTCACACAGATGCACCGCTGCAAAGGGGGTGCTTTAGATTCGAGAGATCAATCTGTAGTACTCCGGCCTAAATCAAGACAATGACCGTTCCAGAGTAAATTTGGTCACAAGAGAGGATGGGTTGATCTGTAGGAGGGAAGCTGAGAAATGTGTGGAATCAATGGTAATCAAAGATTATGGGTGTGTGAATTCTGAATATGATAAGCTCTGAATGATTGAAATTGCTCAATTGAGAGCAGTTGCTCAATTGATGAGTTGATGATCTCGTGTTGTCAGTTTGAAGTGAGATTGATGATACTGATGATGCCGATGATTCGATCATGATTCAGAGACTTATTTATATTGCTGGAATTTTAGACACCATGATCCCATGAAGTGTGACAGTTGATGGAATCAAGGAGTGGGAAAGTGGAGATCGTGTTTGAAACCAGTTTCTCAACATGTGGAGACTTGGTCGATTTTCCACCCACTACCTCGTGAATTCCTTCAACTGATTGCACGACTTGCTCACATTCCATCGTGTGTTTGAACACACGTGCCGTAGACCGCCAGACCAAAACCCTAAGTGATATCCCCCCAGGTTACACGATTGACGTCTCGTGGTTTGTTAGTCAATTGATGACTTCGTGGTTTAATGGGACGATGAGTCCATGTAGTTGCTGAGTGTCGAACATGATGTTCTGAAACTCATGAATTGAACATGTCATGAGACAGAGGTATAATTCTTACGATGAAGTGAGCAAGTATTGCTCATTCGATGGATCGTTGAATATTGATTGTTGAACCAATATTCCTTGGTTTGAGCAAATATTTATCATCTGAGCAAGTGTTGCTCATGTGATGAATTGTTGAATATTTGATCTTCTGAGCATGTGTTGCTCATCTGATGGATAATTGGCAGCGTACCAAAAATATTAATTAGAATACTGGTCGTTGAACCGAGCATAATTAATAAAATTAATGACTATGAGGCCGTCGTAAAATTATTAAGGTTGGAATCTGGAATGATGATCCTTGGATTCAAAAACCCTAATTTGATCAATTGTTGATCAATTCATGGTTCGTCAGAAGTTTAACCATGGGATAAAGGAGGGAGAGACTACATGGGACCGTGGATCAACCATGTAGTGTCCATATGCTCACGTGAGAAAATACGAAGAACTCCTGAAGAGTTGACGATTTGTTGGTGGAAGAATGATTAAATGTTGGCTTAATCATTTATTCAAAAATGCTCGTCTGAGCCTTATGTGAGAAAACCTAATTAATTATGACGAGGCGAGGGACCGACCATGGAGTCATGAAACCGGCCCTGGGTTGTCACGTGACCGCCTGACGATCACTTCATGAAAATGCAAAGTGTTTGGAAGAGTCTTGGACCTAATACGATCAATTGTGCAAATTAGGTCGAAACTGTGAAAATTGATGGGACCGGCTTCCGTGAGCCAAAGAGCCAATCTTAGTCGGTCAAGATAGTGTGCTCGTGTTCCCAAGGCGTCCGCATCTCAGTCCTGAGAATTTTGATATTTTCTGGCGTGCAATTGAGCATCCATTCGAGAAAATATGCGAAAATTAGGGTTTCGACGAAACTGAGGAAAACACCATGAGATGATGAAAAATAATTACAAAATAAGGTATGAGGAGGCGTGGGACCGCCGTGGTCAAGGCATGGTCAGCCGGTCGTGACCACGGTCCCGTGGTGCCTTTTCCTTAATTTTATAATATTTTGATGATTTTATGAAAAATTCATGAATTTTGAGAAATTTGATGAATTTAGGGAGTTTCCATGAATTGAAGGAGTTTTCATGAGTTCATGGAAGCAAAATATTAAAGTAATAAAAAACACGGGCGTGGGACCATGGAGGCATGGCCGGACGGCTATGGACCGGTCCCATGAGTTTTTTCATAATTTTTTAATATTTTTAAGTATTTTTGATGATTTGAGGGAATTTTTCCTAATTTGAGAGAAATACCATAAAATCAAGGAATTTGATGAATTCAAGGAAAATAGGATAAATAATAATAAAATAATAAAGCAAAGGAAAATAGGATGAATTTTTCCCAATCCATACAGTGGATGATGATGAAACTGGCAAAGCTGCAGATTCATCAGCAAAGGAACCATCAAATTTCATTACTCGGTAAGACGTGGAGCGCCTTCTGGAGAACCGTGGAAAAGACAAGACATCACATGTCCATCGTCACCAACCTCCTTATCCTGCCACTACGCAGAGGATTCCCCTTCCAAAAGGTTACATTTCTCCAACTTTCACTCTGTATGACGGAACTGGCAATGCTCGAGAACATGTGTCTCGTTTTCTCAAAGCCTTGGGAAAGCATGAACATAACCATGTTGTTCGTCTCAATGAGTTTTCAAAATCCTTGAAAGGCAGAGCATACACCTGGTACTATAACATCGCACCGGGGACTATCAACAATTGGGGAGAAATGATCAACGCCTTCTACAGGAAGTACTTTTTCGTGTCAGATCAAGTCACTCTCTCTGATCTTGGAAGAATGTTCCAGAGGGTCAGTGAGAATCCCAATGATTACTTGAAAATATTCAGAGTCCATGCCCTGGACTGTCATGACCCAAATGTCACAGAGCAGCAGCTGGTAGATTTATGTATCAACGACATGCTCCCAGTCTACAGAGCTCTACTGGAGAATCTTCGATTCCAGACTTTCTCAGAACTTCACGAAGCCGCGAAGAGATCAGAAACCACTGCACCTGCTCTGTTAGAAAGAGCAAAGTCCACAAAGACTGAGGAATCACGTGACACTCGAGGAAGCAGACGCCTGATCAACAAGCAGTACAACCTGAAGTCCTCTACAAACGCTGTTGCAGAAGGGAGCAAGCGCAATGCTGAATCCCCGAACAAGCATGTTGCATCTCCTCCAAAGACGCAAAAGAAGGACAAACCAAAGACACATGCTCCTGGCCAATGCACAGATGCTCCTGTTGATGCACCTGATTTTCCTCTCCACATTGGAGAAGTGCTCGAACTATTAGACGCCTGATCCAAGATGGTGCAATCAAATTGCCATACGTCAGGAGAGACCCAATATAGGAAGACATGGAAAATCCTCGTTACTGCCGATTCCACAGGTTCGTCAATCACCCCACAAGTAGCTGCAAAGTTTTGAAACGCATATTCAGAGAAAAGGTTGAGTCAGGAGAACTTAACCTTGAAGCCGAAGGAGTACACAGAGATCCTCTTCCTGTTAGGACTTTCTTTATTTCTGAAGCACCAGTCAAGGAAGCAGTTCAGTCATTGATAGAGCATGTTTGCGAATTGATCTATCTATCAAAAGCACAAAGAGGAGACATGTTCACAGCTTTGAACCACATAGTGTCTGGGAAACGCCACCGACAAAGAAATGTATGACTGGGGACTGCTCACCACCGTGCATATTAAAGGAAATGAATTCAAAAGAGCATTTGTTGATGTCGGCACCGCCGTCAACATCATCCCTTTGAAAACTCTCAGAGCTGCTGGAATTACTCGACAAGAGGCTACTCATGCTCCCATAGCAATCAGAGACCACGAAGGAATCTCCAGAGATGTATACGTCTTCATCATTCACAAAGTCACGGAGAATTTGGTATGCACTGAGACCAAGTTTTACATAATTCGAGAAGATCCTGGATATGACATGATCCTTGGAAGAACTTGGATTCATGCTGGAAGGGTAACTTCAAAGATTTCAACACACTCTATCGCCGACAAAGACTTCAAGTCAGAAGAAGAAGTAGAGGACGCCCCACCGTTTGAGCAACTTGTGGAAGTAAAAACCTTGATGGGACTTACGCAAGAACCTGGGGAAAATCCACATAACTTTGTCAAAAGGTTTCAAGCTCCGGCAAGTCTTATTCCTCTTCATGCTCCAATATTACCAATGTTCAAATATGATACTTTGATTCAAGGACTTCTCCCTACAAACGATTTAGAAATTTCCAAAATTTATGAATGGATAACTTCACCTCGCCAATATTATACCCAATGGTTGGGTTCAGAGCTTCTCCAAGTCGGTCATTCTATCAAGAGGTTTATTGTTGAGGACCTGGCTAAGCACGACAGACAGTATGCTAGGTACTCTCCTCTACATGAATGTCCATACGTGCCCCAACCATGGAATCAGCAAAAGATATTCAAGCGTGAACTACTAAACCAAACAAATTCAAGGAAGGGGATTTGGTTTTCAAGGCGGCTAAATGAGATCCCCACTCTTCAAGGAGATCCAATTGGGAAGGATCATTTATGGTTGCTAAGTCCATAACTGGAGGATACTACAAATTGATCAACACAGATGGTAGAACCCTGCCAGTAATTCACGATAATTGGCTTAAGGCATTTATCTGAAATTATTAGGCATTTGAGGTACTGGGCGTTTGAGCACTCATGGTGTCTGGATTTGGCATTTAGAATTTTATTTCATTGTATATCAATCCCTCCAAAATGTTTGCAATACTTGCAATCAATATTTGAATTCAGCAATTTATCATAAATTCAATTCACTTTACTTAAAGAAAATCTCTATCAAATCCAAAATCAAAGAAAATTCTCAGTCACAGACTCAACACCTATCAAAGAATCAAAACCCAAATAAAATATCACATCTCTCACAGAGTTCAATTTTCTTGATATTATGGAAAGGAAACTAAAGAAAGCCATCAAAGAAAGATTTCTGCTCTTCTGCCTCCTCCAAGACTTTCAAGGCTGCCTTTTCCGCCTCCAGCTTCTTGGTTAGTTCGGCAACTTCATTCATATTCTTCAACACGGCATCACCGGTGGGGAAGGGAACATCTCCCTTTACTGCTTTCCTGATAACTTCAAGTCTTTGACGGAGCCACTTCAGATTGAAGCCAAAGATCTTCAGCATTCTTCAAGTTGTACTCCCAATCAAAGAGTACGACTTGGGTAACATCATTTCTGGATGTAATCCGGATATCATTTATAAAACGCAAGATGACTTCTACTTGTCTCGTCAAGAAATAACTGCGTCCTTGATCCTGAGTAACAACAATGTGTCCATACATTTCCCACAGTTTCTTGTACATAGCAGCATATCCGATGGGAACTCTAAATCCTCCAACAAGCTGGTGATATGGGAGTAACTCACCAAATTGAGGATCAAAGGAAATCCCTGCAGTAGGATACTCGTGCACTATCATTTGTTTCTCAACTACTGGAGCAGCATCAATAATCATAGAGACGATTTCAGAGGAAGTAGCTTCTGCTATTTCGGGTTCGGGTTCCACCGTCTGAGGCACAATTGGAGTTTCTTCTACCTCCAAGACATCAATGACCAGCACTTCATCATCTTGAGGCACAGATATGGAATTATTGTCATCAACAACTCCTGGATTTCCCAAACCATCATTACTAGATTCATGATTCCCAACTTCGTTGTTAGGCACCTAATGCGAAGATTACATGGGATTAGAATGATTCAAGGGGATAAATCAAATACAATCATAAAATTAAGAGAGTAAGTGAACTAACATCATCTAAGTTCCTTATCATACATCTAAGATGTATACAAGTAGCATCAAATTCATGAAACACGTTTTCAAATAAACTCAGATGAAGAAATTTTACACTGCCATGTGTTCAATGACGAACTGGGAGCAATTGGTGTGGAGTCTAGAGTTGGGTTATATACCATTCTCTTCGTCTGGAAGTCCTCTACAACATGTCAAAATTTCATGGTAATTGGGAGAACAATATAAGAGGTGTGATCAATACATCGGGCAACATACAATCTGAAAAAGTTCTGAAAGTCTCCTGGAAGTTTACTGTTTCGTCTTTTTCAGGCCCTAAACGTGCTCAAAACTTAAAAAGATTCTTTTAAAACCTTGGAAATTTTCCGGGATTGAATATGCATATGCAGATCATTAAAATCCGACTCCAGATGAAGATTTTACGGCGTTTTTGGTAAAAAACTGGGTTCTGAATTTTCTGACGACGAAGTTCGACCAAGTTTTTCGTATATACACATGGATTCTCATTCATTCATTCACAAATCAGAACTTTCATACTTCTATGAAGATGATTCAGGGTATATACTCACTTTTGGGTCTCCGAAGTACTAAAGGAATTATGATTGTGCGTATTAACGACAAGGGGCTCATTGCTTCTATTTGGCTCCGAATCTTTGGAAGTTCCTTCGTCGAACATCAGCACTTTCCATATCCATGACGACATCCTCCTGTACATATTATCAAGTAGTTAGCATTTTCACATGAAACATTTATGTTTTATGGTAAAGGAAATTACTCACAGCGACTTCTTCTTCAACGTTCAAATCAGAAGTCGTCTGCCCAGCAGCAGAGAATCGAAGACCGTCAAAACTATACGGAGCAAAGTCCTGTGACCAAATAACAAATATTGGTTTTGAGATCCTGATAATGCGGATGGAAAAAGTCACAACGGAAAAATATCAACAACTCACCAAAAAGGCGACTGGGGACTTTATGGTGTTGGGCAACAACTTGCAATTCTTGCACCTGCCTTCTCCATCGTGGGCAATTGCCTCCGCCTCTGAGAAATTCACTTCAATTCGAGGTCTCACAGCACGACCCTCCTGCAAAAGAAATTGATGTGATAATTAAATACGATTATACGAGTTGTATGAGGAATATGCAAAAGAATACATACTGGTGAACCTCCTGGAGATGTCTTTCGCTTGTCACCACCAGAGATATTCCTTAGTCTGGGATGAGAGGCACTCATCTCAGAATAAGGAGGATCTTTCACTAAAGGTTGGACGAACGTTACATAATCATTAAGATGCTCAACCTGCTGATCCCAGAATTTCATGTAGCTTTGAGTCACATACGTAGTTCGATCAGCACAAGGGAACCAATAAGAGCTCCCTTCATAATGTGTGTGATCTAAGCAAGTCTTAAGTTGTTCCACTGATGGTCTTCTCCTTCTGAAGGTTGGAACACATTGGTCCATACCCATCTGACGGGCGGCTCTGTCAATGTTATACTCCTCCACCGAAAAATCTCCATACGTTGTTGATATTAGATGACCGGGAGTGCAACTCAGCATGAAAGATCTTTCGCCATCGCTCAAATCAGCACCAGATTTCAAATACTTACTTTCTCCAGCATTGAAAGTCGTCAATTGAGAAACGTGAGGAGGAACCACCACCTAAGGACGGAAGTTGAACTCAGACTCGTCATCTAATACGTCAATGAAGCGTGTCTTGGACTGAATTTTCTTCTTAGACCAGCGCATAATCCTAGCGTTGTCTTTCTCATGGAAGATACGTCGAGCATCAGCATAGTTCAGACTTTGTAAGACACTACGGGGAATGGGTGCATAGTTTCCGAAACGCTCCCACATCAGAGCTTGGAGAAACATCGTGTTGGCGTAGCATTCAATCTTCATGAAGCCGTACGAAACACTGGAGTCTACGACTAAAGAGTCCAAGTTAGAATATAAAGAGCCCAAGAATAATCTACCTAGCGGAAGTTGTTCACCTTGAGCCAGCTTAATAGCGAAAGGAATTACAAACGGCTTCAACAAGGTACCAGCATCTTCAAACACATCCCTAGACATCCATAAGCACAAGAAAGCAGCAATAGACAACATATCGTCGGGTTCATCAAGAGGGACGTCTCATGGCCACCAATGTGTCAACCAATGAGCGTAACAACTTTTACCAAAAACCTTGTTGATTCTCTCCATCTCAGCTGTTAAAGTTTTGGAAACTGCTTTCTCTTCCGCCATCCAAAGTTCTTCAGGAAAGTTACCTGTAATTGGAAGATGCAATAAAGCAACTACATCTTCCAAGGTAATAGTGAACTCTCCCCAGCTGCATATAAACGTGTGAGTTGGGATGCACCAGCGAGCAAGAAGAGCTACAATACCTCGTGCGTCATGAAAGATATACAAATCTCCAGATGTTTGAACGGCCCTGGTAATTTGTGCTTTATCCAGCATAGCTCTAACACGAGGAAATCTTAGCATATGTCTAGACCATCCCAAGAACTTCTCTAAGGGGCGTCGAGAAATCTTGAATTCAATCATTGAAGCCTGGAATAGTCCTCTTTCAAGACATAACCGAATATCAGCACGAGGAGTCACCAATTTCTTTTGAGTGACCGTCCTGGGATTGATCAGAAGGCGATATACCGGGGACTTGAGACGATTTTCGGGCTCCGAAACTTCAAAGAAAGTGTCATCTATGTTTGGGACATTCTTGACTCCAGGTGTTTCGTATTGCTCACCAACGGAAGTCTCATCCGTGCATGTTTCCTCTATGGAGATATCATCATCTGCACACCTTTCATCTCTGGAAGCATCATTGGCTGGAGAATAAGACATCCTCGCAAAGATGCTGTGAAATCCACACAATGTTTCAGTCATCCGCGAATTCAATAAGATGATGGAATCATGCAAATTAAAACGCCGGTGTCTACAAATGGTAAATCTTGAACTATTACCTCTTTCAATTTCACTAACAATAGTGATTGCAATACAAGAGTTAACACACGAAATTAGTTCGTTCCTTGAAACCTGCAGTAACGAACAAAACTTTATTAACCTTCAAAATTGATTTTCTCATAAAATCATATACATAATTTTCATAACGTGAACATTCACACAACTGAACTATGAAATTTACAATAAGACATGACTTCATCATAAATAAGTTGTCTAGTTTGAAGGTTACTCAAAACCCATGTCTTGATTTTACAAATCAATAATTAATGTAATTTGTTCATATAAGTTTTCAGAATTTATCTAATAAGAATAAATCCATGTGAATAAAATATGTCACGGCTACATATATATTAAAAAAAAAATCTATTTTCCTTCGTATTAGCGTTTTATTAAAAAACGAAGGTTTATGCTAGTTTTGTGAAAGCTCACACCTATTGTGATAAAATACTAATTCTCATGAAAGCTCATAAATAAAGTTTTATCACTGGACATAAATTTACATACATAAAAATATATGTCTATTTTCCTCGAATGAGCATTATCCTTTAAAACGGAGTTTATTTCGGTTTTGTGAAAGCTCACATCTATTAAGCTAAAATCTTGGTTCACATGAAAGCTCATACACTAAGTTTTATCACTGGACCTAAGTCCACATATATAAAAAAATCTCTCATAAATCAGGGATTTTTATTAGTTTTCAAAACTAACGATCGAACGAACATACGTTTGATAAAACAAGGGTTTTTCTACAAAACTCACATCAACATATACACATGTATAGAATTTTAACATGATGGAAGCATGAACACCTCATGAAATCAGCAAAAAAAAAAATTAACGCACCTGACGGCGCCGACCGGAAATTGACCGGCGATGATCGGACGACGTCGATTCCCGGCGATTTCCGGCGGATTTTTTTTTTCGCTCCTGCTGAGCTCGGACGTGAAGGAGATGAAGAAGGTGGTGGACGTGTGGGAGAGATAAAAAAAAAGGGATTAATTCCCTTTTATACCTAATTTTATTTCCAAAAGCTAATTCCATAAGGATTTCCTTTTGGGCCCGGCCCGTGAATCCTAAACCAACCAAGGTTCCTTCACCGAATCAGCGGTTCTACATCAATTTATGTTCACTGGATGATGTTATATTATGCCACAGAGGTTTCCGCTCAAACCATGGTTTGCTCATTCAGTCGAAATCCGGTAATATCTTATCTTATGACTAAATTCAATTACTTATTCTTGTTTGTACCTGGAAAATCACCATTCAATGCTGACTGAGGAACATGACTGTTCCTCAGTAAGCAGGGGACTTAATGTAGATGGTGGATTTTCGACAAAGGGTAGAATTGTAAAACTATACCTCCAGATTCGGCAACCGGATGAGTATTGAGGCTCATGTCTCTCATCAAAGCATGAAAGCTCATGCCATAAAATCTCTGACTGAAAAGGTTGTCTCTCAGAGTACATGTAGATGTGTAGTCTCTCAGCTGAGGCCACGGCACATCTCAGGAATACTGAGCAATTTCAGTAATTACTCCGGATCCGGCAATCGGATGAGTATCGAGACTCATGTCTCTATGCATGAAAGCTCATACCACTTCTGATGGAGAAAGTCTCTCAGAGAAAATGTAGATGTGTAGTCTCTCAGCTGAGGCCACGACACATCTCATACTGTATAGAATCGAAAGATTGGGCGGCTCCTAGACAGCATGTCTGCTAGTATAGAGCGACAACGTCTTCGGGATGTAACCAAGTTTTCCCTGACTATGCAAGAGGAATATGACACTCCAACAAGTTCATATTGCTCAACCCTCAGATAATTAATGCTCCTAGACATGAAGCCCTTCTAGTATAGAGCCAGCAATTAATTATCTTAAATCGTCTGAATATCCAGCAATATTCTATGAGCCATCGCCTGAATATCCAGCAATATTCTACGAGTCGTCAATTAATCGCCGGAATATCCAGCAATATTCTACGATTCCTCGTTATATTTCGTTACTTCAATCTGTGGTTCTTCCCAGCAGAATTCCACAGGTTAGTAATAAATATTCAACGAAACAGGCATCTGAGCATCGAATAAGCCCTGAAAAAAATGGTGCAAGAGTAATTAGCAGATAATGCACAGACCAGCATTTTGAATGCACGAACGAGCATTTCAAAAATACGAACGAACGACGAACCTATGCAAAACAGGAAGGGAAAATAATAATAATAAAATATTAAGCAAAAGCGCCAGGGGATTAGGCTCACCAGCCGTCCAGTCATGCCGTGACTAGTCCCGCGCCTAATTTTATATTTTATCATATTTTTACTATCTTCATGATCTCATGAAAATCCTCTTGTTCGAGAAAATTTCCTTTATTTCAAAGAAATTATCTAAATCACATGATTTTATCAAAAATAATAAAATTAGGGAAAGGTGTCGCGAGACCGAGCACCAGCCGGACATGTCTTGGTCATGGCCGATCCCACACCTCA
The DNA here is from genome assembly GCF_003573695.1 of Papaver somniferum. Lineage (NCBI taxonomy): Eukaryota > Viridiplantae > Streptophyta > Magnoliopsida > Ranunculales > Papaveraceae > Papaver > Papaver somniferum. The sequence continues at coordinate 107,019,324 of NC_039362.1, read as the reverse complement.
CGTCCCATTATTTTATTATTCCTTCTCAAATTATGAAAATTCCTTGATTTTATGAATTTTCCCTAAAATCATGAAAATCACCTAATTTCATGTATTTTTATCTAAATCACATGATTTTATCAAAAATAATAAAATTAGGGAAAGGTGTCGCGGGACCGCCGTCCGGCCGGTCATGCCTTGGTCGTGGCCGGTCCCACACCTCACGTCCCATTATTTTATTATTCCTTCTCAAATCATGAAAATTCCTTGATTTTATGAATTTTCCCTAAAATTACCTAATTTCATGGATTTTCTCTAAAATCATGGAAAATATTAAAAAATTAGGAAAATTTGTGGGACCGGGCTCTAGCTGGCCGGCCATGCCCTAGCCGGTCCCACACGCCCATTATTTTATTATTATTTGGTGTTTTGTTTCCTGATTTCATGTAAACTCCCTGATTTCAACAAAATATCTTGGTTTTCAACAAATCCCTTTGATTTTATGAAAATTATCTAAAATAATCAAAATTACATAAAATTGGGAAGAGTGCCTTGGGACCCGCGCCCATTGGCCGGCCGGCCATGCCACGGCCATTGTCGGTCCCACACTCCCATTCCCTATTTTATATTTTAATCTATGTCTCTCATCTCATGGAAGTTCCCTAATTTCGCCAAACTCTCCGGTTTCATGGAATTCCTCTTAAATCAGAGAAAAATACATAAAATCACATAAAACTGGGAAAAGCATGTGGGACCGCGTGTCAGCCGGCCGGCCATGGATTTTTCCCATGGATTCATCATCTCATGTATTTTTCCCAGTTTCAGCAAAACCATGGATTTTTCATATTTTCTCCAAATGTAGCTCAAACGTGCACCAGAAAATATCAAAATTCTCAGGACTGAAGCACAGACATCATGGTGACACGGGCACATCCCCTTGACCGACCAAGGATGAACCTGAGGCTTGCAAACAGTTGGTCCCGCATGTTTTAATGATTTTAACCTAATTTGCTCAGCTGCTCATATTAAGTTCGAACTCTTTCCAAACAATTGGAAGTTCACTCAAACGACCATCTACTGGTTCCACGACCACCAAGAGCCGGTCTCATGACCTCTTGGTCGGTCCCTCATATTTTCTATATCGGGTTTTATGATTTTTCGCTCACACGAGCATTATGTCAGTAAATGATTAAATCAACATTTAATCATTCTTTCACCAACTGGTCCTCAAGAGACTTTGGTATTTTTGCTCATTCGAGCATTTGGGCGTTATATGGTGAACCCGTCATCCCATGTAGCCGGTCCTATGTGATTTGCAGTAAATCATCATCTCGGTAAAATTAGGGTTTTGAAACCAGAACTCTGCAGAAACGTGATTCTGAGCAGATTCGAACACTCTGATAATTTTATGTTGATTCCATGATTAACATTTGTATTTATTTTTCTCGACCCAGCAGTCAGTAACTTAAATTAATATTTTATTTGGTCCAACTACCAACAATTCATCAAAAGAACAATATTTGTTCAAACTAGCAATATTTGCTCAATTAGCAATATTCGCTCGAACCGGCAATATTTGCTCAAACCAAAGAATATTGGTTCAACTATCAATATTCAACAATTTAGCAACACAATTTTTCTCGTCTTAGGTTATAATGATACCTCGTTTCAGCAGACATACATTTAATTCATGAGTTTCGGAACATTTGCTAATCATGTTCAACTCAGCAATACATGGACTCATCGTCCCATAAAGTCAGCAACTGACTCCACGAGATTTCAATCGTGTCACATGGGTGATATTAACTAGGGTTTTGGTCTTCCGGTCTACGGCACGTGTGTTCACCCACGATGAGAATGTGAGCAAGTCGTGCAATCAATTGGAAGAGTCAGCAAAGTAGTGGGTGGAAAGTTAACCAAGTCCTCCGCACGATGAGTTATTGGTTTAACATGATTTCCCACTTCCCCACTCTCTGATTCCATCAACTGTCACACTTCATGGAATCATGGTGTTTTCAACTCCGGCATTATAAAATGTCTCTGAATCCTGATTGAAAAGACAGAAGTTTTCGAACACTCGAACAACATTCTCCAAGACGAGCAATTTCTCATCAAAGTTCATACAGACAATCTTTCGTCTACACGAACTCACAGAAATTACTCTCAATTGAGCAAAATTCAATCATTAAGAGCAGTTTCACGCTGAATTCACAACACACCTACAATTTCAGATCACCATTGATCTCACGTATTTCTCAGCTTCCCTCCTACAGATCAACCCATCCTCTCTTGTGACTGAATTGACTCTGGAACGGCCATTATTCTTGGTTTAGGCCGGGGTCTTACAGATTGATCTCTCGAACTTAAAGCACTCCCTTTTTGCAGTGCATCTTTTTAAGGTTCAACATTTCGCTCGGTTCAAGGAGTCTCCACACGGTCGACTCTTCAATTCCGTAAAATCCAGCAAATCGTTTTTCCCCACTCACACTAAGATTCCTCTTAGTTTTTGTACTCCTTTTAGTGTCTGTGGAGATGGCATTTCCATTATTTCTCGGACCCTTTCGGGATCCACTTCTATTCCTCGCTTAGTCACCAAGTATCCTAGGAATTTTCCTGAGGTTACTCTGAACGTGCATTTCTCCGGGTTTACCTTCATGTGAAAACTTCTCATGGCTTCGAATGTTTCCCTTAGGTCTGATAGATGGTGTTTTTCTTCTTTTCTCTTGACAAGCATATCGTCCACGTAGATTTCCAGTATCTTTCCTATCCATGGTTTAAAGATTTTCTCTACCAATCGCTGGTATGTTGCCCCCGCGTTCTTTAGTCCAAAAGGCATCCTTGTATAGCAATACAAGCCTCGTGGGGTAGAGAACGCAATATTCTCCTGGTCTTCTTCTGCAAGGACGATTTGGTTGTAACCTGAGTATCCATCCATAAAGGATAGCCTCTGGTGACCTTTAGTTGCATTGACTAGTTGGTCAATGTTTGGCAGCGGGTAGCTGTCTTTGGGGCAGGCTTTGTTGAGATTGCTAAAGTCGATGCAAATGCGTACACCTCCGTTCTTCTTAGGTACGATCACCATTTTGTATATACATGTGGGATACTTGACTTCTCGTACGAATCCTGCGGTTAGTAGCTTTTGTAACACCTTTTCCACCGCTTCATGGTAGATGTCTGCCACCTTACGGATGCGCTGCTTGAATGGTGGTATTTCTGGTTTGAGCCGAAGGTGGTGGGAGACCAAATTCTGGTCAATTCCAGGCATGTCTTCTATTGAGCACGTAAATACATCTATGTAGTCCCTTAGTAGCCTTTGTAGTTGCATCTCCTCTTCCTCTTCAAGTAAAGTTCCGATGTTGACCATCTTTGGTTCCACCTCTGTTCCGATGTTGATTTTCTTTGTTGGTTCCACCGGTGAGAAGATTTGTTTCTGAGGATGTTGAGGAGTGCTTTTCTGTAATTGTCATTTGGCAGAGACGTTTTCCCCTGGAGTGGCGGAGGTGCTTGTATCCGGAACTGAGGTGCCTTCGGGTACTGAGAAGGCTCCGTCCTTCACTTCTTTAGTGTTTGCCTTTCTTCTTTTTCTTTAGTGTTGCTGGGCGGCAACTCTTTCTTCGTTGAGTCTGACCTCTGCTAGATTGCATAGCCTTGCGTCTTGCTGGTCACCCTTGATTTCCATTTCACCCATGGGTGTAGGGAATCGAAGGTACTGGTGATATGTCGAAGTTGTTCCTCGTAATCTATGGACCCATAGCCTTCCCATGATTACATTGTAGAGCGAAGGTGCCTCCACCACACAGAACCTTGTATTTGTTACTTAGGGTCCTGCACGTACCTGCAAGACGATTTCTCTTTTTGGCCTAGAGACTGCTCCATTGAAACCGTATATTTTTCAAGTGGAAGATTCCATCTGCTCCACTGCCAAACCCATGTGTAGGTAGGGTTCGTAGAACAGTACATTTAACGAGTTTCCCCCGTCAACGAGGACCTTCGTGACGTTCCATCTATGTATTGGAAGAGTGATCACAAGTGGATAATTGTGCATCTCGACCTCCTGATTGACGTCTTTTGTTGATAATGTTAATGGCGTGGCCATCCATTCTTCCCAAGTGCTAGTAGGTGGTCCGCTTATCTTGAACATCTCGTGGTCTTCTAGCTTTCTCCTGTTTCGAGCTAACTAGAGGATGTCTTCGAGTAGCTCCTCCTGACCTCCACTAGAGAAGGTAATCATGTTGATGTATTTGATGTCCTGAGGTAGTTCTACCCTTTTCTTGGGGGCTACCTCAGTATCAGCTGGTTGTATCTGCACGTACTCCATGAACTTTCCTTCGTCTATGAATCTCTGGATCGTGTTCCTTAGGTGATAGCATGTATCAGTTGTATGACCGTAGTACTGGTGATACTCGCAGTATTCCTTAGCCTCCTTTGTTTTATCTGGTTGCTTTCCCCTAGTGTTAGGGTAGGGAAAGCGTGGCTTTGCTCCTTCCTTTCTTAGGATGTGGGAGAATGTGGTGTTTAGCTTTGTGTAGATATTATCTACGTACTCGTCTCTTCATTTTCCTCTACCTTTGCCGTCTCCGTATTTTGATCTTTTGTCTCGAGAGCTGGTTCTGCCCCCGGTCTCGTTTTGCCTCTTAGGTATCTCTGGAATTGGTTCAAGAGTGTTGGTTCGTTGCGGACCTGTTGTTGTCTTTGCTTGTGCCCTGGGGTTGTCCTTCTGGATTTCTTCGAGTTTGATGTAGAGGTCTTGGACAACCCTGAGCTCTCCTTCGGAATCAAGGGCTCGGTTGTGAAGATCCACGAAGATGGTTGAGGTTCTGTCAAGCCCATACTTATAGCAATTAATGCTAATTTCTGGATTGACTTTCCCTATTGCTTGGCATGTTTTTTACCACCTGTCTGTCTATTGCATCAATGTCTCTCGGGGTCCGATAGCTAATGCAAATAGCCTATCTAACCCTGCCATTGTTGACTTGTTGTACATGTATGTCTCCAAGAACACCGTAGATAATTGCTCAAAGGAGTCAATTGAGTTTGCTGGTAAATTTTCATACCATGCCAATGCGGATCCCGTCAAGCTTGCCGGGAAGTACCTGCAAAGTACTACCTCATCTCTTTCCCAATGGGCAAGGACACGAGTGTAGTATCGTAGGTGGGCTGCGGGATCGAATGTACCGTCGTATGCTTGAAATGTAGGCACATGGAATTTTAGAGGAATGGGTTCCCTCAAAATACGAAAAGACAACGGAGATGTTGTCGCTTCTTGTAGTACCTATTCTAGACTTGCACCTGTATGTCCTGTTTTTAGTCCTTGTATCTCCTTCCTCATTTTTTCCATTTGCTCCATAACCATGCTCACGTTGTGAGCATCTCTGAAAAATGTCTCATCGTAGTAGGACTCGGAGGGCTTGTATGTTGGATCCGTCTCATCTGGATCACGGCGTGTTCTTGTGTCTTCCCCTGTTGGGTTAGCCTTTGGTGGGTTGAGACCCACCCTTCGTCTTCCTGAGATAGTTCTGTTTTCACGCCTCTTTAGCGGAGGGTGAGTTTGGGAACCTTCGATTCGCATGTCTAGCATGTCCTTTAGGTTCTGGTTTTCCTGAGCCGTCACGTGTGTTGCATCCTCATACTCCTTGTTTCGTAGTAGAAAAGATGCTACTTGTACTGCTATTTGCTCTTCGTTGTGGATTCCACCACCCTGAGGAGTACTGTCGGACGGATCCTCAGAGTTAGCCATTCCTTCTTCTATGACCGGTGCATCTGGATCTATCTGGATTCGAGTTAGGTTTCCAAACCCTCGTCCAATAGAAACTAAGGTTTTGGGTAACCCTGCATTGGCCGCAGGTGGCTGTGTAATATTGGGATTCTCCGGTAATGGCATGTCGTAAAGTGGTTGAGCTCCCGATGTTTGCCCCACCCCTTCAGCAGGAATATGTGGTTTGTTAGCAATCATCCTTCGTGCTATTTCAGTTTGCTCGTCCTCTGCTTCCGTTCGTTGATTTGCTTGAGACGGCTTTTTAGATCTTCCTCTTGTGACTGTTGGTCGTGAACTTGTTGGTACATCACTTGGTTTCTGCATGCCTTCGGTTTTTGTTATCATCTAGTCACAGAAAAAACGACAAAAATCTGCTACTTGGGTGCCTTCGCCAAAAGTGGCAATTAATGCTCTGACACATAAGACGGCTAAGCAGCTTTTTCAGAACAAGGACTGAAATGACGTTTGGAAAGACGGGTATTAAATGTTTATGACACCCTTGGAAGAAACAACCTTAAACTTTAAAAACCAATAAAAAAGGGGTGTCAGATCTTCCCAAAAAACAGGGTTATTGGTAGGTTGGGAAACCTACAATAAAACACTGCAAATGCACAACGTCTAACTAGTAGACAATGGCAAGTACAGGTCGTTCCCACGAGGAGTGTGAAATACTACTACTGACTAATACCAACAATTAACTAACCAAATAAGATGATGTTTTAACGATGTTTAAGATAATTGGGACGAAATAAAATAATAATGATTCTGACAATACACAAAACAGGAAAGGGTTACTAGGGTTTTCGATTTCCATCAATTCAATCATATAAAACTCTACGAATCTCTATTTATTAATCAAGACAAATTTCGAAATCAATCTCATGTCTCGGAAGATGTTATATTAAATTCTAAAGTATAGTTTCTCCGTTGTAACTTCCTTCGCTTCATGGGTAGTGATTCTAAAGCATTACCAATCAATCCTTGCATACCTCGTCTAGGGATTTAACCGAAGTACGAAATATCAATTCAAAAGCATAAATAATCTAAAAAATCACATGAACGATAAAACACCAAGCCATATGAAGAGAAATCACTAATCAATGAATCATTATTAGAAATATCATCGTAGAGTTCATATAAATAAATTGGTTTCTATCTAAACCCTACATGGCTCTAGCTAGCCATGGCTTTCTCAAAAGCGATAAACAAAATGGAAAAATCAACACTAGCCAAGCAAAAACGAAAATGGGAGAAATTAATCCTCAAACCCTACTCCCTCTTCACGGCTCTGTGCCGCGGCCGTCTCCATCTTCTGATTTGAGTTCTTTTCATCTTTTATTTCTTTTCTTCCACACGTCACAAATAAATTATCAACCAATAAAATCACGCCACATCATCCTTTCCAGCACCACTGTATTCCAAATCAGAACATTGCCCAAGTCTGGCCATCGGTCATTCTGTCCGTCACACCTCCTTGCCCGGCCAAACTAACTCAACCATCTGAGCGCTCCAGTTTCTGTCTACTGACCCTAGCCATCACCACCGATCACAGCACTACTTGATTCCTCCAACGAAACCTAACTTCGCTGCTGCGAATGAATAGAGTCATCATCGAAACACCAGGAGGTCCGGGACTTTATACAGCTTCATAATCAACTCAAATCTTCTTCTCCCTAGTCGTCTGTGATGTCTTCTCCATCTCCTTCCTAAATCTGGCATCAATGTCCTACTTTTTGTCCATAAGCCCTTGTAAATCTCGGCTGCAACCTCTATTTTCTGTTTAAACTCGAGCTGTCTCCTTCATCTCCGTCTCAGTACATCACTTAGAATTCGTCTTCACCCACAGGCTGCAACCGAATGCCGAATACTCTGCCTATCCACAGCAATTCCCATCTCCATTCACGTCCATCTAATTAATCCAACGCCAAGTCCGGGTGAATCCATCACAACATGACGAGACTCCATACTTCCAAACCACAGCATCAGGTCCCTAGCCTCTAAACAATCATACATGCTGGTCATCCACCGTTGCCTTTGCTCGAAGCTTCATTCCATCACCATTTCCAACTGCAACCATCTCACGACCACATCTCATTCTTGGTTGTTTTCACGACACTCAACAGTCAACAAAGACTGGCACAACAGGTAACTCGTGTACCGTAAATTCATTCTCCATCTTCGTTGCTTACTGATCGTCGACTGCAACACAGCTCCAAATTTCTATTCGTTCAAAGCATCGATTATCTCTCACTGGACCTAACTTGTTGACAACCATTCATTCCCTGAGATAGATGAGATACGACCAATGAAAATGGGCAGCAGCTACTTGATCGAAGACTTGCACCATCCCGCCTGAAAACAATTCCATTCAATAACCACCAGCATCACTGCCTCTTTGCTCCATCGACCTCAATCCATCACTGCCATTCATTACTTCAGCCACTATCTCCTCCATCTTCTTCTTGTGTTACTACTAACGTAATGTCCAAACTGCTCAACAGATTCACATCGAGATCAATTCCAGACTGCAGGCACCATAACCATCACCCAACAACAGAAACCGGCGGCCATATGCAACTTCAGTTCACAACAAACCCATTTTCTTCAACTAGAACAAGATCACCATCAATCACCGCCGGTATTCAGCTCCTCCTTCCACTGCCATCTCCATTCATATACACGATCTCATTGATGTTGTTGTATGCACAGAGAACCAATCTGTTCGGCAGCTGCTTGCTTGAGAAATGCAAATTTCTTCTCCTTATTTTTACCAAAATGAGATGAGGTGGAGAATACCACAGAATAAGCCACGTCCCCTTTTTCATCTTAGCCATTAGTGGGCCGTGCTTTTATTGAAGACCTCCTGGCCGTGACATGCAGCCAAGCAGATGGTGCTGCACCATGGGTTACAGACTTGGCAGCTTACAAACTCAATAGTTAAGATGTGTCTCGGTGCCGTGAGAGCACTAGCTTTAGTTGTTTTCGTCGCAAACTGCTCTTGACTTCTAATGTAGCCATTTTTTCTTCGGTAATCGGAATTGTTTGTACTTTCTATAAAAGCACTAAAATAGTATTATTAGCCAAAATATCGAGTCCTAACTAATATTAATATGGGCATAAAATGTACCATTTTCGTGCTTATCAACACCCCCCACACTTATATTTTGCTAGTCCTCGAGCAAAACAAAGAATTGACCCGCTACAAAGCTGGTCATATGAATACAGAGACCCGCTACACAGCTGGTCATATCATTTTTTTTATTGTTTTTTTTAGACCCGCTACACAGCTGGTCAAATAATAAGATAAAGAGAGAGAGAGACCCGCTACACAGCTGGTCATAGAAAATACCATACAAAAGACCCGCTACACAGCTGGTCATGACCCTAAAAACCATAACGATAATAATATTTTTTTTAAGACCCGCTACGCAGCTGATCATTTTTATTTTATTTTTAGACCCGCTACACAGCTGGTCATAAAAAAAAAAATTTTAAATCTTAACCAAAGTGCCACTCCCCCACACTTAAATATTACATTGTCCTCAATGTAATTGAGTCATCCAACGTAGAAATCAAGGTGGGAAATTATAAATTGCAAAAAAAATAGACAAATAAAAATAAAAGATAGAGAAAAGGGAACAAATCTGATGGGTTGACTCCCACGAAGCGAAATGTATTGTTTCCCTGCTTTCAATAGCACATAATCTCAAACAAAATGAGGTTGATACCCCAAAGTAAGCTGCCAATCATATATATAGAGTCTGAAAAGTTGGGGATCAACCCAACCAATCCAGTCAGCTGAAAATATGCATCTGCAAAAACTATAATCATCCAAAGCTATATGTGAATCCATTCCCCATAAATAACAATCCTTAGTAATCAATCCATGCATTGTCAGGATATGTAAATCATTCACACAAAGAGGTATAAATTTTTTAATAGCTTCTAGTTGAGGTGCACGCCCTAAATCAGGTTCTAAATCAGCGGAAATAACTTTTATGGCTGATATTGGTTCCAGTTGAGCAAAATAGGGCACACGAACATATGTTGGCTCAAATGGAGCAATAATATCATGACTCATAGACCCGTTATAATCTAAAACGGTTTGATTATTAATATCATCAAGACAAAAAAATTCTGAACTTAATGGCTTAAAGGTCATGGTCGAAACTTTCTCGACTGATGGAACTAGTTGAGACTCGAACAAAACTAGAGGTTCTAGTTTGGATTTCCATTTATTAGTGTCTAACAACGGTGTGGAGTCTAACAAAGCATTAACTTCACAAATAACACTATCGTCATCAAAATCATACCCAAAATGATCTAAGCAAACCTCTAATGGATCTCCCAAGTGGCTCTTGCAAATATCTTGCGAGTGCATACTTTCTTTTCGCCTGCACTTCAGACTAAAGTACCTAAAAAATAATCAAACAAACTGCGTAAAAAGAACTAAAAGAACAATAAAAATAAATTATTTACAAAAATTAAAAATAAGTTATGTACAATGATATCAACTAGCGAGTATTTTGCTACCACTCCCCGGAAGCGGCGCCAAAAACTTGGTAGGTTGGGAAACCTACAATAAAATACTGCAAGTGCATAGCGTCTAACTAGTAGACAATGGCAAGTACAGGTCGTTCCCACGAGGAGTGTGAAATACTACTACTGACTAATACCAACAATTAACTAACCAAATAAGATGATGTTTTAACGATGTTTAAGATAATTGGGACGAAATAAAATAATAATGATTCTCACAATACACAAAACAGGAAAGGGTTACTAGGGTTTTCGATTTCCATCAATTCAATCATATAAAATCTACTAATCTCTATTTATTAATCAAGACAAATTTTGAAATCAATCTCATGTCCCGGAAGATGTTATATTAAATTCTAAAGTATAGTTTCTCCGTTGTAAATTCCTTCGGTTCATGGGTAGTGATTCTAAAGCATTATCTATCAATCCTTGCATACCTCGTCTAGGGATTTAAACGAAGCACGAAATATCAATTCAAAAGCATAAATAATCTAGAAAATCACATGAACGATAAAACACCAAGCCATATAGAGAGAAATCACTAATCAATGAATCATTATTAGAAATATCATCGTAGAGTTCATATAAATAAATTGGTTTCTATCTAAACCCTACATGATTCTAGCTAGCCATGGCTTTCTCAAAAGCTATAAATAAAATGAAAAAATCAACACTAGCCAAACAAAAACGAAAATGGGAGAAATTAATCCTCAAACCCTACTCCCTCTTCACGGCTCTGTGCCGCGGCCGTCTCCGTCTTCTGATTTGAGTTCTTTTCACAAATAGATTATCAATCAATCAAAGCACGCCACATCATCCTTTCCAGCACCACCGTATTCCAAATCAGAACATTGCCCAAGTCTGGCCATCGGTCATTCTGTCCGTCACACCTCCTTGCCCGGTCAAACGAACTCAACCATCTGAGCGCTCCAGTTTCTGTCTACTGACCCTAGCCATCACCACCGATCACAGCACTACTTGCTTCCTCCAACGAAACCTAACTTCGCTGCTGCGAATGAACAGAGTCATCATCGAAACACCAGGAGGTCCAGGACTTTATACAACTTCATAATCAACTCAAATCTTCTTCTCCCTGGTCGTCTGTGATGTCTTCTCCATCTCCTTCCTAAATCTGGCATCAATGTCCTACTTTTTGTCCATAAGCCCTTGTAAATCTCGGATGCAACCTCTATTTGCTGTTTAAACTCGAGCTGTCTCCTTCATCTCCGTCTCACAACATCACTTAGAATTCGTCTTCACCCACAGGCTGCAACCGAATGCCGAATACTCTGCCTATCCACAGCAATTCCCATCTCCATTCACGTCCATCTAATTAATCCAACTCCAAGTCCGGGTGAATCCATCACAACATGACGAGACTCCATACTTCCAAACCACAGCATCAGCTCCCTAGCCTCTGAACAATCATACAGGCTCGTCATCCACCGTTGCCTTTGCTCGAAGCTTCATTCCATCACCATTTCCAACTGCAACCAGCTCACGACCACAGCTCATTCTTGGTTGTTTTCACGACACTCAACAGTCAACTAAGACTGGCACAGCAGGTAACTCGTGTACCGTAAATTCATTTTCCATCTTCGTTGCTTACTGATCGTCGACTGCAACACAGCTCCAAATTTCTATTCGTTCAAAGCATCGATTATCTCTTACTGGACCTAACTTGTTGACAACCATTCATTCCCTGAGATAGATGAGATACGACCAATGGAAATGGGCAGCAGCTACTTGATCGAAGACTTGCACCATCCCGCCTGAAAACAACTCCATTCAATAACCACCAACATCACTGCCTCTTCGCTCCATCGACCTCAATCCATCACTGCCATTCATTACTTCAGCCACTATCTCCTCCATCTTCTTCTTGTGTTACCACTAACGTAATGTCCAAACTGCTCAACAGATTCACATCGAGATCAATTCCAGACGGCAGGCACCATAACCATCACCCAACAACAGAAACCGGCGGCCATATGCAACTTCAGTTCACAACAAACCCATTTTCTTCAACTAGAACAAGATCACCATCAATCACCGCCGGTATTCAGCTCCTCCTTCCACTGCCATCTCCATTCATATACACGATCTCATTGATGTTGTTGTATGCACAGAGAACCAATCTGTTCGGCAGCTGCTTGCTTGAGAAATGCAAATTTCTTCTCCTTATTTTTACCAAAATGAGATGAGGTGGAGAATACCACAGAATAAGCCACGTCCCCTTTTTCATCTTAGCCATTAGTGGGCCGTGCTTTTATTGAAGACCTCCTGGCCGTGACATGCAGCCAAGCAGATGGTGCTGCACCATGGGTTACAGACTTGGCAGCTTACAAACTCAATAGTTAAGATGTGTCTCGGTGCCGTGAGAGCACTAGCCTTAGTTGTTTTCGTCGCAAACTGCTCTTGACTTCTATTTTAGCCATTTTTTCTCCAGTAATCGGAATTGTTTGTACTTTCTATAAAAGCACTAAAATAGTATTATTAGCCAAAATATCGAGTCCTGACTAATATAAATATGGGCATAAAATGTAGCACTTTCATGCTTATCAGTTATTAAATGCTTTAGAAGATCTTTCTTCCTTCAACTTTTACTGAGATTCCTCTGCAGTCCGAGGTACTCAGATCTAAAGGATGCTTTGCCGGAAAACACTATTGTATCTCCACCTAACTCACCCAAGGTGGTGAAGGCTAAAACACCAAAGCCGTATCCGTGAGACTCACAAGTAGCTAAGTACTTGTTGCATTTGCGTTGGGAATAGCCTGCCCAGGAACAAAAGAACGAATGTCATTTGTGAAGGGAGATACCCCCGTGATATCAAGACATGTATCTTTTTCGTTCTCCCAGTTGTAAACTAACAAGTAAGCTGGAAGCAATGTGTGGTTCCCATCAGAAATAAAACCAAGTTGTGCCTCTTTTCTAAATGAAACCCCTGCTCTGAAACATATGTCTACGAAGACGTCACGTACAAGAGCATGCCTAAATTTAATCCCAACCTCACTGGAACAATGTAATGCATGGTCACCATATATATCCGTCTCCCTGGTGCATCTAGTGCATCGATTATCTTTGGGGAAAAGAGGAATCCCATGACGATAACTAAGTATACATCGAAATTTTTTAGGACCAAGTGTTTGGTTTAAACCACTTATAGGTATAGCAACCAAGTAATCTTGGGCATGTTTCAATCAGTTACTTTGCCACAACATACAGTCACGTGCATACATATTGAAATTGGTGGGCAGCTGTTTCTTTACTTGTGACTACTCGTTTTCCCGTAGTCTACGTAATGTGTACAGCTCAAAGAATCAAATACTAAGTAGTATTGATGCCTCTGTTGAACTGATAGTGCTAAGTAATAAAGGGTACTCAAGATCACAATAACAACCAAGAATGCAAAGATAATATAAAAGTTGTTAAGTTATCATGAGACACAAGAGATTACGTGGTTCGACTTTCGTCTACGTCTACGGGGTAATGAGTGATTTTTTTGTATTAAGTTATGGTGGTTACAAAGATCTTAAATGCTTCCCAAAGTAACATAGAGAACTCAAGTTGAGGTAAATACTTAAATTCTAAACATTAAAAAGGTATAAGCTTAAGACTAGATCTCTCTCATAGATATTGAATGCCCTTAGTTTGTTGGTGAGGCTTGATATTTATAGCCCCTTTTGCTCCAAGTATATCTTTTTTGCCTCCGGGTCCATCGTTTGTTGATATACCTTTAGTACAGATGGTACCTTCGTTCTCCGCGTGCTCTCTCCAGTCGAACTCTGCCACCTCAGCTGACCCACGCTCCTTCGGGAACTCCCCAGCCTCAGTACAGATTGTACCTTCGTTCACCGCCAGCTTCTGCCAATCTGGTTCAGCCACATCATCTCTCTTCACGTGCCTTGATTATGCGTGTAGATAAGAGATTTGTGCATTTAATGCTGATTAGATATGTCATCTACCTCTGTCCCTTCGCCAGCTGCTCTTCCATAGACTAGGCTTTTACTTTTTTCATCTTAGCCGTCGAGACATCCTTTCTTGGGGCGAGATAAAGTAGATCTGCGAAGGTATCCTCTGTCACTTGGATTCCTCTGTATAGCGAGGGCTACACAACTATCTTGTATGCGACCACTGAGATCGTGATACGTGCTCAGCGGAATATTGGTATTCACATTACTGATTCAAGGTATATTATTGCCAAAGAATGCATGGAATCCATGGAGGGGGGGGGGGACTATCAAAGTTAAGCAAAGAAGAAGTTATACTACAAACCTGGGTGAACGTCTGCAAGGCCTGCTGACTAATGGGTCTTGGTTTTTCTGAAGTTATGCTACACAGGATGGTGCACTGAACAGACTGCGTGACTGCGTCTGAAATTGAGAAGCCAAGTAGGAGTAGTTGGCTATATCTGACATGGTGTAAATCCCAAGACCACCATCCCTGATTGGAAGAGTTGCAAGCATGTATTGTAATGGTCCGAAGCCTGCACCATCAGCTGTCACTAACTTCCTCAAGTATTGATAAAGGTGATCATCAAAGTGAGTTTTGGCTTGCTCCAAGGCCAGAGGGAAAGTGGCGCGCATGGTGAAGTACAGTTTGGAAACACCAGAACAATTGCGCAACAACAACTCACATTGGGGATCATTAAGCTTCTTGACAACATTCATGAGCTTAATTGTCTTTTTCACCCTTTGCATAACCATATCTTTACAAAACTGTAAATCCATGCTTACTGGATCACCAAGTAATTTGACACCTGAAGACGGTCGATTGATGTTGTTAGGAAAAACGTCAGGGTCAAAAATTCTTGGATCTAGCCAAAAAAGTTCTGTTTTTTTAACGTTAAGATGAAGAACTCAGTGTAACCTTTCAGATTGGATGATATGCAAAGCATTTAAGACTTCCGTAGTGTCTCCGATGGTAGTCCCATCATCCAAATACCAAGCCTGCAAGTAAAGGCTACATTGAGATACAATCTTCTTCACAATGGGATGGAGTGTAAGAGAAAAAAGCAAGGGTCCAAGGGGATCAACTTGCTGCACACCTTGTGTTGAAGAAAGGATGACATCATTATAATACAACCTGGCGGGTTTTGCGTAACAAAATTCCACTCTATAAGAAATTGCAGGACACTGCGCTCTGACTTCTTTAATTAATGACTTATTTATTTATTATTCTTATTATATTTTTATTATTTTTAAAATTAACAATAACAAAAGAAACAAAGACAAGGTACCATGGGAATATTTACACGGGAATGGTTGGTAATCGGGCAACAATTTGTGCACCGACACCTTTCTGGATAGCCAAGCCTATCCTATGAAAAAGTAAACTTCCTACTTTGTTATTAGCATCATAATTGGCTAAGCAATTCTTCAATCTCTTCAAAAAAATGATAAAATCATCTCCAAGCTCTCCTAAAGTGGTAAAGGCTAAGGCATAGAAGTTGTATCCATGAGTTGTGCACTTGTCTAAATATTTGTTGCGCTTACGACTAAGTTCCATAGAGATAGCACTCCCTGGTGTAAAATTGTGAATTCCTCCACCAGAAAAAGGCGAAACCCCAGTGACGTCGAAACAGGTGTCTCGACCGTTGTCCCAATTGTAAACGAGGATATCGGCAGGCTTAAAGGCATTGTCATCTGCTGATAAGAAGCCTAAAGGAGTCTCCTTCCTAGCTGCAACACCTACTCGGTAACAAATGTCCATAACAACGTCTCTTACAAAATCATGGTGAAACTTAAGGCCAACCCTGCTCGCACAATGAAGAGCATGATCTTCGTAAGCATCCATCTCTCGGCCACAACATGAGCAAACATGAACCTCAAGGAATAAAGGAATACCTAACAGGTATTGGGCAACTGCTCGGAATTATTATTATTATTAATAATAATTGTAAGGAATACATAACCGGTATTGGGCAACCGTGTAAGGAAGCTTTCTTTATAATTATATAATAATAATAATAATAAATTTTTTTTATTATCAACTATATTATCTCAAAAATTATTACACATCAACGACAACATCGGTGGAAGGAAAACGAGCAACAAGCTGAGTGCCTACACCCTTTTTTTTATTATCAACTATATTATCTCAAAGATAATAATAATATATTATTATTATTATTATTATTATTTTTCATTACATAGCAGTAGTAGGCATCCGAGCTACGATCTGGGCGCCTACACCTAATTATTATTATTATTTTATTATTATTATTTTATTTTTTTTAAAAACACCGAAGATTCAATACACGGTGGTAGTAGGCAGCCGGGCTACAATATGGGCGCCTACACCTTTTTGAATAACAATACCTAGTCTATGAAATAAAGAATTACCAAATTTAAAATTTGCATCATTGTTGGCTAGGCAGTTTCTTAATCTCTTGAGAAGCAAAACTAAGTCTTCTCCCAACTCTCCTAAGGTAGAAAAGGCTAGGGATTTGAACCCATAGCCAAGGGCAGCACATGTATCCAAATATGTTTTACATTTGCGGCTCACAGCGGCATTGATTGCATTGCCCGGGGTAAAACTACGGGTTCTGGCAGTGGTGAATGGCAAGACTCCCGTGACGTCAAAGCATACATCTTCGCCATCTTCCCAGTTGTGGACGAAAATGTCTGCCGGTTTAAGATCTTTTGCATCCGTAGACCGCAATCCTAGGGAGACTTCTTTCCTTGTCGGTATCCCTGCCTTGTGGAAGATATCTATGATGCTGTCACGTGCCATATCATGTCTGAACTTCAAACCCACCTCGCTTGCACAATGGACTGCATGGTCTGCGTAGATTTCCATAGGTTTTCCATATACATAGCAGGTACTGTCAGCTTCAAAAAAAGGGTATGGCTAACCTGTACCTGAGAATGTAACGAAACTGCCTCGGCCCAACTGTTTGGTTCAACCCACTAATAGGTATAGCCTTGAGGAATTCCATTGCATGTTCTCTCCGATTACATTGCCAGATAAGTGTTTCTAGGTCACTCATGTTGAAGAAATGAGGAATGTTCTCTTTGACAACAGAAAAGTATAACATTGCCAGTGATTTCATGGGATGGGGACGATATCGTTAATGCTGAAGTTGGAGGACGATAATCCACAAGCTTTCATGAAAGTGTGAAGGGAATGATTGTACCTGGGACTAGGATCAGATGGAGATGGGCATTGTAGAATAGCTTCTTGTAAGTATGTAGTTTGAGTGTAAGAAGCTAAGAAACAATATTTGGAGGTGTCTGCCATTGTGTGGATGTTGAAGCCACCGTCCTTGAGTGGCAAGGTAGCCAATCTTTGTTGTACCAGGCCGAATCCTGCCCCATCACCAACCGTCAGTCGTCGCATATACTGAAGAAGATAATTGTCATACCGACTGGTGGTTTCCTGTAATGCATTAGGGCTAGTAGTGCGGAGTGAGAAGTATAGTCTCGAAACACCGGTGCAGTTTCTAAGCAAAAGTAATTCACACCGTGGGTCTTGTAGATGTTGTAATTTCTCCATTAACAGGACAGTTTTATCTACCCTGCTTAGTACCATATCACTTCAAAATTAAGCATCTAAGCTGACAGGTCCTCCTAGCAGTTTTACTCCCCTCGATGATCTGCCAATGTCTTCTGGATAAACACCTTCTTGATAGCACCTTGGATCCGGTGATGGCCAGAAAATTTCAGCCTTTTTGATGTTTACATGTAAACCCCGTTTAGGTCCTTCCGACTGTATGAGTTTTAGTGCCTTAGCCACTTTTAGTGTATCACCTGCAATGGTACCGTCATCCAGGTACCATGCATGAAAATCCAAGTTGCATTATGTGGAAATCATGTTGACGAGAGGCATCAGGGTTAGTGCAAATAATAGGGTACCAAGAGGGTCTCCCTGTTGTACACCTTGAGTAGAAAATAGGATAGAGTCGTTGTAATATAGCCTAGCTGGCTGGGAATAACAAAACTCTACCCATCGAGCAATATCAGGGCAATGTGTCCTAACTTCTCTGATTAACGCAGTTCTATCAAAGAGATTGAAGGCATTGCTAAAATCAATGAGCATCATTGTACTTGTGTTACACGCACCTTTAATTTCCAGCAGCCTATTAACCGCATGTAATATACCTTCTCCCCCACAGGGTACTCCGACGCAAAATTGATGTGTGCTGAAGTAAGAAGCCAATTGTTTACACGCTTTACTGGCAGCCAATTTTGAGCAAAGCCGCCTCCATATTGTCCCAACTGCAATTGGCCTTAGTCCTTATAATGACCCGTCCCTCCACCGATATTGTCCCCACTTGGCCACTGCGGTTATCCGGCAGTGTTGGGTTTTCAACGGGCACTGTTGTGTTAATGTAACAACAACTTCCCGGGAGGTCACCCATCCCTGGATTGCTCCCGCCCGAGCACGCTTAACTGCAGAGTTTTCTGCCGACTCTAGAGCCAATTGTGCTGAAAAGGCCTCGGTGATAGGAAAGGACAAACCATTACTTATATTCCATTCGGCCAACCACTACCGAATATCGGGGTATTACAATACCACCACCTTAAATTGGATTCGTCCTCGACTCCGGAATATATCCAAGCCCAGATCTCCGACGGTCATGCCCCTCATGTGAAGCACCTGGACCAACTCCGTCCAGCGTACATTCCCACCCTCGGCAGGTGACCCGTCGTCGGCTCTGATACCATTTGTAATGACCCGTCCCTCCACCGATATTGTCCCCACTTAGCCACTGCGATTATCCGGCAGTGTGGGGTTTTCAACGGGCATCACTGCGGTAATCCAGCAGCAACTTCCCAGATGGTCACCTATCCCTGGATTGCTCCCGCCCGAGCACGCTTAACTGTAAAATTTCTGCCAACTCTGGAGCCAATTGTGCTGAAAAGGCCTCGGTGTTAGGAAATGACAAACCATTACCTATATTCCATTCCATCGGCGAACCAGTAATGACCCGTCCCTCCACCGATATTGTCCCCACTTAGCCACTGCGGATATCCGGCGGTGTGGGGTTTTCAACGGGTATCGCTGCGGTAATCCAGCAGAAACTTCCCGGATGGTCACCCATCCCTGGATTACTCCCGCCCGAGCACGCTTAACTGCAGAGTTTTCTGCCAACTCTGGAGTCAATTGTGCTGAAAAGGCCTCGGTGTTAGGAAAGGACAAATCATAACTTATATTCCATTCGGCCAACCACTTCTGAATATCGGGGTATTACAATACCACCACCTTAAATGTGAGCCGTCCTCGGCTCCTGAATATATATTCAAGCCCAGATCTCCGACGTTCCCTTCCCCTCATGAAAAGCAGCTGGACAAATCTCGTCCAGCGTACCTTCTCACCCTCGGCCGGTGAACCGTCGTCGGCTCTGATACCATTTGTAATGACCCGTCCCTCCACCGATACTGTCACCACTTAGCCACTGCGGTTATCCGGCAGTGTGGGGTTTTCAACGGGCACCGCTGTGATAATCCAGCAGCAACTTCCCGGGAGGTTACCCATCCCTCCACCGATACTGTCCCCACTTAGCCACTGCGATTATCTGGCAGTGTGGGGTTTTCAACGGGCATCGCTGCGGTCATTCAGCAGCAACTTCCCGGGAAGTCACCCATCCCTGGATTGCTCCCGCCCGAGCACGCTTAACTGTAGAGTTTTCTACTAACTCTGGAGCCAATTGTGCTGAAAAGGCCTCGGTGATAGGAAAGGACAAACCATTACTTATATTCCATTCGGCCAACCACTGCCGAATATCGGGGTATTACAATACCACCACCTTAAATTGGAGTCGTCCTCGACTCCGGAATATATCCAAGCCAAGATCTCTGACGGTCATGCCCTTCATGTGAAGCACCTGGACCAACTCCATCCAGCGTACCTTCCCACCCTCGGCAGGAGACCCGTCCTTCCACCGATACTGTCCTCACTTAGCCACTGCGGATATCCCGAAGTGTGGGGTTTTCAACGGGTATCGCTGTGGTAATCTAGCAGAAACTTCCCGGATGGTCACCCATCCCTGGATTACTCCCGCCCGAGCACGCTTAACTGTAGAGTTTTCTGCCAACTCTGGAGTCAATTGTGCTGAAAAGACCTCGGTGTTAGGAAAGGAAAAATCATTACTTATATTCCATTCGGCCAACCACTTCCGAATATCGGGGTATTACAATACCACCATCTTAAATTGGAGCCGTCCTCCGCTCCTGAATATATACTCAAGCCCAGATTTCCGACGTTCCCTGCCCCTCATGAGAAGCACTTGGACAAACCCCGTCCAACGTACCTTCCCACCCTCGGCCGGTGAACCGTCGTAGGCTCTGATACCATTTGTAATGACCCGTCCCTCTACCGATACTGTCCCCACTTAGCCACTACGGTTATCCGGAAGTGTGGGGTTTTCAACGGGCACCGCTGTGTTAATCCAGCAGCTTTTTCCTGGGAGGTCACCCATCCCTCCACCAATACTGTCCCCACTTAGCCACTGCGGTTATCCGGCAGTGTGGGGTTTTCAACGGGCATCGCTGTGGTCATCCATCCAACAGCAACTTCCTGGGAGGTCACCCATCCCTGGATTGCTCCCGCCCGAGCACGCTTAACTGCAGAGTTTTCTACCAACTCTGGAGCCAATTGTGCTGAAAAGGCCTCGGTGATAGGAAATGACAAACCATTACTTATATTCCATTCGGCCAACCAATGTTGAATATCGGGGTATTACAATACCACCACCTTAAATTGGAGTCGTCCTCGACTCCGGAATATATCCAAGCCCATATCTCTGACGGTCATGCCCCTCATGTGAAGCACCTGGACCAACTCCGTCCAGCGTACCTTCTGATCGCAGTCGTATGCGTCAAAAATAATTTCACTTTCTCACCCTACTAATATAAATGAAGTACGTGGTAAGAAAGAGTTCGTTCCCACAAAGAGGCTTTAAATATCATGCTTGAGAAATCAACTTTTATCCCATAACCAATAATTATATTTAGCTACTCATAGCTTTTGAGTTCATCATAATCATAATCAAAAATGAATTGAAGAAGATGAAAAATAAACGAAAGCAAACCCTAGTAGAATCGCCGCTCTCCAAAGTTCCAAGTAGAAAATACGTCATCCAAAGTTGTAAAAACTTCCTCCTTTTGTAGCTTTTCATCTTTCCAAAACTAGGTCTTCAAAGCCCAAAGTCCAAGTGGTCCACCAAACCCACGTGTGTGAAAACCCATGTAAAAATCTTCCCCAAAAGTGGTCGCCGGAGAACTGGTCCCAACACCGGAAGTTGGCCGGAGACGTCACTGGTGTTCATCTCGGGTGATCGGAATAGTGCCTCAGGTGGCCGATCAATGTTAACAGATAATCGTGATACTTAACGGTCAATGACGGTCAAATGGGTCACACAATGAATCAGGGTCTAACTCAGCTGAGTCGGATTAGCTGTCAGCTGAGTCAGTTGGATCTAAGCTAAAGCCATCTTGCACATGCCAGATCCAAATTTGCACCATGATGGCGCTTCATAGCTTCCACTGTAACTGCATCAACACTTGAAACTGCACTTCATAACCAACTAAACTCAGCTGCATCCATTCCAGCTAAATCAGTGCCAACTCGACAGTCCCATGATCTCTTCAGTTATTTAGATCTCATTAAAACATAACCACTGCAGCTCATTTATAATCTTCATAGCAGCACCAACATGAGAGCCGCCTGCAACTCTATGTCTTCAATTACTCCAGACCAGCACTACAATCATCTCTAGCTTCACATTCCCTGCAAGTTAAACTGCACAGTATCATCAGACTCATCACCACAGAATCATTTCAGCCAACATTTCTTCCATTTCCTTGAGTGCAACACAGACTCATCCTTCTAGCCCATAAATCACTATACATACTAACTCCACAGACTCATCAATTACTAGCCAACGACAGAAAAGTTCAATGTCGCCATACTGCCATCAGCTCATTCATACCTGCCCTGCAAAGCAGCTCCTGCTATTCCATTGCTTAAGCTTCAGTCACCATCACAATACCAACAATGACTGCAACTCGTCTTTCCTGTAGCTCAAACCCCACTTCGAACTGCAGTTGCACTGCTATTTCCTGCAACAGAACAAACACATGAATTGCAGCTTCAATCACCAGCTCCAAAGCCTCTTACCAATTCCCAGTTCATCTCAACTGCAGCAGCTCATCACTGCACCTGCATTCCATTTCAGTCACCAACACTCAGCTTCAGTAAACACACAAATCCTTCTCTGCCAAAACCATCAGCACCAGAACCTTTGTGTCATTACAGGCCAACTCCACAACAACACCAGAACCAATCTTTAAATCACCAGCTTCAGTTACTACTTCCATTACAATTTGCTTTACCAGCTGCAATGCATATCACTGCCATCACCTACTCCATTGCCTGCAACTGATTCCTATCAAAACCACAACCATTATGCCATCACCTGCAACACCAATTGACCAATGCAGAACCAATTCAATCTAACCTGTAGCTTCAATTCAGTTTACAAACTCCATCATTCTTTATTTCTGATGCAGGGCTTCACAGTGACCTCCACCTGAACTTCCAGCTCCCTCCAAATCACCTTCCTTCATCTTCTAAATCAGCATCAGTTCAGACTGCCATCAACCCATAGCAACAACATCAGTTAGGCAATTATTCGAACATCTTCTGTTTGCTAACTCTGTTAATGGAGAAAGAGCTTTGCCAGTGATTTCGAAGCCGCACATCTGATGGAGAAAGACCTTCCCTGTAACATTTCACATTCAACACAAACCTAATCATTCAACACACTTCAATTCAGTCCCCATCATTATGAGCAGCATCAACTGGATCTGCACCACAGACCCATCATAACCTTCAGCTCAGAGCAACATCAACAAGTTTAGACCAAACCCTAGCTTCTATCTTCTCAAATCCATAACAATTTCGAACCAAAACTGATATCTGATCCATACCCATCTGTTAATTCTTCATAAACTATCTGATTCTCCTCTCAACTCAACGCATCAATCTCCATTGATTCTTCAGTCTCAGATCCCCTTTTCTGTGTTCAACATCTCTTCCACCAAGCAGCAAATCGAATCCTTCATCTCCTCTTCATCACAGCAGCACCAACAGCTGATCAACCACCCACTCTTCAAATTCATCCCCAAATCTTCTTTTTTTTTTCTGAATTCTAGTAGCCGCCATTCTTTTTTCTTCTCAGTTTCAGACAAAGGGTGAGGAGTAAAAACTAATGATAAGAAGAAATATTTTGGGCTCTCTGATTTTTAAGTTTAGTGTAGGAAATGAGGTTGGATATAGCCACCCATGTACTACTGGATAAGGACCAACTGAAATAGCACCCCTTTACATGTACTGTCAGTTATAGGGAACTGACAAGCTTAATCAATGATTTTGCTCATAACTTTCCCATGCGACATCGGAACAGTCACATTCTTTCGCCACGGGCTTCGTCTTTTCGCTCTCCCTAAGATGATGAGATGAAATCCAAGATTTAAACGAGTTACACTTCTTTTTGCTCCAATGACTCCAGAACACCTAATAACTCAAACTCACACATAAGGTACATAATTTATATGAAAACTCGCAAAGAAAGCATAAATACTAGACATAAAATTAGGTGTTTTAGACACCTATCATTTTCCCCCACACTTAGACTTTGCTAGTCCTCGAGCAAATTAAACAAAATTTATTTTAAAGGATACATACAACTCCATCTCGTGAGGGTTTACTAGAGATATACTCACAAAACCTACAATTCCAACTTACTAGTTCTCCGTAATAATAGCATCCAACGCGCTAAGAAGACACAGAAATTCTGCACACTAGTCATAAGAAGTTAGACACATAAATGAACACAATCTCATCCTTAAAAGTTGAGAGAGAAATAACCATCCCTTTTCGAAAGAAATTCGGGTTCGGAGTGATCGAAAGCCTCGACTCTGCCTCACAAGAAAGGGTTTTATGAAGTTGCACTCAATAATAAACAACTTTTTATGGGTCACACATGTGTCCAGGTAGGAGTGAAGAGAGAATCATGCGACACCTTGAATGGTAGGAAGGTAAAAACCCTCCGAATCGTTTTGAAAACCCACATCTTTTATTCATTTTGAAAACCCTTTTTCTGACGATCTCTAAGAAAGGAAATCAACCACTTAACGAAGGTGGGAATATGCTTACTTACCTCGTTATCCGTTCGGCATGCAGTTAGCACCACTCTCACAACATCCATAGAAACGTCTTCGGTCTTCAATACTTGTCTTCGTCTTCAACTCTTGATGATGAAATCTTGAACTTCGTAGAATCTTGACAATGTGATTCTTTCCTCTAATTCCTTGTTGCTTGAAACTCCATTATAAATATTTCTTCTTCCATTGGCTTTATTGAATGAATACAAAATCAAAAACGAACTAAACAAACCAAATATGATGCAATGAATATATTTTTTTTTATTTTTTTTTTTCTTTTTTTTTTCTTTTTTTTTCTTTTTTTTAAGATGCAAGATAAATAAAGTAAAAACAAAAACAAACAAAAAAATTAAAACTAATGATGGACCTAATAAACTTTTCTCTTGTCTTTTTTTTGAAGGCAAGAGAAAATAAAATACAAATTAACAAATAAAAATAAAGATAAAATAAAATACAAAGGCCACGGTGTAAGTACTTTACCGCTCGATTCTTCACAACTTGTATGTCTCGATATCATAAACTTCTTGACTCTCATCTTGATAATACTCGCTCTCGTACAATAGTCTTCAACTTGTAAAAATTCTGCTCCTTGTCTTGTTGCTTTACTTGAACCTGAAATCTGCTCATTTATGTATTGTTGCTTGTAAACCTAAAACGTCTTCAACTTTCCTTCGAATTTGTGATGCTCCTCTTGTTGATGATGATGGTGTTTCTATGGATCTGTTGGTGTAGAGAGAGATAAAGTGGATGGTGCTAACTGCGAACAAGATTACAAGTGGTATGTAAGTTAGCAATTCGATGTCACCATTCATGATTGATAAAATAGCACTCAAGAGATCAAAATAGTGATTCTATTGGTGGGAGGTTGGGTAGCTCACCATTCTACCCGGAGTTTACGTACGGTGACACACACTCTAAAAGCACAAATTTAGACAGGTACAAAGAATTGAAGGTCGGTGCCTCTCATGATGTAACATGGGTGGTCTCCACTATAGGGGATCACAAATCTAATACCGAATTTAGTCTGTACCTCATTTTCCACTGGGATGGTTAAATCCAACTTTGACTCTCATACAAGTAAGAAACCCGGTCATGTTCTCTGTCATCTCTAAGTTCAGTCACTCTTATGAGAATCTCGATGTAATCTTAGCGATATGTATTCTATGTGACTCTAAACTAACTACAAGTTGGGGTTTTCTTATTCACTAGTTCACAAAAGTTGAAAATTTCATGAAAAATTTACAATGCAAATGCTTAACCACTCCCCCACACTTAAACTTTACATTGTCCTCAATGTAAATTGAGTCATCCAAAGTAAGTCAAGGTGGGAAATTCTAATATGAGAATGACAAGAAATCAGAAAAATAAATGCAAGACAAGAAAAAGCTAAAAACAAAACAAGAATATAAAAATAAGACAAGAAATACTCATCCTATGGGTTGCCTCCCATTTAGCGCTTGGTTTAAAGTCGACAGCCCGACTATCTCCTTGCTTGCTAAGCCTTAGCTAGGGTCCCATACATTATGGACACCCGAATGAACATCACTTGGATACCGCATGACTTCAAACATGTTGAAGCGAATTATCTCATCATCAAACTTCATAGTGAGTATTCCCTCGTCCACATCAATGACGGTTTTAGCCGTCTTCATGAAAGGTCTCCCAAGCAGCAGGGGTATGGATGCATCCGAGCCATCATCCATTTCTAGAACACAAAAATCAGCTGGAAAAACTAGTTGGTTCACCTGCACAAGGACATCCTCAATAATACCCCTAGGGTACATATTAGTACGATCCGCAAGTTCAAGCACAATATTAGTTCGTTTTAATGGATCCAACTTTAAAGACTCATAAATAGATGCCGGCATGATATTCACGGATGCTCCTAAGTCAAGCATAGCCTTTCCAATTCATTTATTACCAATCTCTACTGGTATAGTGAAACTACCTGGATCCTTGCATTTGGGTGGGAGTTTCTTTTGCAAGACCGCCGAAGCGTTTTCCCCCACACTCATAACCTCATTACCGGTTAGCTTTTTCTTTTTGGTACACAAGTCCTTCAAAACCTTCGCATATTTGGGAACTTGCTTGATAACATCAATGAGTGGAATGTTTACATGAAGCTTCTTAAAGATGTCTAAAATCTCCTTTTCTAGCTCCGCCTTCTTAGAGTTAGCAAACCTGCGAGGGAAAGGTAAAGGAGGAACATAAGTAGAAACATGAGTTTTAGAGATAGAAATAGGTACCTCAGAAGTTTGGGTAAAATCATCATTCTTTTCCTCCAAAACAGGTTCCTTTTGGATCTCCGTATCACTCACATCAATAATTTCAGTTTGCACAAGTTGTGTACCGCTTATCAATGTAATAGCATTAACATTCTCTCTTGGGTCAAGAGATTGAGAAGGGAGTTTCCCACTACTTTGTGCCTTCAATTTGTTTAATTCAATAGCCATGGAGCCCATTTGTGTCTGCAATTCCTTGATAGCACTCTTAGTTTCTTACTGACTTTCTTTAAACATGGTAGAAATGCCTTGCATAAAAGTTTGAAGCTTTGCATCTATATCGGAACCTAGATTTTGCATCGATTGTTGTGGTTGCTGAAATTGTTGTTGTTGCGGCTGGAATTGTTGTTGTTGTGGTTGAAATCCACCCGAACAGTTGAATTTAGGTTGTTGAACCCCGCCTTGCTTGTTTGCATAGCTAAAGTTGGGGTGATCTCTCCATCCCGGATTGTAAGTGTTGGAGTAGGGATCATACCGTCTTTGTTGATTTGGAAAGACCGCACTAGATTGCTACAACTCTTCATCATATGAAGGTAAAATAACTGCAGCCATCTTTTGCATCATTTGCTCCATGTTATACATCCTTTGATCACGGTGTGATGATGAATCCGTAACTTCATGCACTCGCCTAACCATTGGTTCACCTCTTGTGTAGAATTGTTGCGAGTTTTCATCCATGCTTTCAATCAACTCGGTAGCTTGGGCCACCGTCTTGTTCACTAGAACTCCACCACCCGCTGCATCAAGAAGATATCTATCACTTGGTTGGAGACCTTCGTAGAAGTATTGTATTATCATCACGTCACTAAATTGGTGGCATGGACATATTGCCACCAATCCCTTGTATCGCTCCCAACATTCATACAAAGATTCTCCTACGTGTTGCTTTATACCACAAATGCCTTTGCGAATTTGAGTAGCCTTTGACGCAGGAAAATACCTCTCTAGAAAAAGTTTCTTCAACCCGTTCCATGTAGTGACACTTCCGGAAGGCAAGTAATACAACCACTCCTTAGCATTGTCCGCCAAAGCAAACGGAAAAGCTTTCAACATTGCTCCATCCGCATTAGTCTCCGGTGGAAGCATAGCCATGATAACGTTGTGGAAATCCATGAGATGCTTGTTTGGATCTTCATTCGTCATTCCATGAAACTTCGGCAACTCTCTTATCAACCCCGGTTTGATCTCGAAGGTTGAGTTTGTTTGAATACACCACAATTGTGCATCAATCCTATGAGAAGCCAAGTCTTTGAGTGTACGATTTGCATCACCCATTGCTTCTTCTTCTTCTTCAACTAGTGGTTCTTATACGAACGGAACCTCTTGATCTTCTTCTAGTTGTAACTCTTCTTCCACTTCTAACTCTTGTTCTTTCGTCGTGTCTTGACTTGGTTGGAGTCTTGTGCCTCTTCGAGTAGCTATCCCGCACCTTGGATAGTTCCAATCTTTAGAAGCCAGGGATTAGGTACCTGAAAACAATTCTCGCAAACAAGTGAGAAACAAGACAAGAAAATAAAATGCAAATATGAAAGCAGAAATGATGATAAG
Organism: Papaver somniferum; assembly: GCF_003573695.1. Classification (NCBI taxonomy): domain Eukaryota; kingdom Viridiplantae; phylum Streptophyta; class Magnoliopsida; order Ranunculales; family Papaveraceae; genus Papaver; species Papaver somniferum. Next base: position 106,991,049 of record NC_039362.1, on the reverse strand, counting down.
AAACTAAAAACTAAATAACAAGCCGTATGCCTCCCCGGCAGCGGCGCCAAAATTTGATCGCAGTCGAATGCGTCAAAAATAATTTCACTTTCTCACTCTACTAATATAAATGAAGTACGTGGTAAGAAAGAGTTTGTTCCCACAGAGAGGCTTTTGTTGTTATGTAAATTTCAGTTTCTTAGTAACCAAGGGGGGAGATTTTTGTTTTTATCTAAGAAATAAAAGTAATTGAAAGCAATAAAATATCTTGAATAATCAATAAGGAAAAGATATTGGTCACGGATAGTATCATTCACAAACATGTATTTTCATCAATGACTATAATTGATATTTTAATCTCTCATTTATTAAAAGTCCTAGGATACCTTGATCGCAAGAGTATCCCGTTTATTTCCCGATTTTATCACAAACAACATTAAAAGATGCTATTGTGAAATCTACCTAGAAAGCAACCTAAAGTGTAAAAGAACAATTAAGTTTAACTCCCTAAGAGCATTAAGTTCTATGAAATAAGACTAATCAATGCAAACAAACGTGTAAAAGCACTAATTCGTTTTAACAAGACTAGTAGGATATATCACTACAAGCACTACTCACATTTATGCTACTTGTAATCAGGAATTATCACTTTTTCGTATAATAACCCTAATCTAGCAATAGAGATGAAGACTAATCTAATGGATTCCGGAATCAACCAAACTAGCATTCAAATCATAAAACAATATAAACCATGAATCATAAACAATAAAGCTGAGACAAAACTAATCCATTGATTTAAATATCATGCTTGAGAAATCAACTTTTATCCCATAACCAATAATTATATTTAGCTACTCATAGCTTTTGAGTTCATCATAATCATAATCAAAAATGAATTGAAGAAGATGAAAAATAAACGAAAGTAAACCCTAGTAGAATCGCCGCTCTCCAAAGTTCCAAGTAGCAAATACGTCATCCAAATTTGTAAAAAATTTCTCCTTTTGTAGCTTTTCATCTTTCCAAAACTAGGTCTTAAAATCCCATAGTCCAAGTGTTCCACCAAACCCACGTGTGTGAAAAACCCATGCAAAAATCTTCCCCCAAAGTGGTCGCCGGAGAACTGGTCCAAACACCGGAAGCTGGCCGGAGACGTCACTGGTGTTCATCTCAGGCGATCGGAATAGTGCCTCAGGTGGCCGATCAATGTAAACAGATAACCGTGATACTTAACGGTTAATGACGGTCAAATGGGTCACACAATGAATCAGGGTCAAAATCAGCTGAGTCGGATTAGCTGTCAGTTGGATCTAAGCTAAAGCCATCTTGCACATGCCAGATCCAAATTCGCACCATGATGGCGCTTCACAGCCTCCACTGCAACAGCATCAACACTTGAAACTGCACTTCATAACCAACTAAACTCAGCTACATCCATTCCAGCTAAATCAGTGCCAACTCGACAGTCCCATGATCTCTTCAGTTATTTAGATCTCATTCAAACATAACCAACTGCAGATCATTTATAATCTTCATAGCAGCACCAACATGAGAGCCGCATGCAACTCTATGTCTTCCATTACTCCAGACCAGCACTACAATCATCTCTAGCTTCACATTCCCTGCAAGTTAAACTGCACAGTATCATCAGACTCATCACCACAGAATCATTCCATCCAACATTTCTTCCATTTCCTTGAGTGCAACACAGACTCATCCTTCTAGCCCATAAATCACTATACATACTAACTCCACAGACTCATCAATTACTAGCCAACGACAGAAAAGTTCAATGTCGCCATACTGCCATCAGCTCATTCATACCTGCCCTGCAAAGCAGCTCCTGCTATTCCATTGCTTAAGCTTCAGTCACCATCACAATACCAACAATGACTGCAACTCGTCTTTCCTGTAGCTCAAACCCCACTTCGAACTGCAGTTGCACTGCTATTTCCTGCAACAGAACAAACACATGAATTGCAGCTTCAATCACCAGCTCCAAAGCCTCTTACCAATTCCCAGTTCATCTCAACTGCAGCAGCTCATCACTGCACCTGCATTCCATTTCAGTCACCAACACTCAGCTTCAGTAAACACACAAATCCTTCTCTGCCAAAACCATCAGCACCAGAACCTTTGTGTCATTACAGGCCAACTCCACAACAACACCAGAACCAATCTTTAAATCACCAGCTTCAGTTACTACTTCCATTACAATTTGCTTTACCAGCTGCAATGCATATCACTGCCATCACCTACTCCATTGCCTGCAACTGATTCCTATCAAAACCACAACCATTATGCCATCACCTGCAACACCAATTGACCAATGCAGAACCAATTCAATCTAACCTGTAGCTTCAATTCAGTTTACAAACTCCATCATTCTTTATTTCTGATGCAGGGCTTCACAGTGACCTCCACCTGAACTTCCAGCTCCCTCCAAATCACCTTTCTTCATCTGCTAAATCAGCATCAGTTCAAACTGCCATCAACCCATAGCAACAACATCAGTTAGGAAATTATTCGAACATTTTCTGTGTGCTAACTCTGTTAATGGAGAAATAGCTCAGCTAGTGATTTCGAGGCCGCACATCTGATGGAGAAAGACCTTCCCTGTAACATTTCACATTCAACACAAACCTAATCATTCAACACACTTCAATTCAGTCCCCATCATTAAGAGCAGCATCAACTGGATCTGCACCACAGACCCATCATAACCTTCAGCTCAGAGCAACATCAACAAGTTTAGACCAAACACCCTAGCTTCTATCTTCTCAAATCCATAACAATATCGAACCAAAACTGATATCTGATTCATACCCATCTGTTAATTCTTCATAAACTATCTGATTCCTCCTCTCAACTCAACGCAGCAATCTCCATTGATTCTTCAGTCTCAGATCCCCTTTTCTGTGTTCAACATCTCTTCCACCAAGCAGCAAATCGAATCCTTCATATTCTCTTCATCACAACATCACCAACAGATGATCAACCACCCACTCTTCAAATTCATCCCCAAATCTTCTTTTCTGAATTCCAGTAGTCGCCATTCTTCTTTCTTCTCGGTTTCAGACAAAGGGTGAGGAGTAAAAACTAATGATAAGAAGAAATATTTTGGGCTCTCTGATTTTTAGGTTTAGTGTAGGAAATGAGGTTGGATATAGCCACCCATGTACTACTGGATAAGGACCAACTGAAATAGCACCCCTTTACATGTACTGTCAGTTCTAGGGAACTGACAAGCTTAATCAATGATTTTGCTCATAACTTTCCCATGCGACATCGGAAAAGTCATATTCTTTCACCACGGGCTTCGTCTTTTCGCTCTCCCTAAGATGATGAGATGAAATCCAAGATTTAAACGAGTTACACTTTCTTTTGCTCCAATGACTCCAGAACACCTAATAAACTCAAACTCACACATAAGATACATAATTTATATGAAAACTCGCAAAGAAATCATAAATACTAGACATAAAATTAGGTGGTTTAGACACCTATCACCTTCCCACCCTCGGCAGGTGACCCTTCGTCGACTCTGATACCATTTGTAATGACCCGTCCCTCCACCAATATTGTCCTCACTTAGCCACTGCGATTATCCGGCAGTGTGGGGTTTTCAACGGGCATCACTGCGGTAATCCAACATCAACTTCCCGGATGGTCACCCATCCCTGGATTGCTTCCGCCCGAGCACGCTTAACTGCAGAGTTTTCTGCCAACTCTGGAGCCAAAGGCTTCGGTGTTAGGAAAGTACAAACCATTACCTATATTCCATTCCATCGGTGAACCACTGCCGAAATCGGGGTATTACAATACCACCACCTTAAATTGGAGTCGTCCTCGGCTCCGGAATATATATACAAGCCCAGATCTCTGATGTTCCCTACCCCTCATGAGAAGCACCTGGACTAATCCCGCCAGCGTACCTTCCCATCCTCGGCAGGTGACCCTCCGTCGGCTCTGATACCATTTGTAATGACCCGTCCCTCCACCGATACTTTCCCCACTTAGCCACTGCGGTTATCCGGCAGTGTGGGATTTTCAACGGGCACCGCTGTGTTAATCCAGCAGAAACTTCCCGGGAGGTCACCCATCCCTGGATTGCTCCAGCCCGAGCACGCTTAACTGCAGATTTTCTGCCAACTCTGGAGCCAATTGTGCTGAAAAGGCCTCGGTGATAGGAAAGGACAAACCCTTACTTATATTCCATTCGGCCAACCACTGCCGAATATCGGGGTATTACGGTCCTCCACCTGGTTTAAGTAATGGGGTCAGAGGAGCACTTGTTATGTATTCACCGAGTATAGGAGGACATTTTCCGCCGAGCCACAAATTGATTACTCCTTCCATCGATTGTAGGAGTTATTCACTCACTGCTGCTGCAGGGCCAGTTAAGGCATCTAACAGATGTTGCGCTCTTAAGCCATCTCTACCATTTGAGGTGCCTTTAGGGAAGCTCTTGATTGCAGCTAAAACTTGTGCAGTATCCACTGATAGAAAAACGTCAGGGACATCTTCAGTTGGCATGTATGGTGGTGGAGCATAAGGATGTTTCGATTGAAGTTCATACAATGTATCAGGCGTAGGTGGTGTTATGCCATCTGAAGAAAGTATGCACACTGCTGCTGTGTAATGGTCGTAACCCAATTTCTTTCTGCAGGCATCCAAATTAGGATTCTTCTTCTTCTTCTTGCTGGACTTCCTTTGTTTGGTACTTTGGCTGGAAGATGTAAGCAGTTGCTGAGCCCAGTTTACGCATCCATTAGACTCCCTCCATTGCGCCAAAGAATGGTTAATTGTTGTAATCTGAAGCTTCCTACGATTGCTAGATCGTTCTTCAGTAGAGTTCTTTGGCATGTAGAGGTTTAACGTACATACAGGGAGCAATAAAAGTTGGATCCAAGCATCCATGCTATTGGGATTTGCAAGTATTGTATCCAAAGTAGCTTTAAGGGTACGAGAAAAATTCAATCTGCATGGTGGAGGTATGCTTACAGTAGTAGGTATGCGCTTCCGAAAGATGTTGTTGAGTAAATCCACTGTGAGACCACTATCCTGGATTATCTGAGAAGCAGTGTGCGTGGAAGCCATATCTCTGGATGCCCCTTGAGGTTTCTCAACACCATGAATTAAAAAAGTAACCCTGCCTTCATTGTATGTTCCAAGAATTGCATCACCAGGTTTATGATTGCTACATGGTATCTTCCAGCCATGGACATGTAAGCATTGGATGCACAGCCACATCTGCATGGCACTCAGACTTTTCTCCCATGCAAGATAACAGTCGATGTTATTACGGATTCTATCTCGGCATTTATCCCTGTTTCTTTCTGTGGGGAAGTGCTTATTATTATTATTATTACTATTATTAACAAAATAATCAAATACAAGGTACAATGTCGAAGGAGGGCAACCTAGAGACAAGTTATTATTATTATTATTATTATGAAAAAAAAGCCGTTAAGGCTTTGATTAATCATACTCGTAATTAGGTACGATACCGGTAGAGGGCAACCTAGCAACAAGCTGGGATCCAACTCCTTTTTGAATAATGATACCTAGTCTATGAAATAAAGATCCACCTATTTTGAAATTAGCATCATGGCTAGCTAGACAGTATCTCAAACGCTTGACAAATAAAACAATGTCTTCACCCAATTCTCTTACGGTAGACAAAGCTAAGGCTTTGAAACCATACCCATGTGCAGTACATTGGTCCAAATATTTGGTACATTTGCGATTAACAACAGCATTGATAGCTTGGCCCGGGGTAAAGTTGCGAGTTCTGGCAGTTGTGAATGGCGATACTCCGGTGACATCAAAGCAGACATGTTTTACATCTTCCCAATTAAAGATGATAATATCAACAGGTTTAAGGCCCTTGGCACTGTTAGATAGAAATACTAGCGAGACTTCTTTCCTTGCCACTACACCTGCCCTGTAGCACATATCTATGTGGCCATCACGAACCAGATCATGTCTGAACTTCACCCCGACCTCGCTAGCGCAGAGAAGAACATGGTCTGCATAAATATACATTGGCCTGTTGTAAATAGAACAATTACTACCTTCCTCGAAGAATGGTATGCCGAGCCGGTACATGAGGATGGATCTAAACTGTCGCGGCCCAACTGCTTGATTCAACCCACTAACTGGAACAGCCTTGAGAAAATCCATTGCATGTTCTTTCCTGTTACATTGCCACATAATTGTAATTGTTGCGGCCCAACTGCTTTATTATTATTATTATTATCATAAAAAAAAGATACCACACTGGGATTTTATTAATAGAACCAAAGATTATTTATTTACACATGAATGGAAGGGAGTCGGGAAACAATCTGTGCGCCAACACCCTTTTGGATAGCCAAACCTATCATATTTTTATTATTATTATTATTATTATAAACAAAAGAAGGCATTATATTAATCAAACAAAGGAAATGTTCAAAGAGTTGGTGGGTAGCCTATTATTATTATTTTTATTTTTTAAAAGGAGAGCCGCAGGGGATTTATAGAAAATTGAGAAAAAAAATTACAAAGAGCTGTTTGGAAGGGTTGGGAGCCTAGCAACAAATTGCGCATCAACGCCTTTTTGGATAGCTACTCCAATACGTTGAAAGAGAGTACTACCTACCTTATAGTTAGCATCATAGTTGGCTAGGAAGTTCCTCAATATGTTCAGAAAAACAACAAAATCACTTCCTAATTCACCTAATGTCGAGAAATCTAAAACACCAAAGCCATACCCATAGGCCGTGCGTTTGTCTAAATATTTAGTGCGTTTACGGCTCATAGCAGCAGCAATAGCACATCCAGAAACGAAGCTACGAAGACCATCTCCCGCAAAAGGTGAGACTCCCGTGACATCAAGGCATGTATCTTGACCATTCTCCCAATTATACATCATAATATCAGCCGGTTTTAAACCTTTGCCATCGTCCAAAAAAGCTAATGAGACTTCCTTCCTAGCAGCGACGTCGACTTTGTAACATATGTCCATAACCACATCACGAACTATATCGTGTCTAAACTTAATGCCGACTTCACTAGCACAGTGCATAGCGTGGTCACCAAAAGTGTCCATAGTACGATTGCAGCAAGGACATACAATCTTCAGGAAATATCCACCTAGACGGTATTGTAGAATGGATCTGAACTGGCGAGGCCCAAGGTTCTGATTAAGGCCTGCAATAGGGATGGCCTTAAGAAATTCCATTGCATGAGCCATATGGTTGCTTTGCCAAAGAACATCTTGTCTGAACGAAAATGCAAAAGTGTTTGGTAACTCCCCCTTGACAACAGCGAAGTAACGACCTGCCAATGCTTTCATAGGTTGTGGGGCAGTGTCTTTGATGTAGAATGAAGAAGGGGAAAGTCCACAAGTTTACATGTATTTGTTAAGAGCTGACTGGAAACCGATGCTCGAGGAGATGCGTATGTGGTGTTGAGAATGGTATTCTGCAAAGCCTGGATTTGAATGCAGGAGGCAAGATAACAATACTGGTTTGTATCAGTCATAGTGTACGCGCCTAGCCCACCATCCTTGATGGGTAAAGTGGCTAATCTGTACTGCACAAGTCCGAAACTAGATGCATCACCTGTAATAAGGTGTTGTAATACGGAAATAGATGAGAATCATAGCGAGTGATTGCATCATCAAGCACCTGTGGTTTGGTAGTGCGTAGAGTGAAGTAAAGTTTGGAGACGCCTGTGCAGCTACACAAGAGAAGAAGTTTGCATTTACGGTCATGTAATTTTCACACACAGTCCATAAGAAGTATGGTTTTTTCAACCCTGGATAGCACAAGGTCGTTGCAATATTGTGAGTCGAGACTGACCGGGCCTCCCAGTAGCTTAACACCAACATTAGCTCTGCCTATGTTGCGGGGAAATACACCATCAACAAAGCTCCTAGGGTCAGGAGATGGCCATAATAACAGTGTGTTGTTGATGTTTAAGTGTAAACCACTAGCACCACCTTCCTGCTGGATTATATTGATTGCCTTAGCGACTTCAAGAGTATCACCAACTATGGTTCCGTCATCCAAGTACCAGGCATGAAGTTCTAGCGAGCACTGAGTAGATATTTTGTGGGAAAGTGGGTGAAGGATCAATGCAAAAAGCAAAGGACCAAGTGAATCACCTTGTTGTATACCCTGTGTAGGATCAGAATCTCGCAGCAATAATACCTCAGCGAAATTATTAACAACACAACACAGCAGTGTCGCAGAACAACTTCAGAAACGAAATAATAAACGACGTCAACTAAATCATGAGAAAAATGTGATGGTCCTGCGAAAATTAGAGAGTTTGCGAGATTAACGTTTGTAAGGATGCGAGAATGTCGCAAGTCATATCCGAAAATAAAGGACAAATTAGCTGTCATCCACTATGTAATTCCCTATAAATAGCCGCTCAGTTGTAAAGGAAGGAGGGATCTTTTCTGATTTGAGAAGCAAGTAAATAGGAGAGAGAAAATATAGAGCAGTGGTTATTCTTGATTCCTTTATCTTTTCTTGTAAGATTGTTCAAAGATTCATCAATAAAATTAAGATTGTTAATCTAAAGTGAGTTGAATGTTAATGAAATTTTGTGAGGGGTGTAGTGTAGGGTTTCCTGCAACTACATAATGGCGCTAGAAACAGGGAGAGATTGAAGATTATTCTAGAAAAAATTGAAGATTAATATTGAGATTTGTGAAGATTTGGAGTAATTGGTTAAGAATTTTACATAATCTCTTGCAATTCGTTAACATTGAAGAAATGGCTAGAAGAAGAAATACATCAGAACAACCAACTACTGTTAGAAGAAGCAAGAGAATTGCTGGAAGGGAAAGAAGTGAAATAGGAGAATCTACTAGAATGAGAAATAATGGAGAAAATCAAATTCAACCACCAGTTCAACAAACACTAATACAAGGAAGGAATACATATTATGATAGGGTGAGTATACACACTTGGAAATCAAATTCAGCAGAAGAAGTAGAAGAAGAGCAGCAAACCAGAAACCATGGACAGGTAGAGAGAAATCAAGAAGCAGATGAAGGAATAATTCATGGAGATGAGGAAATTGGAGCGTTAGAAACGATGAGACGAAGAATACATAAAGAAAGAAGAGCTGAGGCAGAAGAACGTGCAAATCTAACAAGGCAAAATCACGAATTGAGGATGGAAAATATGAGACTACAGAGTAGAAGATCGAGAAGTATTACAAAATCATATTCAAGATCGACTAGAAGAGAGATGAGGCGAAACTCACCCACAATTAATGCTGGAAATAATATTCAAGAAGAAATATCAAATCCTAATGAAGAACATCGCGAAAATAGAGAAAGGACTGATGATCGTTACGTTCCACAAAATGAAACTTTTGATGATAGGCAAAATGATAGAAATCAAGAGAATGGACAACATCCGGGACGAAATAATCAAGATGGTGAAGGAAATCGAGAGGAAGGAAGGATAATTTCACATGAGAGAGAAGATCAAAGAAATCAACAAACGATTGAAGAAGAAATTGAAAGACATTATGCTGAACAAGCACGTTTAATTTGCGAACGTGAAAGATTGAGAGCGGAAATGGAAGAACAAGAGCTTCAGGAGAAAATTCGCCAGAACAATCACGACAATCGAGAAAGAAGGCGTACACAAAACCGGAATAAGGGTAATATGAATGAAGAGTATGATAGAGTATAGAGGATGGCTGAAAGACAACGAATGGAATTGATAAGAAATGAACAAAATCATGGAGGGGAAAATGAGAGACATCATCATATGCGAATTCAAGATAGAGATGAGGAAGATAATCGCAGAAGAAGATGAGATGAAGATGATGAAGAAGGAATGAAAAATTCCGCGAGAGAAGAAAGATATGAACGCAGAAGAAGGGAGGCGAAATTAAAAAGACCAATGGATCAAAATTCAGGTGTAAATAAACAAATCTTAAAAGAATTAGAAGAAATGAGAGGAATGATAAATAATAGAGGAGAAGTAGGCAAAAGACAATTAGATTAAGCTATAGAAGAAGCTGCGAAAACTCCATTTACAAGGGAAGTACAACTAGGAGGAATACCTCCGAAATGCAATTTTCCCGCATTAACCAGCATTTTTGATGGAACAACTTGTGGAATTCAACACATTAAAGCTTACGTGAGGTGCATGTTGCAATGGGAAAATCATGATGCCATATTATGCAAGTATTTTGCATCCAGCTTAACAGGGGAGGCGTTAAAATGGTTCGAAGGTCTACCAAAGAATACAATAACATCCTTCAATCATTTGCAGACAACATTCCTGGGGGCATATATAAGTAATAATTCTTCGCGACCTGGTATTGAAGACGTGTTTGGATTAAAACAAAGGATTGGCGAAAGTTTGAAGCACCTAACTAAAAGATGGAGAACTATGTGTAGCGAAATGGCTGGCCGTGTGGATGAGAGATATCTTATCTTATCATTTATCAATGCTATGTTTTGTATATCTAAATTTTCAGAGTCAAGAATACAATCACAATGACTGAATTGCGAGAACTTCAGGAAGAATATATTGCTCTAGAGGAAAGGAAAAATTAAATGGAATCATATCCGATTGTGAACACCAGTTCACAAACAGCGAATGCAAGCTTATTACCCAAACTAATAAACACAGTGGCGAGCACTTCGCAAGTACAACAAGAGAAGGTGATGGGCAACAATCAATAGAAACTGGTGGCTATGGGAAGTCGAGATCAAGAGGAGTATGAAAGAGAAAGAAATTTCTACAATCGTGGTAGAAATAACAAAATTCAAAGACTCGATCAGCCGCAAGAAACTTATGGAGGTCAAAGACAAAACTATAATAGAGGACAAGGAGGTCACAAGGTGGTATGGGAAGAAATCAAGATGCCACCTCTAAATGCAAGTGTGGAGAAAATATGGGAAGCTATAATTTTGATGGAGAATATACCAACACCATGGAACATGGGAATTGAACCACCTCCAAACCACAGAAGTCATGAGTTCTGTTTCTATCATCATTTTCATGGACATACTACAAATGATTGCAGAAATGTAAAAAGAATTATTCTGAGAATGATAAATCAAGGAAAACTAAACCACTTTTTGGTAGGGCACCCACAATCTCAACCATTGCCACCACCACCAGAGCATCACAAAGTAAACATGATGAAAAAGAAGGAAACATTCTTCATATAAGTTGGTGCAAAAGCAAAGAATCTATTCTGTCACTCTATCGTACATTCATACAAGAAAATTGAAGATTTTCATGACAATGTTTTGAGTAGAGTGTTCGCAAGAGATAATGATGGAAGAGAAATTATGAATATTGCGAAAATTTTGCCACTAGAGGAATGGCGGAAACAGATTATTTCTTTTACCGCAGAAGAAATCCCCGAAGGTGAAGAGGTACATGATAATCCATTGGTAGTCAAATTAAAAATTAATCCAAAACCGAAAGAAGATGAGGATGATGAAGCTGAAGATTCATGGGCAATTAATAGGATTCTAATCGATACTGGAAGCTCTGTGAACATATTATTTTATCATACTTATAAACTATGGGAGGAAGAGATGATGATCTTATACCATCAACATATAAGATATATGGTTTTGATGGTACTTCCAACAAGCCTAAAGGGGAGGTTACTATGCGAATTCCATTGAAGGGGATATCTTCTGAAATCTTATTCTGTGTCGTTGATGTAGAATCACCCTACAATTCATTAATTGGTCGACCTTGGCTACATGAGATTCTAGGTGTAGCTTCAACTTTTCACCAGTGCATCAAATTCCCTCACCGCAGCGGTCTAGGAATCATAAAGGGAGATTGGGTTGAAGGAAAGAGGTGTTACGAAACTGAGGTAGAATCCTGCGAAGGAAGAGCAAACAAGAAGGAAAGTTGGCGACACAAAATCAAAGAGACACAAAGAAGTGAGAGGTTAATGGTGGATGCAGTCGAAAGAAAAGAAGAAGAGATGTTGCGAAACTAATGCTAGCTCAGAATAAAAAATGGTGAACATACCACTACCAAGGAAGCAGTAACAGAAAATAACAAAGAAGCATAAGTTGTCAAAGGTAATGTATGAATGATTGATTTGTTGCGACACTCTCGCAATAAATAAAATTCTCAAAAATACATTTTATTGAATGACAAAATTTAGATTGCGAAATAAAAATACAATATGATGATGTGCGAGAATCTCGCAGAGATAATGAATTCTACAAAAGACAATCAGAGAACAATGACAAAAGAGAAAGGGGAGAACCTTTATGGCGTACACCGTAGTTCGCGAATACAATTTCGCAAGAGGAAAATGTAAGACCTAAAGTACGTCATATAAGAGGGTACATGTTGCATGGCTCAGGGAAAGGCTACACCGCCACCGGAACCTGAGTCATGGATATTTGGGGTCAATAAAACCCATACGGGAGAGGCACCTTGGATTCTCAGCTTAAGCATATGACTTAGGTTGGGCGACTAAGGTAATAAGGACTCTGCCAAGGAGTGCAGAATCTGATCAAGGCGCCGAGGTACACGGTTGATTCAAGAGTGTCAGGGGCGTCTGGAGCGTACCTTGCCATTCTTGACAAGTCTTGGCTTATACTGCACTCGGCCCGAAGAAAACCCCACTTAGGGTGCAGTCTCGTAACCATAAACCCTATAGGTAAAAGGGATAAGAGGCTGCGAAAACAAGTGGTTGTTGTTAAGACTGGATGGGAGGAGTTAACCTTGTATGGAAGAAGTACGCCTCCTTGAAGGGGCAACCAGGGGGAAGATAAGGGCGGCACCCTCCATTAGGGAGCTGATAAGTGTCTTAAGACGCAAATGTCATGAGGCTTTTTACTCGCAAGGGTATTAAGGCTTGTCATATTTGTGCGACAATCCTGAAGAGGCAATAATACAAAAGAAAAAGACAAGATGAGATCAATGGGTTTTCGCATGAAAGTGCGAAGACGTCCTGCGATTTCGTCGCAAGACGGCAATGTCATGGGGCTTTATTTTTGCAAGAATATTTAGGCCTGTCATATTGTCGCAACATTCCTGAAGAGGCTATAATACAAAAGAAAAAATTAAGGCAAGATCAATGGGTTTTTGCATGAAAGTGCAAGGACGTCCTGCGATTTTGTCGCAATGACAAGAGCTGGCATAATAAGACCTTTAACTAGGAAGGCAAAATAACACCACACAGGGATGAGATTTTGAAAAGAATCAAAATTCACTTCGCATATGATTGCGAAATTATACATAAACAACTGCGAAGTTGAGGCACAAAATAAGAAAAATCTGCAAAATCTCTCATTTGGATACAAATAACAGAGGCAAGTATGGGAATGAATGAAATTATAAAATGCTATTTGTCTCCACATGATAGATTTACGCAAAAATTAAAAAAATTTAATGATTATGTTGATTAATCGTATTGCAAGGAAGAATTGTTTTAATGAATGCAGGTCAAAATGAAAGAAACTCATATATTAAGGAATATGGAGAACCAAAAGAACTCGCAAATATACAGAAAGAAGGAATAAATGTACAAGTATTACAGAAGATCAAAGAAACAAACAAAAACTACTTCTTAGTTGATCCTTCATCATCTTCATCAGACTTGTTCCCTTCTTCGTTTGCATCAGAACTTTTATCTCCATCAGAACCTTCATCACCATCAGATTCTTCATCATCAGCTTCGCAATCAGAAATGGTCAGACTAGGAATGTTCTTTGGGATCTCCTCCAAGAGACAAGGATAATGAGAGTGAGGAATACTATGGTCATCACAAACCATTTGGATAGTTTGATTGCGAAAATGCAGAGCATCGTGCTTAAAGTTCGCAATAGTGATCTTGATTTGATTCTTTAATCTAGAATACTTATCGTTGCGAGGAGAAAGATTCTTTGCGAGTTCCTATTTTTCAGCTTCAAGTTCCTCAATTCTTTCGCGATATCTACTTTCAGAATCTGTGAGCAAAAGGCAATCAATTAATAACTTGATGAAAATTCATAAGAAACAAAAGATTAGTGAAGAAGAACAGTTAATAACCTTCTCTGTCAGAAATCATATCTCTAATCAAGAATGTATGCTCAACTTGGAGACTAACATTTACACCTAAATCTTTTTTGGCATCGTCTAAGATTTCCGCAACCCAAGCGAATTCATCCTCATTATTTATAAGGAGACGAGAACTAATTTGGTTTTCTCTTTCGCAGAGCTCGGTATTCTTGCGGTTAGCTTCATCTCGTTCAAGTTGAACTTCAAGAAGGATCTCTTGGAATTTCGCCAAAGCCTTAGCACCTTGATCAGAGATGCGATGCTTATCATCTATGAGACCGCTAATTTTGGTTCTTAGCTCATTGATTTTCTCTTTAGAACTAAGAAAGAAACGCTTAAATCAGTTGGCTAAACCTAAATTAGATCTATGGTCAATCTCTAAGAGGCGAAATTTGGATCTTAGTTCATTCAGAGAAAGAGATGAAATTTTATCATTTGAGAAACTATTTAAAGATTTATTAAGATGCTCAAGAAGGGTATCATTATCCAAGGCATTAGGAAATGGACGAAGAATGGTAGCTTCATCAGAAAGACCATAAATGTCTGCAAAAAGGATCAATCAAATAAGATAAAACAACAGGATGAATGAATGAAGGAAAAGGAAAAAATAACATACCATAGAGTTGATTATTAGCTTGTTGAAAACTAGAGAATTCATTCTTGTACGAAGAAGAATCAATTTCTAGTTGTTTGTTCTTCTCGCGAAGACCTTTGACTTCAATTTCCAGTTCCTCATTCTTTGCACGAAATTGAAGATTCTTCTTTTCAAGAATTTCGCGTCTCCTCTCCAGATCCGAGGCAACAACGAAAGAAGCTTTTCCATCCTGCGAGAAAATGTAAAAAGTATTAAAATAGAAAGAGGTTTTGAGTTACAGTAATGAATAAGTAAAAAGACGAAAGCATACCAGACTATTAAGAGAATGCAGGAAGTTGGGAGTAACCGATCTAGAAACTCCGCGAAGAGAATTATCACCATCCAGTAAAGGAACATCGCAAATCGTTGCGAGAGCTTTGCAGGTATTAGAGAATTGATTATCTCTCATTCCTTTCCAAGAATCTGAAAAGAGGCCAGAGAGCTTAGCCATAGAAGATTCAGATGGAGAATCTTCATTTGCAGCAAGGTCATCATTATCCTCATCATCCTCATCACTCTCGGAGTTTTCATGAGAAGGAATATTTGAAGGAGAGGAAGAACGGATTTTTCTCTTCTTTGAAGGAGGAGCAATTGGTTTTTCCCTACGAAGAGCACCTTTGCCTTTATCACCAGTCTTCGCAACATTGGCAGGCTCTTCTATTTCAGCAATAATCTTCACACACAGATAGGAATAAGAAATAGAGGCAACAATATATTGTTTAAAATCATAAGAGAATATTTCTTACTTCATCTGTGTATGAGCGAAGAGCTAACAAGGTACTAGCTTTCCCAGTCCTATGGTAGCTATCTTTCAACTTCTGGATCTGTATAATGTCGCAAGAATCAGTGATTAAAAGAATAAAGACAAATAAAGAAATGTAAAGTGGGTGAAACTGGAAGAAACATACCTCTTTCTCCTTCTCGGGCCAAGAGAATACCCAAGGTTGATAGGAAGCGAGATTCTCAGGAAGAACATTTGACCCAGCAATGTAAGGTCCTTTCAGCATCAAGGGAAAAACACACCATTTATCATCTTTGGATTGGCGAGGAGTTGTGTTCTTACCAGAGTGCCAATCAATGTCTTGCATGAGTATTTTATCTTCATCAATATTATCTTTCCTTTTCAAGCGAATACCCCAGCGAGTATTCTCTTTCTTCATGGATATTAATTCATAGTTTTCGAAGAAATTCGCTAATGTATATTTCTCAGCGACTATCTCTAGATCTACGAATCTAGGATCCCTAAGCTCTTTGGAATAAAGAGATCCTTTACCAGCACCACGGTTAGCGTACTACAGCATCAGAAGGATGCAATCCCCACTCAATTGGAAGATAGCTCGCGAAAATCCCGAGTGAGCGAGAATTTCATAGAACAGAGGAATATCTGGGTCATAAAGAGGAATGGGGAGACCTGCGAGAATTTGACCTAGCGAAACTATGATTGATTGATCATCACAATGTTGATCAGAGAAAAGTTTGATAGAAAGAATTGACTTGGCACTTTCACCAGGAATGGTAGAAAGTGTAAAACCTTTCTCAGCAAGATCTTTTTGGACGTCTTTTAAGTTTTTCTCATGTTTGTGGCCACTTGGAGGCATATCTGAATATAGAGTATGGGAATGGATGAAAAGTAAGAAGATTGAAGAGGGAAGAATTACAGTAGCAGAACTTACGGAAGAACAATAGAGTTGCAGAAATGAGAGAGTAAAAAGAGAAGAGAAAGTAAAAAGAAAATGGAAAGAAGAGTAAGAAGAATATATAAGGAAGATTTTTTACTCGAAGAAATAAACACCATTAATGCGAAAAGACGTGAGCGGTTGAAAAGCATCGGTTACAGAAGACGTGTCAAGAAATAGATGGAAGAAAGGATAGTGTGATAAATGCAGAATATGAAGAGATGGACAGCTGCGACATTTATCACATCATTCTCTACTTCGCAGAGAAGATATGAGAAGAGGAAAGATGTAGGATCAGAACCTCGCAGCAATAATACCTCAGCGAAATTATTAACAACACAACACAGCAGTGTCGCAGAACAACTTCAGAAACGAAATAATAAACGACGTTAGCTAAATCATGAGAAAAATGTGATGGTCCTGCGAAAATTAGAGAATTTGCGAGATTAACATTTGTAAGGATGCGAGAATGTCGCAAGTCATATCCGAAAATAAAGGACAGATTAGATGTCATCCACTATGTAATTCCCTATAAATAGCCGCTCAGTTGTAAAGGAAGAAAGGATCTTTTCTGATTTGAGAAGCAAGTAAATAGGAGAGAGAAAATCTAGAGCAGTGGTTATTCTTGATTCCTTTATCTTTTCTTGTAAGATTGTTCAAAGATTCATCAATAAAATTAAGATTGTTAATCTAAAATGATTTGAATGTTAATGAAATCTTGTGAGGGATGTAGTGTAGGATTTCCTGCAACTACACCCTGAGCTGGGGACAAATTTGATTCACCATAGTATAATCTTGCAGGGCTTGCGTAACAGAATTCAACCCATCTTGAAATGCTTGGGCACTTACTTCTCACTTCTCTAATTAGGGTTGTTCTGTTAACTAAATTGAAGGCATTCCTAAAATCTATGAGCAACATAGATAGACAAGATTGTGTACCTTTGAGTTCAAGGAGTTTATTCGCAGAGTGCATAATCCCCTCCCCACCACACGTGATGCCAACACCAAATTGGTGGTCACCCAAATATGTAGTTATTGCAACACTAACGGAACTGGCAGCAAGCTTAGAGTAGAGTCTTCTCCAAATGGTCCCAATGGAGATAGGTTTGATGCCTCCATCAGGTTCAAGAAGGGATGTGAGGGGGGCGCTGGCAATATATTCTCCTAAAGCAGGAGGACAAGTACCTGAAATCCATAAGTTCACAACTCCGGCCATTGAGGTAAGAAGCTCATCAGAAACCGCTGTTGCTGGTCCACTTAAGTCGTCGAGGAGGTGTTGTGCATGCAGGGCATCTCGTCCGCAAGAAGTGCCTTTAGAAAAACTCCTAATGGCTTTCAAGACTGCATGAGAATCCACCGATACTGGGGCACACTCAACTTATTCAAGAGGTATGATGGGAGGATTTGCATAAGGATGTTTCTGTTGAAGCTCGTGTAACGTGTCCTCATTAGGTGGTGCTACCCCGTTAGAATAGAGAATTCTAATGGCGGCGGTGTAATGACCGTAACTGAGCTTCTTTCTGCATGCTTCAACATTAGTCTTAGGCTTCTTCTTGCACTGTTTTCTACTTCGTTGAACATCTTTGTGCGCATCCAGCAATTGTTGAACCAAAGTGAAACAACCCTGAGGTTCTCTCCACTTGATCAGTGCTTGATTAATGGACTCAGTTTGGATCCTTTTCCTAGCACCTGATCTTTCCTCCATGCTGCTATTTGGGACATATAAGTTGAGGATGCACACAGGGAGAAATAATAATTGAAGCCACGCAGATAGGTCTTTAGGTTGTGCCAAAACCCTGTCAAGAGAACCTTTCAAAGCCCTCGAAAATTTGAGTCTACAAAGTGGCGGCACACTTGAGACTGTAGTAATTTGTTTCTTGAACACAATATCCAGCAAATTAATGGAGAGACCAACAGACACTTCTGCAGTATTGTATTTTGTGGCTATATTGGGGTTGGCCGTGTCGATAGTAGCCAGAGCAGGTTTATCGACACCATATAACAAGAAGTTTGCATTCCTGCCATTAAAAGGGCCAGCCACAGTACCACCACCTACATGATCTCTACATGGCCTCTTCCATGAATAACACTTCATGCAAGGCCAACATAACCACATCTACAGACTTTTCAAAAGCTTCTCCCAATCCTTGGAAACCCTAGCATATGTGCAAATTCTCTCCCTGCAAGTGGATATACCATTCCCAACTGAGAAATACCTATCTTGTATATGCCTAAGTATAGATGTCTTACCATACCCACGACCATTCACACCATCGAGGCAATCCTCATAGCACTTGAATGGACAATGACATGTTAAGTCGTCATCGGAGTCAGTATCATCAACCATGGCATGATTTGATAAATTTACAGGAGGCCCTGCTGAGGAAGATGAAAGACAACAGTCTCCTGTGGTGTCAGGTCCAATCGAACTTTTAGCATACCTTCCATCACATACACCATCATGAATTGCAGAAAAGGTATCATCCACTGCAGAGGAAGATGTGGATGAAGCAACTTGCATGGGTACAGATGATTCCTCACAAGCAGGATTAGACAACCTAGCTAACGAAGATGATGAACTTTGTGACGATGCTCTTGTTCTTCTCATAATTGGAGATGCATCAGTGATTGAGGTTGAAGATTAATAACATGAGAGATTTCTAGGCATAACTAGAATAATATAATTAGGAATCAAAGAATGGGACAATAAGAATTCAAAATAGGCAAACTACCTCAGCTGAAAAATAAAAAACCATTCCTTAAATCACTAATTAAACAACCAAAATGAACAGGATAAATTCTCAAAACACAAAAGAAAAACCCCAAAAATAATCTTCAAACTCAAAGCACAGCTCTTCTCTATGATGACCAAAACCCCCTGCAACTTTACCTCCTGCTACAACCAATCACACACACAGAAAAACACTAAACCTCCCTAAACCAACTTCAATTTCACACAACAGTCAATCAATACGGAAAACCTTAACCCTGGAGTTCACTGAAACACCTTAAACTGTGATGTAAACTTCTGCTTCTCCTAAGAACAGATGGTTAAGAAAAACCGAAACATAGATGGAGATTGAAAGAAAAAATCCCAAAAACCAGTACTACAAGGACAAATTCCTTATACTGGCTTCAACCTTCGAAAAACCTCTCCCTCAACACAAAAAGAACCTAAATTCCCTATATTTTCTTCAATCAAATTCAACCCCCGAATACAAACTTGGAAAACTTTGTCTCAAAGGTTCAAATTATCCAACATAAAAGAATTACAGCAACACCCCTAAAACAATTGTAAATTCTACTTACCAGAGATGGAGAAAACCAATCCAATCGACGAGAATAAGAACCACATTGGTTTTAACTGATGCTTCTCAGAGATGAAGATTAAAGAAAACAAACAAACACAAAATTCCTACCCCAGTTCTTCAATCGTCGAAACCCCACTCCTCAAATTCACAAAAAATTTACATAATACTATAAAATACAGAAAAATTTACACATGAATGGGCGGGAGTCGGGAAACAATCTGTGCACCAACGCCCTTCTGGATAACCAAACCTACCCTATGGAAAAGCGGACCACCTACTTTGCTATTAACATCATAGTTGGTCAAACAATTATTCAATCTCTTCAACAAAATAACAAAGTCATCTTCAAGCTCACCCAAAGTACAAAATGCCAAGGCACAAAAGTGGTACCCTTGAGACTCACACTTGTCCAAATATTTGTTACACTTGCGAGTAACCGCTGCGGAGATAGCGTGACCTGGTGTGAAGCTGCGAATCACTCCACTTGAGAAAGGTGAAACTCCAGTGACATCAAAGCAGGTGTCTTGTCCGTTTACCCAATTATAAATGAGGATGTCAGCGGGATTGAGAGCATTGTTGTTGTCAGACAAAAAGCCCAAGGCTACCTCCTTCCCAGCTGCGACACCTGATTTGTAGCAAATATCCATGACAACATCTCTTACCAAATTATGCCGAAACTTTATACTAACCTCACTTTCACAATGGAGGGTATGATCCCCATAAACATCCATAGCACGTCCACAACATGAGCATTTGCCATATATTAGAGCATTGATCGGTCGAACTCTCATGCGTTGCTAACTCAAGCATGTTTGTCAATGTTAGTGATCAAAACTATAAGTCTTGATTTCTAGTCTACTATAGCTAAGGTCTCAGACTAGGATAGAAAGTGTAGTTAAGCTCAAGAACTGCACGACAATCATCATACAAGACGAAGGACTACTCAAGGAACCGGTGGATCTTCATCGCCTAAAAGGTATGTGGAGACTTGAACTTATCTATCACTCAAAAGTCTATTTATCTCCTATCTTGAGACAAAAGTCGTTTTGCCATATAAACTTAGATTATACACATTTGCTATTTCGAGACGAGTTTATCTCGCCTATCTATTTATCGAAATATGTGTTGGTAATCTTTCGCTTTAGCCAAGTTCATCTTTACCTAGTGATGAAAGTCATGACAAGTTTCAATCACTTTGAAAATTGCTTACTTTGACGAAAAATAGTTTGTGAATAACAACTATAGAATATCAACGTCCTCTAAGAATGTTTCAATGATTTAAATGAGAGTTTAGATTATATAACCATTGGAGGATATAAGGATTATTGTGGAAACACATATATGTATAAGTCCTTATTCATTGAACTGAAGTTTGCGAACTTTTTTGATCAAGAGAACCGGCATGGTGGTGTGAGCCAAGTCCGCGAACTGGCGGAAGTTCTCGTCCCGAGAATTTCTGCTAGAGTTTGTGAACTCCTTCCGGGAATTTAAGTCCGCGAACTTGAGTAGGTTATATCTAAAAATGATGTTTGTGAACTTATTCTTATATAAACTAAGGAATGCAAATTGCAAACCGTGGCTATATAGTTCATGAACCGATTCGAGTGAATCAAATCGTTTTTGCTTCGATTGTGTCTTGTGTAGTTACATAAGATTTCCTTGCAATTGAACAACTCTCTAACTAGTTCATTTGAGTTACTTGAACTAGTTATGGTGAAGAAGAATATGGTTGATATGAAAGTGATCATATGGCTAACCATTTGGTTCACTATTGTTGAACCAACAAATGTACAAGTTTGGGTACGATTACACAAACCTAGAAACGTGCATTTCATTTGTGTGTAACAAGCTAGTTTTCGATCTAACGGTTGAAAGTTATTAGCTTGAATCAAAATCAGGTTTTCATCTAACGGTGAATATTGAATGATTTGTTACCAAGCTAACATTGATTGCAAACCTTGATTTGAAAGACTATATAAGGGAGAACTCTAGTAACTGGGAAACCTAATCCCCACACCTTCTATGTGATACTAGTTGTGCTAAGCTATAGTCGATTCTCCTTTAACCTTTGGTTTCTTCTTCTAAACCAGGTTAAAGACTTAAAGACTTAATTGGGATTGTGAAGCCAGACCGATACTACTTTCTCGTAGTTGTGTGATCTGATCTTGCCGTTTCTATCGTACGAGTACAATTGTAATAATTGGCTTGAGATTGATATCTCCGATAGGAAAGATATAAAAGTAATCACAAACACTTCGTCTCATCGTTTGTGATTCCACAATATCTTTTTTCGCTGCATCGATTAGGATTATTGTGAGGTGATTGATAATACTAGGTTGTTCTTAGGGAATACATGTCTGGTTTATCAACTGGTTCATGTTCATCTTGATTTATCAAAAGACGGAACAAAACTCGTAGGTATATTCGTGGGAGACGTATTTATCTATTACCGTAGACTTTTCTGTGTGATACAGATTTGTTTATTAAAGTCTTCGACTTTGGGTCGTAGCAACTCTTAGTTGTGGGTGAGATCAGCTAAGGGAATCAAGTACGTAGCATCCTGCTGGGATCAGAGACGTAGGAGCATAACTGTACCTTGGATCAGTGTGAGATTGATTGGGGTTGAACTACAGTCCAGACCGAAGTTAATTTGGAGTAGGCTAGTGTCTGTAGCGGCTTAATACAGTGTGTGTTCAATCTGGACTAAGTCCCGGGGTTTTTCTGCATTTGCGGTTTCCTCGTTAACAAAATTCTGGTGTCTGTGTTATTTCTTTTCCGCATTATATTTTGTTATATAATTGAAATATCACAGGTTGTGCGTTGTTCAATCAATTAGAATATCCGACCTTTTGGTTGTTGATTTAAATTGATTGACACTTGGATATTGGTCCTTGGTACCATCCAAGTTATTCTCTCTAGTATTTGATAAAGACTCGCAGATTTCTATTTGCTTAAGTATATATCAAATCGAGAGATTGAGATATAAACTCTTTGATATACTTTTTATCTAGATTGAGTATGACTGTCTAGTTGATTTTCTAGAGAGTATATTGGAGTTTGTCCATACAGATTGCTAAGCGAAATATTGGGTGTGGTTGTTCTACCCCGTTTTTTCACCATCTACATGAAATAATGGAATACCAAGTCTGTACTGAACAACGGCACGAAAATGACGTGGACCAAGAGATTGGACAAGGCCAGGAATGGGAATCGCTTTCAAAAAGTCCATAACATGATCCAACTTATTACTTTGCCACAGAACTACGTCTCTTGCTGTCAGATTAAATTTTATTGGTATTTCTCTCTTAACGACATCAAAATATTGTGTTGCCAGGGCTTTCATAGGATGTGGGGCAACAGAGGTGATGTCAAAAATGGAGAGGCCACAGACTTGCATGAACTTACTGAGAGCATATTCATAGTTACGGCTTGTCTTTGAACTGTCGATGGTAGACAAGATAGTACTATGCAATTGATGTGTTTGAAAGTGTGATGCCAGATAACAGTAATGGCTAGTGTCTGCCATGGTGTAAATTCGAAAACCTTCATCTTTAAACGGCAGTGTTGCAAGTCTTTGTTGAAGAATACCAAAACCAGCTCCATCACCGGTAACTATATGATGTAAGTATCCCAGTAGTTGCTGATCATAATGCTCTGTAACAGCAGGTAAGACTTGAGGGTTAGTAGTGCGGAGAGTGAAATATAGTTTTGAGACACCAATGCAGTTGCGTAATAAAAAAAGTTCACTTTGTAGGTCCTTCAACTGTTTTACAGAGTTCACCAGATTGACAGTTTTATCGGCACTGAACTTGACCATATCACTGCAAAATTGGCTGTCAAGGCTAACCGGCCCTCTAAGAAGTTTAACCCCATTAGAAGGATTACTAATGTTCACAGGGAAGACATCTGCCATGAGGCTTCTTGGATCTACAGCAGGCCAAAAAATCTCCGTCTTCCTGATGTTCAAATGTAGCCCACATGAAGCACCTTCATGCTGAATGATCTTGAGAGCTTTAGACACCTCCAGAGTATCTCCTATGATAGTGCCATCGTCGAGATAACATGCGTGCATATCCAAGGAACAGTGTGTAGCAATTTTGCGAACTAATGGATGTATAACCAAGGCAAAAGGAAGTGGTCCAAGGGGGTCGCCTTGTTGCACTCCTTGAGCTGATGCAAGAATAGGGTCGTTGTAATATAATATTGCAGGTTGTGCATAACAGAAATCAATCCACCTGGCTATACTAGGGTATCTAGCCCTCACCTCTCTAATTAAGGTTATCCTATACACTAAGTTAAAGGCATTGGTAAAGTCCACAAGCATCATAGTGATAGTATTTTGTGTACCTTTCAGCTCTAACATCTGATTGCCAGCGTGAAGAATGCTTTCACCACCACAGAGGATCCCAATGCCAAATTGATGATCACCAAGATAATTGGCCATTTCACTTCCAACTGAAGTAGCTGCAATTTTAGAACAGAGTCGCCTCCAAATAGTCCCCATTGCGATGGGCCTGAGTCCACCATCAGGCTTAAGCAATGGGGTTAAAGTTGCACTGGCAATGTATGGCCCTAAAACAGCAGGACAAACTCCAGATAACCAAAAATTAACAACCCCAACAATTGAGGTGAGCAGCTCTTCAGAAACTGCCGTTGCAGGACCACTCAATGCATAAAATAAGTGTTGAGCACGGAGACCATCCCTCCCGAAAGAGGTACCTTTAGGAAAACTCCGAAAATCCTTCAACACAGTTTTACTACCCACAACAACAGATGCAGCCGTAATAGTGTCAGTAGGGATAGTATGGGAGGGTGCATGAGGGTGTTTCTGCTGCAGTTGGTATAGGGTGTCCGGGTTATTATGTGCAACACTATTGGAGGATAAGACCCTAATAACCGCAGTATAATGACCATGACAGAGCTTCTTTTTGCAAGCCTCATCATTGGTTTTTCGTTTCTGTTTACCTTGTTTCCTGCTTTTTTGCACCTCCCTATGTTCTTGCAGAACTTTTTGTAACAAGGCAATACAACCATGTGGGTCCTTCCATCTGGCTAGGGCTTGGTTCACTGAAGCAGTTTGAAGTCTTTTCCTGTTGCCAGACCTCTTATCCTTGGAACTTTTAGGAAAGTAAAGGTTTAGTGTACAGATAGGCAATAAGAGCAACTGAAGCCATGAACATAAATCCGTTGGGTGGGCTATAACTCTATCTATAGAGGATATTAGGGTTCTAGAGAAATTAAGCCTGCATTGTGGAGGGATGCTGGAGATTGTTTTTATCTATTTCTGGTAAACCAGGTTGAGAATCTCCACTGATAAACCCCAAGAAAAATCTTCAAGGGTTGAGCCAACAGAAGCAGGAATGTTATTGTCACTTACATGCCTGACTTGCACAAGAGATGCATGAATCTGTGGTGTGGAGCAGGAATGTTATTATTATTATTTTATTTTATTTAGATTCTTTTTGTTCTTTTTTACTCCTTTGGTATTTTCGATTCTTTTTCAGATTTGGAGCGAAGCTAAAAGGAAAGAAAAGTGCTATAAAGGAAAGCATCGCCAAAAAAGGAAAGAAAAGAGGAGTCCAAAAGGAGTGAAGAATATTTTATTTTTATCTTTTTATATTTTTTTTTAGAAAATTGTATTAGGGTTTTTTGTAGTTGTTGTAATTTTTCTTTTTATTTTTGAACACTTTTTGGACCTTATTTTTGGGACTTTTGGACTTTATTATTTTTAAAACCCTAAGGAAGGGTTGAAATTAAATATAAAATGTTTGCAGGGAAGGACGACAGTTACGATACTTTTAGATCATATCTCGGTCGACCTCGCATGTGTTGCTATCTCAAGCATGTTTGTCAATGTTAGTGATCTATAGTTGCAGGAAATCCTACAACACACTCCTTGTATTATCATGACTATGATTTCTAGATCTAAACTTATTTGATATGAAATAAAGATAAAGATAATGAAAATAGAAAATAAGACACAAGATTTACGTGGTTCGATCAATATGATCTACATCCACGGGGTTAGGGATCTTCACTATGATTGCTTGTAATTACATATGGATTACAATTGAGACTCCATTAATGAGTATTTGGAGCTCTTGATTGAAGAAGGAAGAAGAAGATAATAATACAAATTTTGCTCTCTCTGTCTCTTTACAAATATGTCCTCCCTAAAGTGTCTCTCTCCTTTTTATTTTTGATTATCCTCCTTTCTCTCTCTTGCCTTTCTCTTTATATAGGTATTTACATAATGGATGACAACTCATATATGGTGGGGTACAGCTAATATTTCCCCTAATTTCGGATCTGGCTTGCGGTATTTTTGCAAACTTACAAATGTTAACTTCGCAAACATCCTAAATTTCGCACGATCATCATACTTTTCTCACGTTTAAGCTGATGTCATCTGTTATGTCATTTCTGAAATCATACTGCGATGTCTTCGTGATGTATTGCTAGTAATTTTGCAAGCATGTCGTTGTTGCGAGATTCTGGTCCTACATCTTGCCTCTTTTTTCTTGAATATTGCTTGAAGAGCGATCTTCAGGAAAAAATCCGTTGTTGTAATTTTTGGAGCGAGATACGTGTTGTTGGAGTAGTTTTTGATCTTTGTTGATGAAGGAACGAGCGAAAGAATACTGGTCTTGAAAAGTACGTACTTGCCTCTATTCTTTTGTGAAGTTCCGGAGCGTTGCGAAGTAAATAATAAGTATCAACCCTTGAAGTATAAGAAGTATGAAGTATCCTTGAAGAAATATAAGAAGTACTCAATCCTCGAAATATATAAGAAGTATCCGTCCTTGAATGAGAATAATAAGTATTACCTCTATTCTTGCGAAATTATTACTCCATTTTTGGTGAGGATTCTTGTTGTTCATTAGTGAACGTCCATTTTGGAAATGATTCTTGCCGAGGAGATAAAGAACATAAAATGTTTTCTTGGTAATCCCTAGTTGCCTCTGTTCTTTATCTATGAGGGTAGAATCCTTGAGAAAATGTTGAATGTGCGAATTGTTTCTTCATTCTTATCTTGCCTCTGTCTCATGTTTTGTGCTCAGGCGATATTATAATCTCTCCAAGTTGCTTATAATTGTGCGAAATAATTGAGCGAGATAATCACATCATTCGGAAGAATCACATTCTGCGAAATTTTGACACATTCTACGAAATTTTGAATCATTCTGCGAAATTATGAATCATTCTGTGAAGTTCTGAATAATCTTGCGAAATTCTGAATAATCCTGAACAATTCTACTAAATTCTGCGATATTATTGCGAAATTCTGCAATATTATTCCTTGCAGTTTTGTAAAGTACTTGTGCGAATATAATGCTTATGTGATGATTATGTTATAAAATGTGTATGCCATGAAATGCTTATGCAATGTTTTTATGATGCGAGTATGATGCTTGTATGATGAGAATGCTTATCTATTGCAATGTATAGTTAATGTTTGTGTTACTTAACTCATTTTCCCGTCTAAAATTGATATAGCTTTAAATTGCTTCCATTCTTCATTTCTCTGCCTTTTTCTTTAGTGTATGCATTCCTCTTCGTGTAGTTATTGTTCCTCACAAGTTCTTACTTGTGTTTCATCTTTCCTCTTTCCTGCACTATTAGTATCTCATAACAGCATGATCATAATATCAAGTCTGCGGCATTTTCACTGCCTCAGTTTCATTTCCATGTACATATTCGCAAGCTTATTTGCTTACATATAATCATCTTCGCAAGTTTATTTGCGTACCCTCTTTTGTGGTCTTATTTTTCCTTCTTAGTTAAAGGTCTTATTATGCCACCTCTTGTCATTGCGACAAAATCGCAGGACGTCTTTGCAATTTCATGCAAAAACCCATTGATTTTGCCTAAACTTTTTCTTTTGTATTATTGCCTCTTCGGGATTGTTGCGACAATATGACAGGCCTAAATATTCTTGCGAAAATAAAGCCCCATGACATTGTCGTCTTGCGGCGAAATCGCAGGACGTCCTTATACTTTCATGTACTGACCCATTTATCTCGTCTTATCTTTCTCTTTTGTATTATTGCCTCTTCAGGATTGTCGCACAAATATGACAAGCCTTGATACTCCCGTGAGTAAGAAGCCTCATGACATTTGCGTCTTAAGACACTTATCAGCTCCCTAATGGAGGGTGCCGCCCTTATCTTCCCCCTGGTTGCCCCTTCAAGGAGGCGTACTTCTACTATACAAGGTTATATCCTCCCATCCAGTCTTAACAACAACCAGTTGTTTTCGCTGTCTCTTATCCCTTTTGCCTATATGGCTTATGGTTACGAGACTACAACCTAAGTGGGGTTTTCTTCGGGCCGAGTGCATCATTTGCCAAGACTTGTCAATAGTGGTAAAGAGGATCCAACGCCCCCCGCACTCTTGACTCAACAGTGTACCTCGGTGCCTTGATCGATTTCTGCACTCCTTAGGAGAGACCCCTAGTCGTCCAACCTAAAGAAAAAGCATAGGTTGAAAATCCAAGGTACTCTCCTGGATGGGCTTTATTGACCCCAAATCTCCATGACTCAGGTTCCAGGGGCGATGTAACCTTTTCCCTGAGCCATGCAACAGGTACCCCCTTCTATGACGCACTTTAGGTCTTACATTTGCCTCTTGCGAAATTTATTCGCGAACTAGGGTGTACACCATAAAGGTTCGCCTCTATCTGCGAAATTTTATTCGCGTTTCTGCGAAATTTTCGCGTCTCTTTTTCTGCGAAATGTTCGCGTTTCTTTATTTTCTCATTCATCTTTTCATTTTTGTCATCTATTTCATTCATTCTTTTATTTCTGTCATCTCTTTCATTCATTCTTTCATTCTCATAATATCATATCGTTCGAAGCAAAGCAAATATTCAATAGAAATTCTAATACATTGTAATTCTGAAATCTTTGTAATTATGAAATTTTTGTAATTCTGCGACTGTATCGCGTTTTGTAAAAAAAAAATATTTCATTTTCTGTAAAACAAATATTCTGGAAAAATATATAAATTGAATTTTCTCGGTTTTTTGTAATTTTGAAATCTTTGTAGTCCTGCGATTGTATCTCTTTTTGTCAATCAAATAAAAAATCTTTTATTTTCTATAAGTAAAATAAAATGTTCAAGGAAGTGGTACTTAGCTTTCATGTGATTTGTTGTTGATATCGTCTCGCGCGAAGTATATGGTTTGCTTGTGAAATTAGCATCCTTGAAATGTATAAAAGTCGCACAAAATAAATGTGCGAGAAGCAAGAATTAATCCTACGACCTGCTTCTTGCATTCATGCCTCTTGACCAACTGTGCTAGTTTTCTTGTATGTGAAATTCCTGTGTGAAGCTGACCTTCTTTTCTTGTTTGCGAAGGAATGAAATTCTTTGTAAAAATGGAAGTTCAAAAATACGCAGAAGATGGGATTCGAACTTGCGTCTTCAAGCTCATTAACTACACCTTGAACCATCTGTACTGACCTTCATTTGTGTTAGTTTGGTAAACTTTGCATATCTTATTCTTTTGTAATCGTTCTTTGTATATATTTTGTCTTGTCTTTTTTTTATTCTCCTGTGTAGGTAATATTTCTCCATTAGTTACTTACTCTTTTGCTTTCTCTCCCTTAACTTCTCGTGCTTCCTTGATGAACTTTCTTTGCTGAGACTTTTCCTCCCTTATCTGTTCATGGTAGAAGTTTATGTGATGATGAAACAAGTGCATCTATTGCATCTTGTTTTGCGTGATTGTTCAGGGTAGAAATCTACTGCATTTTGTTTTGCAAAATTCGCATAGCTCATTTGGCTGACTCCTTTTATAAGTTGTCTCTCTTTGCGAGATGAGCTGTTCCGGGTGTTTATTTCGCAAGTTTATTTCTTCGAAAATAATCCTCTTCTTGCCAATTAATCTTTACTGAGCTGACGATGAACTTCATCTACTGCTTGACCAAGTCATGTTTCTCTTGATGTTTTGCTGGTGATATGGTTGTTTTGGTGCGAGTTAATCTATTTCTGCTCTACTTATCTTCGTTGTGTTTGGCTTGCAACTAGCTCTATTTGGACTTGCATGTCCTCTTTAATTGTTTCCGTTATTGAGCCATATGATTGTTCAGCTCCATTTCATCTCCTATTGATATATACATGCCCCTCTCAATCGTTCTACTCGTTTCCTTCGGATTTGTGGTTGATCTTTTCTAGTGAACCAACTACGTATGCAAGTAACTCTAACGATTTGAATGGATTTTCTTCTCTGAATTGATAGATGTTCCGAACTGGATAGGTGATGAAGAAAAACACTCTAGCGAAGTACACTGATTCGTTGAGTCTGTCTTGTGAAGTAAATTCTGAATATTTTATCTCTTTTCTTCGCTGGTTAGTTCCGATTTTATTTTCGTCCAATGTTGGGACTTTGAACCTACCTTTGAAGTCACCTTTGATTTATTTTACTCTGTCAAAATCCATCCCCTTGTCTTCGCAAGTAGCAAGTCCATAAGAGGTTAAGTAATATTCTAGCTCCTTTTAATTCGTATGACTTCTTCCCTTTATGTTCGCATGGAGCAAGTCCTTATGTTCGATGCAAAATAATTCTTCTCTGAAAAATAATTCCTCACACTCTTTTGTAATTTCCCATCATCAGTCCAACTAGCCTTTGTTGGTCTCATGTTTCATCATCATTCCAGGCTTGCCAGATCCGAAAGTTGAACACAAAATCACAAATATGAGGAATCAATTCAGTTTTTCGAACGAGTTGTTGAGGCAGTTTGTTTAGATGTTTCTCCAATTGATGACGCTGGTTCTTTATCTGAAATCATGAGATTTCGTTGTATTTTCCATAGTCGCCCTTAAATCTCATATATCCAGCGTAATCTCTCACCAACAATTGTTAATTTCTTTGATTCTTCTTCGATCAAACAAGCAGGTCCCTGTTTCTAGCGCCAAAATATAGTTGCAGGAAATCCTACAACACACCCCTTGTATTATCATGACTATGATTTCTAGATCTGAACTTATTTGATATCAAAATAAAGATAAAGATAATGAAAATAAAAAAAAGACACAAGATTTACATGGTTAGATCAATGTGATCTACATCCACGGGGTTAGAGATCTTCACTATGATTGTTTGTAATTACATATGGATTACAATTGAGACTCCATTAATGAGTATTTGGAACTCTTGGTTGAAGAAGGAAGAAGAAGATAATAATACAAATTCTGCCCTCTCTCTCTACAAATGTGTCCTTCCTATAGTGTCTCTCTCCTTTTTCTTTTTGATTATCCTCCTTTCTCTCTCTTGCCTTTCTCTTTATATAGGTATTTACATAATGGATGACAGCTCATATATGGTGGGGTACAGCTAACATTTCCCCTAATTTCGGATTTGGCTTGCGGTATTTTCGCAAACTTACAAATGTTAACTTCGCAAACATCCTAAATTTCGCACGATCATCATACTTTTCTCACGTTTAAGCTGATGTCATCTGTTATGTCATTTCTGAAATCATATTGCGATGTCTTCGTGATGTATTGCTAGTAATTTCTCAAGCATGTCGTTGTTGCGAGATTCTGATCCTACATGATCAAAACTATGAGTCTTGATTTCTAGTCTACATAGCTAAGTCTCTGACTAGGATTGAAAAGTGTAGTTGAGCTCAAGGACTTCATGGCGATTCATCATACAACGACGAAGATCTACTCAAGGAACCGTGGAACTTCATCAACAAAAAGGTATGTAGAGATTTGAACTTATCTATCACTCAAAAGTCTATCTCTTATATCTCCTACTTCTTATGAGACAAAAGTCGTATGCTATATATACTGGATCATACACATTTGATATTTCGAGCCGAGTATATCTCGCCTATCTATATCTCGAAATCATATGTTGGTAAAGCGTTTCGCTTTGATCGGGTTTATCTTCACCTAATGACGAAATTCATAATGTTTCAATCACTTTGAAAATCGCTTTGACGAGAAATAGTGAACAACTATACAACGTCCTCTAAGAATGTTTCAATGGTTGGAATGAGAGTTTAGGTCTATATAACCAATGATGGATATAAGCATTGTGTGGAAACACATATGTGCATAAGTCCTATTCCGTAATCCGAAGTTTGCGAACTTTGTTGATTGAGAGAAACCGGAGGAATTGGTTTTTCCAAGTCCGCATACTCAGTTTGCGAACTCAGTCCGCGAACTGACGGAAGTTCTCTTGTCGAGAATTTCTGCTGGGATTTTCCAAAAACTCGTTTGCGTGTTTAGTCCGCGAACTGGCGGAAGTCTCCTTGCCGAGATTTTCTGCTGAGTTTGCAAAACTCTGTCGGTTGTTTTAAGTCCGCGAACTTGTTTGCGTACTTGAGTGGGTTATGATCTAAAGATGTGCTCTGAAAATGAAACTTAAATTACTAAGGAATGCAATATGCAAACCGTGGCTATAAAGTTCATGAGACAATTCAATCGAATCGAATCATCTCTGTTTCAATTGTGTCTTGTGTAGTTACATAAGATCTCATAGCAATTAAACAACTCTCTAACTAGTTCATTTGATTCAATTGAACTAGTTATGGTGAAGAAGAACAAGGTTAATATGAAATGCTCATATGGTTGACCTTTTGGGTTACTATGTTGAACCAACATACACGTACACATTTGGGCACGGTTTGCACAAACCCAGTAAACGTATATCTCAAGTGTGTGTGACAAGCTAAGTTTTCGATCTAACGGTTGAGAAATATTAGATGGAATCTAAATCAGGTTTTCATCTAACGGTGAATATTGATTGCTTTGTAACTAAGGCAAAACCCTGATTTGAAGACTATATATATGATACATCTAGCATTGAGCAAAACTAATCCCCACATGTCTGTGTGATACTAGTGCGCTCGCTAGAGTCGATTCTCCTCTAACCTTTGGTTTTCTTCTCTAAAACCAGGTAAACGACTTAAAGACTTCATTGGGATTGTGAAGATAGACCGATACTAATTTTATCGTAGTTGTGTGATCTGATCTTGCATCTTCTATCGTACGAGTACAATCTTTGATTGGCTTGAGATCGTGAGAGTTCTCCGATAGGCAAGATAAAGAAGTCACAAACATCTTCGTCTCACTGTTTCAGATTCCTCGACGTCCTCTTGAGTATTCAAGTAAGACTGTTGAGAGGTGATTGATTAATCTAGGTTGTTCTTCGGGAATATAAGAATGGATTATCAATTGGTTCCTGTTCACCTTGATTTCATATCTTAAGACGGAACAAAAACCTAGGGTTTTTCTGTGGGAGACAGATTTATCCTTTGATAGACTTTTCTGTGTGAGACAGATTTTTTTATTTTCAAGTCTGCGATTTTAGGTTGCAACAACTCTTGGTTGTGGGTGAGATCATCTAAGGGAATCAAGTGCGCAGTATCCTGCTGGGATCAGAGGCGTAGGAGTACAACTGTACCTTGAATTAGTGGGAGACTGATTGGGGTTCAACTATACTCCAGTCCTAAGTTAGCTTGGAGTAGGCTAGTGTCTTTAGCAGCTTAATACAGTGTGTATTCAATGTGGACTAGGTTCCGGGGCTTTTCTGCATTTTCAGTTTCCTCGTTAACAAAATTTATGATGTTTGTGTTATTTCATTTTCCGCATTATATTGTTTATCTTTATAATTGAAATAATACAGGTTGTGCGTTAAAGGTTAATCGATTGGATATCCGACCTTGTGGTTGTTGATTTCGTTGATTAACACTTGGACAATGGTCTTTGGTACCGTCCAAGTTATTCCTTGTATTTGATAAAGACTCGCTATTGTTTTTAGCTTGAGTAAAAATCAAATCAAGAGAGAGATATTAACTCCTTCAGATACTTTTATCTAGATTGAGTCGGACTGTCTAGTTGATTCTCTAACAAAGTATTTCGGAGTTAGTCCATACAGATTGCTAAGCGAAATATTGGGTGGTGTTGTTAGACCCCCGCTTTTTCAATTGGTATCAGAGCAGGCAAACACGTTAAAGACCTTATAAGTCTGTGTTTGTAGCGATCTGATTATGGACGAGTCTATCTCTAATAACGTACCAGTTCAGAAATTACCATATGATTCTAAAATCTTGGATTCACCTGAGAGAACTGTCACATCTAAGTCAATATCCAAACATTCTCTTGATGTAAAAATTGTTGATTGGGAAACTCTCCTAGAAGAACAGTTGGATGAACTTTCTGATGAAGGTGATTCAGATATTGATAGAGATGTTGATGAGGAAGTCTCAGAGTATGTTAATTTTTTGGATTCGTGGAATATGAAGAAGATTACAACTTCTCATGTCACACCTCTTCTGACTCCTCTCTGTCGAGAAAACAAGAAATTGAGAAGATGTTACGCATGTGTTTATTTTTCGAATCGTTCTACTGAATCGATCCTCAAGGATTTTGAGGAAAACCTACGTATGAAGTCACTTGAATGTGATAATTTTTATCAAAAGTACTTATTGTTGGAAGAGAAACTTGCAGAATCTGAAGCAAGGTTTAACTCCCAGCAAACAAGTTTTGACGACAGAGAAAGCGCTTATCTCACTTGAGAAAAACGCCTTGAGGCTGATTTAGCTGCTGCTCTTGATAAAATCAAGATGTTGGAAGATGACTTGAAAAAGTTAAATACTAGTTCAAGCAAATGAATCACTATGCTAGGAGCAATTAAAAATCATCGTGATACACGGGGATTGGGCTATAAGGGAATAGATGCTCCAAGTACTAGCAAAGAGGTAAAATTTGTCAAGGCTAGTGATTCTTCTCAACAAAAGGTTTCCACTGATGGCAAAAGTGAAATACCTTCTCCGGAAGTTAAGGTTCAAAAGAGAAAAGTTTATCAACCTCCAAAGTTAGCACACACATACCGAGGTAAGAACATTCCTTATGTTTTCCACTATTGCGGAAATAAAGGTCACCTGGAAAGGAGATGTCGTTTTCGTATAAGGAATGAGAAACTTCACGATGTTCTTGTTTGGGCATCACAAGAAGTTTTGAAACCAAGATCATACATTAAGACTGATCCTCTTAACGTTACAGGTTGTAATTGTCCAACCTTTAGGCAAAGGAATCAGTGGTATGATAGACCTATATTTGCATATAAACGTCGTACGAATCCTTTTCATAATCGTAATGGTTATCAAAAGGATAACTTCGTAAAGACAAAGACAAGATCCGATGCTCCCAATTGGAGAAAGACTAACTTGTAAAAGAATAGTCAATCCAATTCTCTTCCAAGAATTCTAGAAGAGAGTGATGGGAAGAAGGTTCTGACTGTTCCTAGACGCATTCAGAAGTGGTTACCGAAGAAAGACAATGATTTTTTGAGTGTTAAAAGGAATGATCTTCCAGAAAAATCCATGACTATGGAAAAGGCAGTATCCATGATGTTGGAACTTAACAAGTTTTTTGGAAAAATAGAATTGGATGTGAAAGGTTCTAAAAGTGATATCTTTCATGATAATCCAAAGGTCACTTGTGGTGAGCAGGACGTTGTTCAACCCAACTCAACTTGATTGTGTTGGAAGTGCATCCTCACCAAGGAATGCCCTGCTTTGTATACAGTGAGGGAAGCACAAGAAATAGGGCACACAGATTATGTTCGGTAAGGCGGAAGAATTCGATTAGATTCATCTAAAAAGGTATGTCTATAAACTTGAGCAAGATTTGTACTTTTATTTTCTTAGAATACTTATAATAATCTTACTTATCGTTCATTTCTACCTAACTTGATTTGTATTTAAGGTTCTTAAATGTTTATGTTTGAAAATAATAGTTCGGGATGTTTGGACTACATGGTACACATACCAAGTATGGATAACAACATTTAAAATCAAAATCCAGGGGTTTAAGTTCGCATACCCGTATGCATACTTGACGTCGATGTTCGGTAAACTTTTTTTGGTCGTAACTTCTTCGTCCGAACTCGGATTTACCTTATTCGTTTTGCATTCTCTTCCTAATTGAATTCCCTTCAAAATGGAGATGAGAATTGTTGAATTTGGATGAGTTAATATTGGTCTTCGTCTTGTCTCTTGTTTTTTAGTGTTTGCGCCGTTTCGTTGCACTTGTTCTATTCTCTTGGACTTTGGCACTGGGATTCTTGGAAAAATCCTATTCTAAGCTATTTTGTGGCTGTTACAAGAGTGATGTTGGTGAATCACAAAGAAGGAAGTTCGAGAATGGGTAGTAGTTTACATTGTTATATATTCTTGAGTGTTCACAATCATCTCATGTGAACTAAGGTGCATAGTCGTCAATGACTTTGTATGTTCTTCTTTGTTAAGGAAATCTTTTTATACGCTTTTGGTAACCACTCTTGGTATAAATCCGTGCAAAAAAGATTGATTCTACCTTCTAAGGGCAAAGATTGTTATTGCAGTATTAATCTTTATGATTTTGTGATATTGCAATTGTTTACTGGATATGTATTGTTTGCGTCCGTAAACTTGAAGGTCTCATATGTTGTCAAAAGTAAAGTCGTTCATGAATTGGTTTTCGTATTGTTGAAAGGACGAATGGACTTTTGACAAATACGAAAGTTATGCCTATGCAGTTATCTACTTGATGGAAAATAGGATAAAATATTTTGTGTGACAAGGATAAAGTCTATTATGTAATTATGCATATAGTGATGGAAAGATAGAATAGATCCTTGTATGTATTCCACGGTATTGATCTTCATTGATCCATTCTTTTTTATTACCGTGAAGGCTCCATTGTGTGTCTTATGTTAAGCACGATACAACTAAGTCGATTATTCTTATTGGCTTTGTTGGTTGTTCCATAAGATGCTAAATGTTGAGCATTATGAACTAAATTAATCATCTTGGTTGGTTATTTAGTTATTTGCTCCGAAAGTCTTCTTTTGTCGAGAAAAACTTTTGGCAATTAAATTGACTACCTTCGTGATTAGTTTGGTTGTTTGTATTCCAATTAGATTAATTATGGGTTATCTTGTAATTAGTCTAGTTGAGTTTTCATATATTCCACAAGTTCTTGTGTTGAGTATATGAACGGCTATACTAACTATGTTCTATTGGTTGATGTAGTCGTATATTCCGTAAGGTTTTCCTTATGTTGAGTATGTGAACGATTAAGTTAGTCTTCTTCGTATGATTACCTTAGTCGTAGCTCCGTAAGTTTACTTATGTTGAGCACAATCTATTAAATTGGTCACTTTTGTGGTCTGATTTAGTTGTGTATTCCAATTAAATTAATCATGGGTTTACTTGTGATTAATTTGATTGAGTTTTGGATATAGAAAATCATTCCTATGGTTTTTGGTGTCCATTTAAAAATCCTTCTTTTCTTTCGAATTAAGGTCGCTCTTGTTGTTCTTTCGGGAATGACATCAAATGGGGGAGAGTTCTTTTGAACTTCTGCTTAATGGTAATATCTTGCGGGATGTGCGGCTGTGGAATTTTATAGGGGTTATCTTGTATCTTAAAACTCCTTGATTTTTTTTTGAAGCATGTATTTATTAAACTACTAAGATATTGTTACATGAGGATATATAATATCCCAAGATTCATCAAACATAATTTGAATGGTAATCCAAGAATCAGCAGCAACATGATACTGGAGCGG
Organism: Papaver somniferum; assembly: GCF_003573695.1. Classification (NCBI taxonomy): domain Eukaryota; kingdom Viridiplantae; phylum Streptophyta; class Magnoliopsida; order Ranunculales; family Papaveraceae; genus Papaver; species Papaver somniferum. The sequence continues at coordinate 106,953,827 of NC_039362.1, read as the reverse complement.
TAAAGCGGTCTTCAAATCGGAGTTGCATCGGGGGCGGATGTTACAGTCGAAATTCAAAAGGCCTTCGGTCAATGCTTTCCACAAGAAAAGTTGTACTTTTATTGTTGGACACGATAGTACCCACACGAGTTTTGTTGGTGGTAGAGGTGTTCGATGCAATTGATTAAAGATGCTAGTCTGGCCTTTATATCTTGATGCTGCGGTGAACTGCTTGATTGATATTTGTAAACTTCTTCGTTCTTCAGCTTGATCCATAAATTTGAAATTGAGTCCTTAGTTTTGATTGAGTCTTTTAGTAAACTCAAATATCTGGCCTTGAAAGACGGTAGCTAAAAGCCCTAATACTAATCTAAAAAAAGTACTAAAGACTGAAATATAGATATACTACAAGATACAGACTTAACTAGATTGAACTAGGTAAAGAAAACTAGAAATACAAATACAGATCCGCTTGAAGTGTAAAAAACAAGAAATTGAAAAAAAAAAACTTGAGAAGTAAAGGAGTCGAATTCACCGGCCAATTTGTATATCAATTAGGAGATTGCTTGCTGTTGAGAAGTGGGTTGAATTGAAGCTGTGAAAACCTTATGTTTTTAGAACCCATGGATTCCAACCTGAGGAGAGTAGTTTTGTGCTGCTAGCTGTGGTGACTCTATCACCTTGGTCATAGCTGAATCTAGTATTCTAATAACGGACCAAGGTAAGAATGTAAAGATTACGGCTTGTTTCTGGTTGCACCACCAAAGCACCAAGGATGGTAATGAAATAAACTGTCATTTCATCTGAATTTGGGTACTGAAAGAACTTTTGCTAGGTACCATAAAAATGGTGCAGATGGGAGATAGAGCCGAAGAAACCAATTGACTATGCTATAAGCTTTAATTGCTCACAGCTTAGAACGTGTATCTTAAGGATTAAATCGCACCAAAACCAAAACTCGTGATCAAATAAAAACCAATCTAGGGATAAAACAGCCTCCTTGAGACACAATTCTAACCGCAAAAGAAAAAAGAAAAACATGAATCCTAGCAATGAGATCCCAGCAAGAACTACTGAAAGAACAACCAATTAAGACACTGCAAAAAATGCAACACATGGACAAAAAACACTAACCAGGCATGGGAAAGGAACAAGACGAACAGGAACGGGAAACCACCAACAAAACTAAACCCAACTACAAACACAAACTGTCCTGGTGGTTGACGAGAAAAGCCTTCATTTTAAAACAAACATAACAATAAAAACCAAAAGCAGGGGTTCTTCACTAGCCAAGAATAGGCTATGAACCAATACAGTATTCAGATACATAAAAATTAAGGAAGCAGCCGCATCAAAAGTAATTGGGAATGATATATCAAAAGCAGAAAGGGGTTTTATAGATCAAGATTTGGAGGATTTAGATAAATAATTTTTTTGTATTTTCTCTGAGTTAGGCTTAGTAATCAAGGTGTTTTCAGAAAATAAAGAGAAATTCAATCTCGATTCAAAAGACTCCCGGAAAAAAGCCTGAAAAAGATTACCTCAAAGATAAAGATTGAGATGATTATAGCGGCCAGATTCAGGCTGAGAAAGATAGCTGGTGAAAACCAGATCCGAGATAAATCGATTGAGAACCAAATCCCAGCAGTAGAAAGTCGAAGTTAAAGCAAGTCATCTCCATGAAGAAGGTTGGTAATCATAAAAAAAGAAGCAGCAATAGATTTAATTGAATACAGAAGGCCGATGAATCGAGATTAGCCGATTAGATCGGCAAGAAACATGGTTGTTAATTTAGGGATTGAGCTTAGTGTTGGTTTTCTATAGATTTGAGATAGGTACTGCTCAGATCTAAGAAGATCTGAGCAGTTAAGGGACACGGAGTTTTCTGAACTCTTGCCGGAAATCGCCTTTTTTTAGAGCTTTTCGTCACCAGGAAGATATTGGTCGTCATGTATTTATCAACTCCTTGATGAATGCATTTAGCTTCGGTTTTATGATTGCTTCTAAATTAAGTTGGTATGTATTTCTTCTTTTAGTCTATGAAACGTCTCTTCTCGGAAATTTCATTAGGAACTCGTTCTTGTACCTTGCCAATTTTATTGACAAAAAGGGGGAGAATTAATGTGCAGTTCTACTACAAATACATATGGTTTTCGGATCATTGTGTAAGGGGGAGTGGTTTCCATGTGAGATGGAGTATTGACTAAGGGGGAGTGATACATATCACTGTAGTATTATTGTTAAAGTCGTGATGCAATTGGACTTTGATGTTACATAATAATACTATGTCACTGTATAATGATGATCGAGAATCTCGATTTCTCTCATTGTTATAGCTACGGATCTTCAACGACGGTGATGCTAAACTTAAAACCTTTAGGATCATTGGAGTACTTGGAAGGACGAAGATTTCAGGGAACGTTGAAGATTAGACTATGGAATAGGAGCCACTAAAGTTTATCTTTTTTGTATTCCATATGTATTAATAGTTTTGTCAATAAAATTGACAAAGGGGGAGATTGTTAGAGCATAGCTCGGTCGACCTCGCATGCGTTGCTATCTCAAGTATGTTTGTAAATGTTAGTGATCAAAACTATGAGTCTTGATTTCTAGTCTACATATCTAAGTCTCGGATTAGGATAGAAAAGTATAGTTGATCTCAAGGACTTCATGGTGATTCATCATACAACGACGAATATATACTCAAGGAACCGTGGAACTTCATCAATAAAAAGGTATGTGGAGACTTGAACTTATCTATCACTCAAAATTCTATCTCTTCTATCTCCTACTTCTTATGAGACAAAAGTCGTATGTTATATAGACTGGATCACACACATTTGATATTTCGAGCCGAGTATATCTCGCCTATCTATATCTCGAAATCATGTGTTGGTAAAGCGTTTCGCTTTGATCGGGTTTATCTTCACCTAATGACGAAAGTCATAATGTTTTAATCACTTTGAAGATCTCTTTGACGAGAAATAGTGTAACAACTATATTACGTCCTCTAAGAATGTTTCAATGGTTGGAATGAGAGTTTAGGTCTATATAACCAATGATGGATATAAGCATTGTGTGGAAACACATATGTGCATAAGTCTTATTCCTTAATCCGAAGTTTGCGAACTTTGTTGATTGAGAAAAACCGGAGGAATTGGCTTTGCCAAATCCGCGAACTCAGTCCGCGAACTGACAGAAGTTCTCTTGCCGAGAATTTCTGCTGGGATTTTCCAAAAACTCGTTTGCGTGTTTAGTTCGCGAACTCAGTCTGCGAACCTAGTCCGCGAACTGGCGGATGTTTCCTTGCCGAGACTTTCTGCAGAGTTTGCAAAACTTTGCCGGTTGTCTTAAGTCCACGAACTTGTTTGCGTACTTGAGTGGGTTATGATCTAAAGATGTGCTCTGAACATGAAACTTAAATTACTAAGGAATGCAGTATGCAAACCGTGGCTATAAAGTTCATGAGCCGATTCAATCGAATCGAATCATCTTTGTTTCAATTGTGTCTTGTGTAGTTACATAAGATCTCGTAGCAATTAAACAACTCTCTAACTAGTTCATTTGAGTCAAATGAACTAGTTATGGTGAAGAATAACAAGGTTAATATGAAATGCTCATATGGTTTACCTTTTGGGTTACTATGTTGAACCAACATACACGTACACGTTTGGGCACGATTTTCACAAACCCAGTAAACGTATATCTCAAGTGTGTGTGACAAGCTAAGTTTTCGATCCAACAGTTGAGAAATGTTAGCTTGAATCTAAATCAGGTTTTCATCTAACGGTGAATATTGATTGCTTTGTAACTAAGGCAAAACCCTGATTTGAAGACTATATGTAGGAGACATCTAGCATTGGTCAAAACTAATCCCAACACGTCTGTGTGATACTAGTGCGCTCGCTAGAGTCGATTCTCCTCTAACCTTTAGTTTTCTTCTCTAAAACCAGGTTAACGACTTAAAGACTTCATTGGGGTTGTGAAGCCAGACCGATACTACTTTTATCGTAGTTGTGTGATCTAATCTTGCATCTTCTATCTTACGAGTACAATGTTTGATTGGCTTGAGATCGTGAGAGTTCTCTAATAGGCAAGATAAAGAAGTCACAAACATCTTCGTCTCACTGTTTCTGATTCCTCGACGTCCTCTTGTGTATTCAAGTAAGACTGTTGAGAGGCGATTGATTAATCTAGGATGTTCTTGGGGAATATAAGACATGATTATCAATTGGTTCCTGTTCACCTTAATTTCATATCTTAAGACGAAACAAAAACCTAGGGTTTTTCTGTGGGAGACAGATTTATCCTTTGATAGAATTTTATGTGTGAGACAGATTTGTTTATTATCAAGTCTGCGATTTTGGGTTGCAGCAACTCTTGGTTGTGGGTGAGATCAGCTAAGGGAATCAAGTGCGCAGTATCCTGCTGGGATCAGAGGCGTAGGAGTACTACTGTACCTTGAATTAGTGGGAGACTGATTGGGGTTCAACTATAGTCCAGTCCGGAGTTAGCTTGGAGTAGGCTAGTGTCTGTAGCGGTTTAATACAGTGTGCATTCAATCTGGACTAGGTCCTGGTGTTTTTCTGCATTTGCGGTTTCCTCGTTAACAAAATTTTTGGTGTCTGTGTTATTTCATTTTCCTCATTATATTGTTTATCTTTATAATTGAAATAATACAGGTTGTGTATTAAAGGTTAATCGATTGGAGATCCGACCTTGTGGTTGTTGATTTCATTGATTAACACTTGGACATTGTTCTTTGGTACCATCCAAGTTATTCCTTGTATTTGATAAAGACTCGCTATTGTTTTTAGCTTGAGTAAAAATCAAATCAAGAGAGAGATATTAACTCCTTGAGATACTTTTATCTAGATTGAGTCTGACTGTCTAGTTGATTCTCTAGCAAAGTATTTCGGAGTTAGTCCATACAAATTGCTAAGCGAAATATTGGGTGGTGTTGTTAGACCCCCGCTTTTTCAGATACTCTCTCGGCCCCTCAGGTTCGTACACTGACATAGGAGTCGGTGGCCTGAGTCGACTTCAACGGTTCATCGCCCGTCTGGTACGTGAGGTAAGACTCTATCCACCCACGAATCCCCTGTTAGTGGGTTATCTTTTGTGTTACAAACACGTGCACACACCAACTGCATCGTCAGATTACCGTATTAGGAAAACACGTGGTTTAGTACGGTGGACCCTCTAGGCGTTATCATCTGAAACACCACAAGCCTTAGCCTTGCACCTTTGACCAGTCTTTGATTGTAGGTATATTTTTTTAAAGGTAACCTGATCTTACCCATTTTAATCGACCCTGCATTTGCATGTACACAAAAAATGTCGAACTGGTATTACAATAGCCAATGCAACGAATATCCGACAGATTTCTAAAATGAACATTATTATTTTTAAGACCATAATGTGAAAAGTGGGGAGCATCAACCTTTTCAAGGTTATGACTCATACCATGGTGAGCCCAATTACTATCCCCATACGCACTAGTCATACGGGAAAGAAAATAAGGAATATTATAGTGCTAGTTCCTCGTCTTTGGACAATACAATCAAATTATTGAAAACTAGTCCTTATTATGATCCTTCTGCTCCTATTCTTCCTATAGAAGAGTCTCTCAAGCAGTTAACCGAGAATACAAATAGGTTTGTGTCAGAAATGAATAAACTAACTGAACCCACGAGTGAGCCTTCTTTACAAGATACTATAAGGAATTCATGTGAGTCGACTCAAAAGCTTTTGTTATAGGAACAGAAAAGAATTGCTCAAAATAATCTTAATTTCCAATATAGTGTTCCAATAGTGCCCTTGAAAATGAAGATAGTTATTCACATAATCAAGATGACGAGGTTAGAAAATACTACATGTTTAGATGAGGTTCGACCATTTTCATGCTTTTATAATGATGATTATGATGAGGATAGTGTTGATGAAGAATTTGAAATATGTAGGCATAATAATCAGGAATTTGTTACTCCAATTGATCTGTATAATGATAATGTTATTTCTAGTTCAAATCCAAATAATTTTAATGATTATTCACCTATTCCAAAGGATGAGGATTTGACTAGAGATACCCCCGTTTTAGAAGATGTGGTATTTCCTTTTGATTACGAAGCCAATAATGGTTTAGAGGAACGGGTTTCTTCTGAGAATATTTTTTTAGAGTCTAGAGATTTAGAAACATTATTCTTAGAAAAAGAAGATAGACTCGTAGAGAGTTCAAATATGAGTGAGGATGCACCTCCTATTATAACTTAGAAGAATCAATTGACCATTTTCTGGAATCTGATGACCCAGAATTTAGGGAGATTGTGACTAGTCTATCTTGTGACACTGAAAAATCTAAGTTGGGGGTAATTATCATTCTCCATGTGCCTTACCGTTGACTCTTACAAATTCCCTCACTTAGGACTTGATATATGTGCCACAACCATTTTACAAGATTATCTTCATACACGTTTTTCTGAACCTAGTGATGTTCATAAGGAAGTTCAGTTATTAGAAACCCATCCTCTGGTTGATGTGGTTTACCCATGCTATGATATCCAGATTGATTTTGTTTTCCCACGAAAAACTTTTCTTCCAATTGTGGGAATATTTGAATTTGAAATGTGTCAGTTATTAAGTTTTGAGATTAAACCTACGTACTTTAGGAGATTAAAATCGACATATTTGCTTAAGAATAACTACCACTCTCATTGTGGTCAACTGTGTGAGTCAGACCATATTGACTTTAAGGATCCTCAATTACTGAGGTTATTGTTATGTGCTTCTAAATTCTTATTTGAGTTTTTCCAGACTCTACAACATGATAATTCGGATCTTACCTATGAGGAATACAAGCCCAAAGAAATTTATTTAGACCCTTTCATAGAGCCTGAACTCGAACCACAGTTAGATGTAGTTGTCCTAAACAGGAAACTAGGAAAGGGTGTGCTCTGCTTGTTCTTGGTTTATTGCAGTTTCCTTTTGTCTGTGATAACACTTTTTTAATGCAAATGACCCACAGTTGTTCCGGTTATTGCTTTATGATATGAGGTGATTAATTCTTTCTTATGTCTGGATGAAGACGTTAAACTTAGCACTTCTTGGGAGGTAACCCATGCTCATGCAACATGGTAATATCTTTCCTTAACTCTTTTGCTTCAAATGGTAACAGTTTCTCCTTGTTCATGATTTTAATTTTATCTTTAGAACATTGAGGACATTGTTAGATTTAAGTTTGGGGGTATGGGAGAAACTTTTTAGTTGCATTATTAAACTCAGAGCCTAAATATTTGTGCCAATTAAGGATAATACTAACTGATCTAAGTGGATGAAAGCATCTTGGTTGTAGGAGTTGAGGAACCCATAAAATCATCTTGGATGGAAGCATCTAGGTTGTAGAGTGTATTCATAAAAGCACAGAGCTCAGGTGTTAGAAATAGTCCTTTTCACCTTCAGTTTTTCTTTAATTTATTTTAATTATGTTTCTCTAAGTGATTTGGTGTGGCACAACATCGAATTGTTACCACTGTTAGGGTAAAATAGAGTGATTAAGTATCAAAAAAAAAATTGAAAAAAAAAAGAGAGGAAGGGACCAGACCATCAGACCAACCAGAATAAATTCAATAAAATCGACTACTGATTCCCTTGTATATGACAGATGAGTTGATCTAGAGTTAGGATTATCGACCACTGGTTCACTTGTATATGCCATTCGTACTGATATTAGTCAGACCAATATCTCGGTCCATTAGGATAGGTTCGTCTCGGCAGTGGCCTTCAGACAGATATGGGAAACACCGTTCACCTTACTCAACATCAAAAATCATCTATGTTTTTCTCTATATCCATCTTCTTGATCTATTCATGTGATTTGTTTGACTCCGGATATTGATGTCCATAGTACGACTGTCTGAGTAGAGCTATGTCACTTATATATGAATTTTAGTATGCTTGAGTGCAAACTCGTGTACAACAATTGGAATTCGCATCAGGGTACTTCCTCCTGTAGTCAATGAGAGTAGGCCAACCAAGGAGATTCTTTAGTGTTGTTCCAAGGTTCTGCATAGGTAGCTAGGGTTTGGAGTAAAGGTTTTATGGGCACATCTCTGGTAAACCCTCCGGAGACTATAACTCGGCCACTAGGGCCACCTAGGGGTTTAAAGGCTTGTTGTACACGCTAAGTGCAATCGCGATGCCTGTGACAGTGAGTTAGGATTTTATTTTCTGAATTAAATTTGCTCGAGGACTAGCAAATAATAAGTTTGGAGATATTTGATAGACACATTTATGTGTCTAAAATGATCTCAATTATATGTATTTTTAGTTCTCGATTTTGTATTTATTATAATTTTTATGTCTTTGTAGGTGTTTTTGGAGAAATAAACTTTTGCGGAGAAATTGGCTCGAAAAGTGGTATTTGCGCTCGCGGGAAAAATTACTAAAGGCACCCAGAAGACGTACTACAGGCACCCCAGAAATATGTTGGAGACGCCCCAGAAAAGTTATATTTACAACCTATAGGAATTTTTATCTATACCCCCAGATGGATAAGGGGTACCCTCTTTACTATTTACACCCCCACTGTTATGGGCAGCCAACTGTTGGATAAGGGCCACTCCTTTCTTCACGGTTTAACTAAAATAAATGGCGGGAAAGTTTGTTGCAAACTGCGTAATTATCTGGGTCGAATTTGGACGAGTTTGTGTTGGTTTTAATCACAAATTTGGATAAGTTTAGTCCTGTTACATTGAAACAGGGTTGATATGTGTCTTAAAACCGAATAAAGAGGAGACTTGCACGTATGTTTCACTACACAGGGGAAGAAGGATATTTCGAGATATTTTTGGGTTTATTTTGTGTTAGTTGCGCATAGATAAGGAAAGAACGATCTCTGTGGATTTGATACTATCCTTGAGATATTCTGGGACGTTGATTTTACTTGGAGACCCATATTTGAATGAAATTCGATAAAACAGGGGAGATGATATTCACGGGTTGTTATCTGTTATATGTGGAAATTACGTGGGACTGGTAAGAAGTCATACTCTCCTAGGATTCGCATATGGTCTAGTTTAGAATGTATCTAACAAGAAAAATATGCGCAAGGAAGATTGACAGAGAAGAGAGAAGAAAAAGGCAGTAAAATCTACTGAAAGAAAATAAAATTATTCTTGAGATTTTCTCGAGATATTTAGGGTCTTGCGTGTATAAATAGGAGAGGGGTGCATCCAGAAAACATTATCGAGCGTTGGGGGAGCCAACAGAAGGTTGTAGAGCCGAGAAGAAGAAGTGCAGAGAATCATATCTGCTGCAGCACGAAGAAGAAAAAGAAGGAAGAAACCGTTACCTATTCTTTCAAAATTCAATATATTTGTAACAATTTTCCAACAATTATTAATGTTAGGGTTTCTCTGTAAAATTCGGCTCTGTAACAGCGGGTTCTGTAACAAATATATTTGTTACGAGATCGATTTTTCTTCCATAAAACACCACTATTCAGCCATGATTTATTATTTTGAGCGTGTTCTTGATATGATGAGCTAAAACCAAACACTGGGATGACGGAGTAAGCCATTCTTCACGCATGTGGTAACTATTAATTCTTTTATGACTTTTATTAAATGATTGTGATTTCAATTGATGGGTCATGCTTTCTTAAGTGTTTTGATATCTCGTGCTTTAGATATACAATCATTACTTTCAAAATCTATTTTTGGCAATGAATTAAAGTCAATAAATTATTATTTTGAGCTATTAATGTCTAGAATTATTAGTTGAACCACATGAATATGGGAATTGGTGGAATCCTGGGTCTCAGTACCTCTCGATATTGTGACAATCTTGTATATATATTTTCTTTATTTTTAGTATTAAGTCTTAAATCGAGTCTGCACAAGTCCGAGTTGAACGAACTTTATTTACCACTTAAAAGCTACATCAACTGGTACAATTCCTTTGGATCGTGTTCCAAACAGCAAAGGAACAATGAATCTGTTTGGTAACAACTCTATTGATTCTTTCAATATAAAGATATCTTAAGTCATACGCAAAGGTTGTTCCGTTTAATCTAATAAACAATAACTACCAAAGTAGTTAGATCAATCTATCCAATAACTACCAAAGCAGTTAAGTTTAGATTCGCAATCAATCAATATAGATCTCAACGAGAAACTATAAAGCGATGTCGATCTCATGCAACTAATCAATCGAATAAATCCGATTCTAGTGGGATCCCATCCGATCAAGGTTTGTGCACACACAAAGATATGAGAATTAATAAGAAATTTTCTTCATCTTCAAATATTCTTTAATCTTCAATAAAAACCTGCACAACACCACTTGAATCTCTTGTGATCAATCACACACTGAACAGAGTCTGTTAACCATGGATTATCATAAGATGTCTTTAGATCTAACAACAGTTCTAAAGATCCCGTCGATACTTCGATCTAGTTTGAGTGAATCTTATATCAGAAGAGAAGATTCTCAAGCATAAACAAACTAGGAGAAATCAAAGTTCAACAACCGTTAGTCAATCAAATCAATCGAAAACTAATAATAAACTGCAATTATCTAGATTCCCACCAACGGTACTTGTAGAGCTTCCCAATCCCAAAGAAGTCTTTAAAACGAGCGGTCGTAAGAGATTTCGCCTAATTAAGGTACTTTCCTCTACGAATAGACGGCTCCACCAGTAACAACACAACTAGGTAGTTTTGCTGGCTCTGAGGATTAGTTTGCTTGAAATGCAAATTTCAATATTTATAGACCAAGGAAGTTTGGACCCCAAGGAATTTCCAAAACCGAATGTTGTCAAAGATATGCAATAAATTTCTAAATTCGGTTTTCATAATTCCTGGAAATGCGCAAATATTGACCGAAATCTCAGTAGAAAATCTCCAACTAGTAAATGCACATTACTAATGTTTATTTTCTGAAGATATGTATTTTAATTGCTGGAAATTAAAAGCATATAATACTAAAAAACTTAATTAAAAGATTCTCAATTTATTTCGATCCGAGATTCTTTCCTTTAGCTATTAAGGAATATCTTTGAACAATAAAATGTAAGAGTTACTGCACATGTTCAAATTATGTGTACATCTTTACTTTGTAAATCCTTTTTCATACAATCTTGGAACCGATTTTCCACACTTCCAAACGAGTTTAGAATTGGTTCATCTGATTTCCAAGAACTATGTGATTGATCAAACACATTCAATCACCATTCATGGGTTTAACGGTTCTACCAAAACCAATTTTGGTTCTACCTCCATGTGGGTGCTAGGATCGGTCACACTAGTTACCAAAAGTTGGTTGACTAGGTACTAGGATCGGTTACCACATATTTATGGTATCTAACTTGTATTCGGTTGCACAAGTTATAGGATCGGTCACACCAATTAATAAAACTTGTTAACCTACTACAAGGATCGATTACACATCTTGCGATTAGTCCCAACCAAGTTCTAGGATCGGTTACCCAATGACTAGGAATGGTCACACCAATTACAAATATCGATCATACCATCTCAGGTGATTACTTAAGATCAGTTTCACTAATAAAAGTCATACCAATACAAAAGTCAGGCCTTGTGAATATTTGTACCAAGATACATAAACAAGTTATGAGCGGTTATACTAAACACACATATTGGTAATCCAAAGTTTTGCAATGAATAACAATACCAATAAGCCTAGCGATTTCCCTTTCGATTTATAAAACAAGTTTATAAATTATACTTCCTTTAAACGAATGTAAAACATTGTTTCCTAGGACGAAATATTCACCCATACACATACACATAATCACAATAGCATTCATACGATTATGTCGATGTCTTATATACGAAGTTCAAAAGATAGACGTAATATTTCGTATTGTAATTCCTAAATACTATGTCTAACTAGAGTATAATCATTCACAGCTTCACAGTTATGTTTTTAATATGCACGACTTGAAAGTTACGTTAGGAATGAAACAGATCAAGTCAAATATTACTAACATTAAGTGGAAGGATGATGTCGTCGTTGTAGTTATTTACTTCTTCACATTCTTCAAGTATTCACGTAATCCTTGTAAGTCTCATATCCTAGTAACTTTCTCACTAACCTATACGAAGTTGACTCTAGTAAATAATCAAGTGACTCTTTAAATGAGTTTTGATTCACCAAAATATGACAATCAATCTTGACATACCAATGCTTGGTGGGTTCAACCGAGCTATGCTCTAACACTTGTGTTGGTCACAGCATTGAACACGGATGTTCTGACTGTGTTCTGATCATGATCAAGAACTCTTAACTTTCCAATGAGTGAGTTTCTGGAAAGTGTATCAAGGTTATTTCCTTCAACGATGGCATGCTTTTTAGAATCGTATCTAGCTGGCAACGATCTGAGAATTTTCATCAACGTCCATTTCAGGAATAGTCTTACCTAATGCAAAAGATGCATTAACAATTTCAGACACTTTGTGATTAAACTCATCAAACGAATCTTTATCAGTCATACGAAGGTTTTCCCAATCGGAATTTAGGTGTTGAATCCTAGCTTCCTTTTCAGAGGTATTCCCTTCAAATAGGGTTTCTAAGATATCCCAAGAATCTTTAGACCGAGTGCACGTAGTCACATGGTGCTGAAGATCTGGGGTAATTGTTAGAGCACTGCTCGGTCGAACTCGCAAGCGTTGCTATCTCAATCTTATTGTCAAGTTTAGTTGCCAAAACTATAAGTCTTCATTTCTAGTCTCCTTATAATTATGTCTCGGATTAGGATAAAATATGTAATTGAGCTTTAGACTTCACGACGTTCATCGATTGAATAAGAAAAACTACTAAGGGGAGCTTGTGGAACTTCATCAACAAAAGGTATGTGGAGACTTGAACTCATCTATCACTCAGAAGTCTATTTCTATTCTATCTCCTATTGAGACAAAAGTCATATAGCTATATAGACTTTGTATTATACACATTTGATATTTCGAGCAGAGTTTAACTCGCTTATAAATTTCTCGAAATATGTGTTGGTAAGCTTTCTCTTTAACTAAGTTCATCTTTATTCTTGACGAAATTAAAAAGATAATCCAACCTTTAGTTGTTGATATAAATTGATTGACTCTTGGATATTGGTCTTTGGCACCATCCAAGTTATTTCTCATATTAATCCGCTCAGATTTCCATCTGTTCGATTGCAGATTGATTTGAGAAATTGAGATATAACTCTTGGATGTATTTTCCTTTGATTGAGTCTGACTGTCTAGTTGATTCTCTTGGAAACATATTGGAGTTAGTTCATACATATTTCCTAAACGAAATATAGGGTGTGGTTGTTAGACCCCCGCTTTTTTAATTGGTATCAGAGTAGGCAAACACATTTAAGACCTCATATGTCTGTGTTTGTAGCGATCTTACTCTATGGACAGAAGTGATATCTCTATAAACGTACCACCAGTCTTCGATGGCTTGAATTACTCATGGTGGAAAATTGATATTCGTGTTGTTTATGGCTATGATCCGCCGGTTGTTACAAAAGGCGATGTAACTGTTCCAAAGGATATTGGTAGATATGAACCTGACGAGAATCTGCAAAATTCTGATGGTTTAAATGATATTATACATGCCATTACCCTAGATCTTCTTCACCATGTGACTACGTGCACTAATTCTAAAGAATCCTGGAACATCTTAGAAACTGTATTCGAAAGAAATTCCTCTGAGAAAGAAGCTAGGCTTCAAAACCTAAATTCTGATTGGGAAAACCTTAGTATGGATGATGAAGATTCATTTGATGAGTTTAATCAGAAGGTGTCTGAAATTGTTAATGCATATTTTGCATTGGGTAAGACTATTCCTGAAAAGGACATTGTGATGAAAATTCTCAGATCATTGCCAGCCAAATACGACTCTAAGAAGCATGTCATCGTTGAAGGAAATAACCTTGAAACACTTTCAAGAAACTCACTCATTGGAAAGTTGAGAGTTATTGATCATGATAAGAACATAGTCAGAACGTCTGCGTTCAATGATGTGACCAACTCAAGTAGTTCTCCTTGCTTGTCTTGGGCTGATGAATGTTGTTCAAATCATATTGATCCTGACATGTCATTGATTTTACAAAAGATCAAGGAAATTGTGAGAAGAAGCAAAAGATTTGAGGGACATCTTTCTCTCTCTAATGCTTCAGATGATTCAATACAAAGAAAATCATTTCAGTTGGTCAATCTGCATACTTCCAAAGTTTGCACAGAAATTTCAGCTTTCACAACAGAAACTTCCTCTATCTCAAATTCTGATTCAGAATGCGAGGCTGACACTGAGATTTTTAAATTCTTGGATAAAAATGAAGAATTCACCAGGAAAATCATTAACTAAAAATGAGTTTGAAGAAACTTGAATCATCAGTTAAGGTGAAAGATATTGAGATTGACTGTCTTAATGATGAATTCACCAGAACGCTATCCTTAAAAGAAAAAGGGATTAATACTCTTAATTGTTACCTACGAAGGTTATCTGGAAGTTCTGACAATATTTCAACAATGTTATTCGGTCAGACATCTTTTGGAAACACAAATGGTTTAGGGTTCAAAAGCAAGACTGTGAGCACAAATAATTCCTTTGTTCCGTCCGGTTTTGGAACTGTGGATATTAAAAGTTGTGATAAATAGGAGCCAAATCTGTAAGACGAAAATTCATCTCTGAAGTGTATGTTTTGTGGAAATGCAAGTCATGTTAAGAGTAAGTGTTGTAAATTCAAGAGGAACAACAAAGGAAATGTCAAACTTCAGAATGACATGCAAAGGATGAATATGGTTTTGGGCAATCAACAGGGAACTCTTGACGACAAAAAGAAGTCTAAGAGAACCATAGTTGTGATATCAATATTCTGCAGGGTATGTGTCGCGTTCCTGGTGGTCGTATGCAGGATAACTGTGTAGACCTCGCTACACAGACGAATCTAAGTAGGAGAAGACACCTTCGAGATACACTTTATCCGATCCCAATGAGCGATACCTCGACGGCTAAGATGAAAAAGTAGAACCTAGTCTAGAGAGGGGCAGCTGGCGAAGGGACAGAAGTAGATGACATGTCCAATCAGCATTTAATGCACAAATATATTATCTTCACGCCTAACCAAAGCACGTGTAGAGAGATGAGATGGCGGAATATGACTGGAAAAGGCTAGCAGTGAACGAAGGTACAATCTGTACTGAGGCTGGGTAGTTCCCGAAGGAACGTGGGTCAGCTGAGGTGGCAGAGTCCAACTGGAGAGAGCAAGCGGTGAACGAAGGTATCATTTGTACGAAAGGTATATCAGGAGACGATGGACCCAAAGGCAGCAAAGATATATTTGGAGCAGAAGTGACTATAAATACCAAGCTTCACCAACAAAAAAGGATATTCAATACCTAGGAGAAGAAGATCTAGTCTTAAGCTTATACCTCTTTAATGTTTAGAACTTAAGTATTTACTTCAGATTGAGTTTTCTCTATTACTTTGGGAAGCATTTAAGATCTTTGTAACCACCACAACTTAAAATAAACAATCACTCATTACCCGGTGGACGTAGACAAAAGTCGAACCACGTAATCTCTTGATAACTTAATAGCAATTACTTTATATTTGTGTTCTTAGTTATTATCTTGATCTTGAGTATCTCTTATTACTTAGCATAATCAGTTCAACTGAGGTATCAGTACTACTTAGTATCTGATTCTCTGAGATGTATACATTACGTAGACTATGGGAAAATTAGTAGTCACAGTTTGGCGCTAAAAGGTTTTTGCTCACCAACTTGAGTTTTTACGTTCCTTTATTTTTTAACTTACACATCTTCATTGTCAAAGAGATCTGAGAATAACAAGGGTGTATCTCACTTTCTAGTGATCCTTTCATCCATTATTTACGTAAGTTCTTTGAGCTCATAACCTCTAAAGACTTGCAACCTTACAGATCTACAAAAGTTTCTGCGAAAACGCATTCAAAAAACGTTAAAATTTTTGTTTTGTACTAAAAACAACCTTTTCCGATAGAGTATCCTTTAGATATGAGTACCTCCGGGCACTGAGGAATCTCAGTGAGAATTTAAGGAGAAAAAATCTTACAAAGCATTTAATAACCCCCTTTCTTGGAAGATCTGACACCTTTTTTAAATTGTTTTCAACATTTAAGGTTGTTTTTTCCAAGGGTGTCATAAGAAATTAAATAGCCATCTTTTCAGACGTCATTCTAGTATTTTTTCTGAAAAAGCTGCTTAGCCGTTTTCTGTGTCAGAGCATTAATTGCTACATTTAACGAAGACACCCTAGAAGCGAACTTTGTCGTTTTTTCTGTAACCACAGGGTAGAAAAACGCCGAAAGTATGCAGAAACCAAGTGATGTACCAACAAGTTCATGACCTGCTATTACAAGAGGCAGATCTCAAAACCTGTCTCGTACAAATCAAATGAACGAAGCGGAGGATGGACAAAGCGAGATAGCAAGAAGAACGGCTGCTAACAAACCACCTACTCCTACTGAAGGGATGTGGAAAACATCGGGAGCACAACCACTTTATGGCATGTCGTTACCGGAGCGTCCCCATGTTACAAAGCCACCTGCGGCTAACGAAGGGTTGCCCAAAACCTTAGCTCCTACGGGACGAGGGTTGGGAAACCTTACTCCAATACAGATAGATCCCGATGCTCCGGTGATAGAAGAAGGCGTGGATGACTCTGAGGATCCAGCTGATAGCACTCCTCAGGGTGGTGGAATCCACAATGAAGAACAAATAGCAGCGCAGATAGCAGCTTTGCTACTACGTAACAAGGAGCACGAGGATGCAATGCACGTGATGGCTCAGGAAAACCAGAACATGAAAGATATGCTAGAGGTGCAGATCGAAGTTTCCCAAACTCACCCTCCTTTGAAGAAGGGTGAGCAGGAGCTATCTCAGGAAGACGAAGGGGGGATCTTAACCCATCAAAGGATAACCCACCAGGGGGAGCCAGGAGAGCACGACATGATCCGGACGAGATGGATCCAACTTACAAGCCCTCTCAGTCTTATTATGATGAGACATTTTCCAAAGATGCTCACAATGTGAACATGGTCATGGAGAAATTGGAGAAAATGCGGAAAAAAATACAAGGATTGAAAACTGGTCGCGCAGAAGCAAGGCTAGAAGAGGTACTCCAAGAAGCGACAACATCTCCGTTGTCCTTTCGCATTTGAGGGAACCTATCCCTGCGAAATGCTAGGTACCTATGTTTCAGGCGTACAATGGTACCTCAGATCCCGCAGCTCACCTACGGTACTATACTCGTGTCCTTGACCATTGGGAAAGAGATGAGGTGGTACTTTGTAGGTACTTCCCTGCAAGCTTGACGAGATCAGCATTGGCGTGGTACGACAACTTACCAGCACACTCAATTGACTCTTTTGGGCAGTTGTCTACGGTATTCTCGGAAACATACATGTATAACAAATCTACGAAGGCAGGGTTAGATAGGCTATTTGCTTTAGCTATCGGACCCCGGGAAACATTGATGCAGTACACAGACAGATGGCAAAAGACGTGCCAAGCAATCGGGAAAGTTAATCCTGAAATTAGCATTAATTGCTATAAGTACGGAATTGATAGAACCTCATCTATCTTCGTGGATCTCTACAATCGAGCTCTCGATTCCGAAGGGGCGCTTCGGGTCATCCAGGATCGCTACACCAGGCTTGAAGAAATTCAGAAGAACAACCCCAGGGCGCAAACAAAAGTAAGAACGGCTCCGCAACGACCAAACTCTCTGAAGCTAATTCCGGAGCTACTTAAGCGGAAAAATAACTGTGTAGCCCTTGTTACAGGGTCTCGAGAAGAAACCTAAGGTTAAAGGAGAATCGACTCTAGTTATGCAACTAGTAACACACAGGAGGTGTGGGGATTAGGTTTCCAAGTAGCTAGAGTTCTCCTTTATATAGTTTTCAAATCAGGGTTTGCAATCCTAGTTACCTTGGTAACAAAGCATTCAATATTCACCGTTAGATGAAAAACCCGATTCAACCAAGTTAATATCTTTCAACCATTAGATCGAACTTAGCTTGTTACACATAAATGAAATGTACCCTCATTTGGGTTTATGTAACCGTACCTAAACGTGTACACCATGTTGGTTCACAAATAATTAACCGAGGTTAGCCATATGATCACTCTCATATCAACCTTATTCATCTTAACCATAACTAGTTCAAATGACTCAAATGAAACTAGTTAAAGAGTTGTTCAATTGCTATATTCTCATAGAATTATACAAGAACACAATTGAAGCAAAATCGGTTTGATTCACTCGAATCAATCATGAACATTATAGCCACGGTTTGCAAAGATTGCATTCCTTATTATATAAATGTTTATGTTCATGTTTAAAACCAATTTTAGAACTTTAACCTTCAAGTATGCAAACGGGTACCCATACTTGAAATACCCGGACTGAGATTGAGTTACGCCAATATGAAAACGGGTACGCAAACTTCAAATCCCAGCAGAAATTCTCGGACATGAACCTGTACGCCAGTACGCAAAGGGGTACGCATACTTAGGTTCCCGGATTTCTCAAACAAACAGGTATGCAAACGGGTGCGCATACTATGGTTCCCGGACATGGATTACATATGTGCAAGAGTGCACAACATGACATATCCAATAATGGTTAAGTGTTCTAAACTCTTATTTCAATCATTGAAACTTTCTTAGAGGATGACAATAGCCGTTTTTTACACACTATTAGCATCAAAGCAATTTTCCAGTTATTGAAATAATCATTACGAAACATTCCAAGACAACACCAAATGATTGTATCACACAAACCATGTAAGATGTTACTCGGAAATTTTTACATGATATAAGATGAACTTGGTCGAAGCGAAAGCTTGCCAACACATATTTCGAGAAATATGTAAGCGAGTTAAACTCAGCTCGAAATCTCAAATGTGTATATAGAAAACTATATCGTAATACGACTTATGTCTCAATATAGGAGATATAATAGAAATAGACTTTCCAAGTGATAGATGAGTTTAAGTCTCCACATAACTTTTGTCGATGAAGATCCACAAGCTCCCTTTAGTAGTTCTTCGTCTTCAAATGATGAACGCCGTGAAAACTAAGCTCAAGTACACAATCTATATCCTAGTCCGAGACAACTATAAATAGGCTAGAAATCAAGACTTATAGTTTTGATCACTAACATTGACAAACATGCTTGAGATAGCAACGCATGCGAGTTCGACCGAGCAGTGCTCTAACAATATGAATTTTTGAATCTAATTTACTTAAGAAAGATATACACTCTGGTTAGGTGAAACCGTAACCGAACCGTGTAAAAAGTCTATGTCCAACATGGTTAGACGAAACTAGTCGATTTGAACTTAAAAGCTTAATACTCATTTTCATGAAAACTTAAGACAGTAATCTTGAGTCACAATCATGTGATCAGATAAGTCTAGCGTTTTTAGAGAATTAATCAAATATTAATTATCTCGTATAAAAAATTTAATCGTACTTGAAGATAATCGACATGGTTAGTAAATGCACAAAGTACAAATACCATAGTCGTTCGTGACTCAGGTAAGTCAGAGTACGTGTACCGGTTTGTAAACATTTAACCAAACTAAGTTCCGGAGTCAACATATTTTTTTAAGTATGCGTACCGGTTTGGAAACCTTAAGATGATGACCGGTTCCGAAGTCCACATTACTATATTGGTTTGCGTACCGGTTTGGGTACTTAAACCGAGTTCAGGAACACATAACTATTTTGATTTGCGTACCTGTTTGTAAACTAACCAGGTTTCGTAACCACAGTTCCTAAATGGTTTGTCTACGAGTATGCATACCGATCCGGTTCACGAG
Organism: Papaver somniferum; assembly: GCF_003573695.1. Taxonomy (NCBI): domain Eukaryota; kingdom Viridiplantae; phylum Streptophyta; class Magnoliopsida; order Ranunculales; family Papaveraceae; genus Papaver; species Papaver somniferum. Next base: position 106,933,970 of record NC_039362.1, on the reverse strand, counting down.
TTGAACAGATTTTCACATGATATACATAAGAATATGCGTACCACAAATCTGCAAGTCGATATATAGCTATTCCACTACGTGTACGAATACATGTAATACAGGTTAAAACTTAACAGTTTTCCCAGTTTGTAAGACTGAAAACACTGTCTTGTATCCAAATCTATACTAGTTCTATATTTCTGTCTATATCGATTCAAAACATTTTTGAATAACATCAATGACACATATCACTGTTCCAGGCTATTCTCGAACGATAAAATTTGAATCATGATTCTGATTCGAATAATAAATTGTCCTTCACCGAAATTCATCCAGTATGAATAAATGTTCATTAAGCTTAGTCATTATATTTCGAGAACTAATTATCAAGATAAACTTGACATGAAATTCTTGTCTATACATAATAGTCTAATTAGTTATGTGGCATCGTCTCAGTAATAGAAAAGTGAATATAACTTGAGAAATAGGTGGTTCGGTCTTCACTTACCTTTTGTTGATGAAGTTCTCCAAAAGCTTCGGTTGATCTTCACCTTCAAACGGTAAAACACAATGATGACTCTCGTGATCCTCTGTTTCTCAACTAGATTTTTATCCTAGTCCGAGACTTAACTAATTGTAGACTAGAATTCAAGATATAGTTTTGACAACTAAATTTAATAACAAGCTTGAGATAGCAACACTTTTGAGTTCGACCGAGCAATGCTCTACCAATCTCCCCCTTTGTCAATTTTAGTGACAGAACTATCAATACATATGGATAAAAAATAAAGCTTAAAAACCTTCTTGAATCCATCATGTCTTGATTTCCTTGGCTTCTTCAACTCCTTGAACTCTTCATAATTTCAAGCTGCAATGATTCTCAACGTGTTGAACTCAGCATCGTTTTTGTTGAAGAACCGTATCCATGGCGATAACAACTTTTGAAAAAAAATATTCTCAATCGTCATTATACAGAAAGATAGTATTATTCTTTCTCCAAAGTTCAATTGTATCCCAACTCTGAAGTAATACTACGGTGATATGTTTCTCCACCTTAATCAATACTTACATCTTTTGCATAATAGGTGAAACCTATAGATTATTGATTCAATCCCCCTTACATAATGATTCGTAAACCATATGTATGTAGTATGAAATTACTAAATTATTCTCCCCCTTTTTGTCAATAAAATTAACAAAGATACGAAAATCGTGGGATCATAATGAATACAATCAAAAGATATGTCAAGTTTTAAGGAAGTTTTGAGATTCCACATTATAACATAGTTAAAATGCAACTCCTCATATCAACTTTTTTAGATTATATCACATAGTAAGAATTACTTAGCGCTCATCTAGGAGATTTAAGATACAAGTATCCCCTTTCAAATTCCACAGCCACACTCCCCACAAAGATATAGCAATCACGCACAAGTTCATTTAAAAACTCTCCCCCATTTGATGTCATTCCCAGTAGAACAACATGAGTGACCTTGCTTTATAAAAAAAAAAAATTGTTGGACCTTAAAAAATCACATGGATTTGTATCAGAAAATCGAATTAAAATAATCTCAACGCCAGTTACATACGAAAAGATAATTTTGATCGGTATGACTCAACATAAGAATATCTTACGGAGTGTGTCAAGCAATAAAAACACAAAAATGTGATCACGAGTAGATCAATACTGCGAGAAAATTCTCAAAGAGTTTGTTTTATTTTCCGTTTACATAAAACACAATAGATTTAACTTCTGAGCATATATAAAATATTAACTCGATTCACGAAAAACATAAAAACACAAATATTTTATAAGACTTTTGCAATAATTAAACCAATAATGATTACATACTGCAAGTTCGTCTTCCAACAACTCTAGAATTTAAATAAATAAATCTAAAAACATGCAAGATGAAAACTGTTGGAAATAGCTTGTGTAATCACAATTTTTGTTATACCAAACCCTAGTTATCCTTCTTATAAGTAAGAATAAATTCTCACAAGAAGTTTCCTAGACTGCATGTTTAGATAAGGTTCCACCATCTTTGTATTACTATGACGATGGGGACAGTGTTAATGAAGAATTTGAAATGTGTAGTCATAATGATGAGGAAATTGTTACTCCAACTGAGCCTTATAGCGATAATCAAAATTTTAGTTCGAATCCAAATAATATTGATGATTATTCACATATTCAAAAGGAAGAGGATTTTTCTAGAGATGCCATAATTTTAGACGGTGTATTATATACTTGTTGTTATGAAGCAGATGATGGTTTAGAGTAACGGGTTTATCCTGAGACTAGTGTTTTAGATTCCAATGATTCGAAAACAATAGTCTCTGCTAAGAATGATAGAATTGTAGAACCGCCTGATTACAATCTAGAAGAAACAAAAGATCATTTTTATAAATCCCATAATTTAGAAATTAAGAAAATAATGACTAGCCCGTAAAGGACACTGACCACTCTAGGTTTGGTGAATATCATTCTCCCTATAGTTTACTTTTGACTCTTATCTTCGTACACGATTTTCCGAGCCTGATTTTGTCCAAAATAAAATTCAGTTGTGAGAAACCCGTCATACTGTTGATGTGGTTTACCAGGATCATGATTCCATAATTGACTTTGTTGTCCCATCAAAATTTTACTTATCAAATATGAGAATGTGAGAATTTGAAATATGTCGCTTCATATTTGTTGGGAATGAGACAAATAATTTCAGAAAGTTAGAATCGACACATCATGGTATGAATGACCACTTCTCAAACCAAATCCATTCTGGTCAATTTTTTGAGTCAAAGATGATTGACTTTAAGGATCCACAACTATTTCGATTATTATTGTATGATACTTATATTGTGACTAATCATTTCTGGGTATGGTTGAAGACTTTAAACTTAACGCTCTATGGGAGGCACCCCATATGGTCATGATACACTCATTCATGTGGTAATATATTTCCTTATCTCCTTTAAATTTTTATATTAATTTATTCTTTGTTCATGGTTGTACTCATTTATCTTTAGAACATCGAGGACTATGTTCAATTTAGGTTTGAGGGTAAAGGAGAAATTTTAGTTGTACCAAAAAAAAAGTTCAAAATCTAGAGTCACATATTATCCGTTTAGCTAAGTTTACATATTGTTTCTCACCGAAAAGATGGAAATTAGAATTGTTAGGGAATTTGACATTCTAGAGAGATAGTAGAGAATTTGACATTCTTGAGAGACTATAGAGAAATTGACATTTTGGAGAGATAATGAACCTTTGAGAGGGTAATCATGATGTACCTAACCATCCATGTTGGAGAGACAATTAGGCCAAAAAGAAATGCCAGAAAAACAGAACAACCTCATCATGTGGTCTTAGTTTCTGGATTACGACTCTCTGTCAACATAAACTTTTCATCATCAACAAACGGAGCAACATCAAAATCTATGAAGAAATTTGAAGAGTTCAAGGTTTATAAGTAACAATACAAGGAAGAGAAAAATTAAAAATCAAAGTGGAATATTTAGTACAAGAGCGAAGAAAATCAAACGATGTGAGTTGTTGAAGTTTATGATACCAAGACATTACAAGTTGTGAAGATCCAAGTAGTCAAAGTCCTTGTCTCATTGCCATGGCTTCTGGTCTTTGACATAAAGAAGGAAGGTTGTAATAACGAAAGAGACATTTTCTAATGAAGATCTAGCTAGTGGAAAGGCATTCTTCAATCAAAAAGAAAGAAGAGAAAGAGAGTTCACTGGGAGTTAGCGCCTACGCTTGCTTGTAATTTTCTTCAAAAATAAATAAGAAAATCGAGAAAAAAAATAATAATATTTGTTTAGTATGTATATCGTTCAAAAAGGTCATGGGAAAGAGAAATCTATAAGACGAGAAGAAATTGAGGAGAAGATTTAATACAATGTCAAAGTTCTATGAAGTTTCAGAGTTTACCATCAACAGCTGAAGCCGAAGTCGACGATTGAGCACTACGAGAAAGTCGGAGAGAAACACATATTGGTTGCTTTGTTAGTCCTCTTTTCATATGGTACAAGACCTCTCTGGCACTGGTTCAACCCTTCACAAATACTCTTTCTACCCGTTGTTGAACGGATAAAACCAGATGTTGAGCTGGTCTCTCCCTCCCGATATTAATTCCACTGTGGAGTGGACATATCTCCGCTATTGAGCGGAAATCTCTCTCTCGATGTTGTTCCAGTTATTTAACGGATCTCTCTCTTCCAGTTGTTTAATAGATTTCTCTCGTTGTATAACAGATACACTGACAAATGTTTTTCTCTTGCACTTTAATCACTTGGCGATAGGTTGAGAAACTTTATGTACTCATAGCATTTTGGATACTTGTGACTAGTTAGGATTTACTGAAAAAGCGGGGGTCTAACAACAACACCCAATATTTCGCTTAGCAATCTGTATGGACTAACTCCGAAATACTTTGCTAGAGAATAAACTAGACAGTCAGACTCAATCTAGATAAAAGTATCTCAAGGAGTTAATATCTCTCTCTTGATTTGATTTTTACTCAAGCTAAAAACAATAGCGAGTCTTTATCAAATACAAGGAATACTTGGATGGTACCAAAGACCAATGTCCAAGGATCAATTAATATCAATCAACAACCAAACGTTGGATTTCCAATTGATGATAACGAACGCACAACCTGTATTATTTCAATTATATAAAATATAATGCGGAAAATAAATAACACAGACACCAGAAATTTTGTTAACGAGGAAACCGCAAATGTAGAAAAACCCCGGGACCTAGTCCAGATTGAATACACACTGTATTAAGCCTCTACAGACACTAGCCTACTGCAAACTAACTTCGGACTGGACTATAGTTGAAACACAATCAGTCTCTCACCGATCCAAGGTACAGTTGTACTCCTACGCCTCTGATCCCAGCAGGATACTGCGCACTTGATTCCCTTAGCTGATCTCACCCACAACCAAGAGTTGCTGCAACCCAAAATCACAGACTTGATAATAAATAGATCTGTCTCACACAGAAAAGTCTATCAAAGGATAAATTTGTCTCCCACAGATAAACTTTAGGTTTTGTTCCGCCTTTTGATATAAAATCAAGGTGAACAGGAACCAATTGATAATCCAGTCTTATATTCCCGAAGAATAACCTAGATTAATCAATCACCTCTCTACAATCCTTCCTGACTACACAAGCAGATTGTCGAGGAATCACAAACAGTGAGACGAAGATGTTTGTGACTTCTTTATCTTGCCTATCGGAGAACTCTCACGATCTCAAGCCAATCAATCGATTGTACTCGTACAATAGAAGATGCAAGATCATATCACACAACTACGATAAAAGTAATATCGGTCTGGCTTCACAATCCCAATGAAGTCTTTAAGTCGTTAACCTGATTTTAGAGAAGAAAATCACAGGTTAATGGAGATCGACTCTAGCGGGCGCACTAGTAGCACACAGACGTGTGGGGATTAGTTTTGCACAATGCTAGATGTCTCCTTTATATAGCCTTCAAATCAGGGTTTTTCCTTAGTTACAAAGCAATCCTTATTCACCGTTAGATGCAAACCTGATTTAGATTCAAGCTAATATTTCTCAACCTTTAGATCGAAAACTTAGCTTGTCACACACACTTGGGTAGACGTTTACTGGGTTTGTGAAAACCATGCCCAAACGTGTACGTGTATGTTGGTTCAACATAGTAACCCAAAAGGTTAACCATATGAGCATTTCATATTAACCTTGTTCTTCTTCACGATAACTAGTTCAATTGACTCAAATGAACTAGTTAAAGAGTTGTTCAATTGCTATGAGATCTTATGTAACTACACAAGACACAATTGAAACAAAGATGATTCGATTCGATAGAATCGGCTCATGAACATTATAGCCACGGTTTGCATAAAGCATTCCTTAGTAATTTAATGTTTCATGTTCAGAGCACATCGTTAGATCATAACCTCTTAAGTTCACAAACAAGTTCGCGGACTTAAGTTAATCGGTCGAGTTTTCCAAACTCAGCAGAAATTCTCGGAAAGAGAACTTCCGCCAGTTCGCGGACTGGGTTCGCGGACTTAGCACACAAACGAGTTTTGGAAAATCCAGCAGAAATTCTCGGTCGAGAACTTCCGACAGTTTGCTGACTGAGTTTGCGAACTAGGTTCGCGGACTTGGCAAGCCAATTCCATAATCCTCCCGATTTCTCTTGATCAACAAAGTTCGAAAAATTCGGTTCAAGGAATACAAGGTTATGTAATCTAAACTCTTATTTCAATCATTGAGACATTCTCAGAGGACGCTATGTAGCCGTTATTCACAGACCGATTCACGTCAGAGCAATTCTCAAAGTGATTGAAACTTTTCATGACTTTCGTCACTAGGTGAAGATAAACTTGATCAAAGCGAAACGCTTTACCAACACACGATTTCGAGATAAAAGATAAGCAATGAATGCTCAGCTCGAAATGTCAAATGTGTATGATCTAGTCTATATAGCATACGACTTTTGTCTCATAAGAAGTAGGAGATAGAAGATATAGACTTTTGAGTGATGGATAAGTTCAAGTCTCCACATACCTTTTTGTTGATGAAGTTCCACGGTTCCTTGTATAGATCTTCGTCGTTGTATGATGAATCACCATGAAGTCCTTGAGCTCAACTACACTTTTCTATCCTAGTCCGTGACTTAGCTATGTAGGCTAGAAATCAAGACTTTTTGATCACTAACATTGACAAACATGCTTGAGATAGCAACGCATGCGAGGTTGACCGAGCTATCCTCTAACATTTATAGTAAAGGTTTTGTGGATATACCTCTTGTAAACCCTCCAGAGAATCAAACTCGTCCACTAGGGCCACCTAGGGGTTCAAAGGCTTGTTGCACACGCTAAGTGCAATCGCGATGTCTGCGACAGTGAGTTAGGATTTTTATTTTCATCTTTAGTTTTGTTCGATAACTAGAAAAATGTAGGTTTGGGGATTTGATAAATGCTTAATTCTTACATATTTACTACTCAAATTTATATTTATTAGTTCTCTATTTGTATATATTTGATAAGTTTGGTTATTTTTGCAGTTTTTAGGAAATAAAGCTCGATGGAATAAAATGTGATTTCTAGTGAAGAAAATGAAGTGATGTAATGGTCTAGGCCCAAAAGGAAACATGAAGAATTATTGGACCAATCATTCGGATATGGGCGTGTGTAGAAGTGTGCCACAACGTGTGTAGAAGTGTAGAAACCATGTGCAAGATATTAATTAATGAAGAAAATATTTCTTTATGAATGTGGAGTAATGGAATATATGAAGATTTGGGAAAGAATATTATCCTTTATGTTCGGAAAACATTGATTAAGGTATTTGACACACGGCGCATTTTGATTGGAATATATTGTTTTATATCAACATGTGACATATTTTCATTGGATGATGATGTGGTAATGGAAATAGAAAGGGGTTTCCTTTGAAAGCTTGGTAGAAGCAGATGAAAAGGGAGCTCACTATTAGACGGCCAAGAGCCGAAAGCCAACAATAATTTTTAGATTTTATTTCTTTTCTTCTTATTGTTCTTTGTAATAATGGAGAGTTAACCCTCTTCACTTGGGTTGAAGATGAAACCATCTCTAATATGTAAAAGACTCAGATACTTTCTATAATAAAGATTCTTTGAGATTTGATTGTTTATTAATTTATCTTCGTTAATAACTTTGTTCTTTAGAGGTTTTGAATAATCTTCGATTATTGATCTATTATAAGCGAAGGAAGTTATACTGTTTTGGTACAACATAAGTTGCAATTTTTGTTTTTAGTTGTTATATTATCCGAAATGTATCAGTTTGGTCTCTATAGTCTTGAGTTATAAGATGAATATGTTTCAGAGATGAAATGGTTGTTTTACATTATTTAGCTGGTGGAATCCAAAAGCCTAGTATTCTTTTATTTTCTTATTCTTATTACTGTTAAATTGAGGATAACAATACTTTAGGCCTTGTGGAATGATCCCATATTTTGCATACTATCCAATCGATATCAGTGCACTTTAGGTTTATAATTAAAATCACATCATTAAGTATCTCACTAGTTCGACAACCTAACATTATTAACGACACAACTGAACTATTCTGCTCTGAAAACCTGATAAGTATCTCATTAGTTCGGCAACCAGACAGTGGAAATAAAAATTCGGTTACCCCTTTAATGCCTCTTCATAGCCAAAAATCTCTTTGTAAACTCATTTTACAATTCTACAAGTACACACCAATAGACCAAAATATTTGACCAAATTTCAAAAAACATAATCTTTCATTCATAATATGATTTTCAAAGAATATTTAGTATCATTACATGTTTCATTTAATCCTCTTCGAGAACAATTTCACCATCATGTATAATTTCTCCAAACTTCTTCAAAACTTTCCACATCTTCATGTTATGCTCATACAAAATGTACCAACCCAACATTGTGTCCGGCTTAAATCCATGCCAATAAGAGGTTTCGACTATCAAAGGCAATGGACAATCGGGTTCTAATCGGAATCTTATAAAGTGGTTGTTTTTAACCAATGCAATCACCAATCTCATACGTTTAAGTTGTTCGACACATATGGTTGCCATCTTTTGAGAAATAATGAACCACGCAATTGTATGCATCAGCTATTAAGTGGGTACATATCGGAATGCCCATCCAATGATCCCTTGTGATAGGATTGTCCCCGTGAAGACGACGTTGATACCTAGTAAACTGCTCAGTAAAACTACAATCCCCATCGTACAACATTGTCTTATAAGATGGAGGGTTCTCCTTTAGCTTCGCCAACAACCTTTATCTAATATGTAATGACCCAACCCTCTAATGATACTGTCCCCACTTAACCACTGCGGTTATCCGGCAGTGTGTGATTTTCAATGGGCACCACTGTGGTAATCCGGCAGCAACTTCCCAGGAGGTTGCCCATCCCAGGATTGCTTCTGCCCGAGCTCGCTTAACTGAAGAGTTTTCTGCTAACTTTGGAGCCAACTGTACTGGAAAGGATTCGGTGTTAGGAAAGGACAAACCATTACGTATATTCTATTTGGCGAACCCTACCTACCGAATCGGGGTATTATAATACCACAACCTTGAATTGGAGACGTCCTCGGCTCCGAAATATATTCAAACCCACGTATCCTACATTCCCTACCCCTCATGATAGAATCACATGGACTAACCCCATCCAGTGTGCCTTCCCACCCTCGGAAGGTGACCCGTCCCTCTACCGATACTATAATACCACAACCTTGAATTGGAGTCTTCCTCGGCTCCGGAATATATTCAAACCCACGTATCCTATATTTCCTACCCCTCATGAGAGAAGCACATGGACTAACCCCATCCAGCGTGTCTTCCCACCCTCGGAAGGTGACCCGTCCCTCTACCGATACTATCCACACTTAGACATTGCGGTTATATATCCGGCAGTTAAGGGTTTTCAACGGGAACCGCTGTGGTAATCCAGCAGCAACTTCCCAGGAGGTCACCCATCCCTGGATTACTCCCGCCCGAGCACGCTTAACTGTAGAGTTTTGTGCCAGCTCTAGAGCCAATTATGCTGAAAAGGCCTTGGTGTTAGGAAATAACAAATAATTACTTATATTTCATTCAGGCAGCCACCGCCAAATATCGGGGTATTATAATACGACCACCTTAAATTGGAGCCTCTAGAATATATTCAAGACCAGATCTTCGACATTCACAGCCCCTCATGAGACCAGTACCTGGCATATCACGTCCAGCGTACTATCTCACCTTCGGCAGGTGACTCGTCTCGGCTCTGATACCATTCATAATGACCCGTCCCTCTATCGATATTGTCCCAACTTAACCACTGCGGTTATCTGGCAGTGTGGGGTTTCAACGGGCATTGCTGCGATAATCCGATAGCAACTTCCCGAGAGGTCACCCATCCAAGGATTGCTCCCCCCGAGGAGTTTTCAGCCAGCTCTTGAGCCAACTATACTGGAAAGGCCTCGGCGTTAGGAAAGGACAAACCATTACTCATATTTTATTCGGTAAACTCTATATGCCGAATCGGGGTATTACATAACATAAATGACTGCACACCTATTATATGGATTGGCACCTTAAGAGAAGGGCCCTAGTTGTTGTATGACAATGTGAAAACCACAATTACCATCCGGAAGGACGTCGTCGATCGGTGGATATGACGTACTCTCTAATGTATGGAGGTAGCTCTTCCAAGTAGATTTTATTAATAAGTGGTGGCTTATCATCAGTTGGTCGACTCTTTTGTTGGATGCGGCACATTAGAGCCTTAAGCTTCACGTATCGGGAAGATAATTGGCTCGGTGGAAATGGAGTTTGTTGGCTTGGTGACGATGTACACATCAGACCTTTATTTCTTCATATCCCGTTCACTTGTTTCGCCTTTCTCCTCAATAGTCCTACCTCGTTTCTTAGAATCCTATCTGTACTTCTCCGTGGTGTGATGATGAGCTAAAGGATCTCTTGTAGTAGCGTGCATTTCACTTTGCTTCTTAGCAAACACCTTTGCATATTGTCTTCGTTGTTTTTTTGTTTTTTTTGGAGCTTGGCCTACCTTTGCGCTGGCCCTTTTTTAGTTCGTGAACATTCTCCTAAGTGTGTAAATAAATGATTGTCCTCTTGTCATCCCAAAATATATGTAGTTGGAGTTTGTTCATGACTCGGTACATATCGATGACGGTTCTTCCCATCTCGTTACCCTCAAACTCTTCTTCGGCTTCTCCCTTTGGAGGAGGGATGTAACTAAGCTTCCAAAATGGATCAATGTCGCTTAAAGGGATTATTTCATTCTCGTAGTTAAGTATCATATTGACGACAAGAGAGTCTAATAAACTTCTTCATGTTACAAACACACACCTCGTCCGGCTTGGTTTCCCACTTCTCAATCAACTCGACTTCCACAATCAATAACTTAATACATGGACGAGTACGTTATAATGGATTCCCTTAAACAACGGATGATTGTCCCATTTCTTGATCTTGAAGATACGACTTTTTGGAACTTTTCTTTAATTCTATCAATGTCGCGATTGTAGTAATTTTCCATAGCATGGCATACAATTACAAAATATCCAAAAAGATTATTCTTCAACTGATGGTGAGTCGACTCTACCAAACTTATCGCTTGATTCCCCAAGTGTTTATAGTTGTTGGTAAAGGCATAAACAAACCTCTCTTTGTGCGGGTTCCAACCATTGCCGAAGAACGTACGGTATAACATTGGGGTAATCGGGGTTATCCCAATGCTCGATAAACACCGCAAGGTTTAGATAATACTCATCCTCGGTGAGAGACCAATACAATGATTCTCATTCACCATTGAAAGCAACCCATTTAGCGTAATTTAGTTCGTATTTTTTATCAATTTCCTCTTTCGCATACGCTCGTTCATCTTCCGATAAGTGCTTAATTTCATCATATAATTTTCTCTTTGATAAACAAATTTGGGACTTGCACCTATTCATCACATTGCACCATATATGGAACTTACAAAGCATATTATGTGCTAATGGGAACACTTCGTTTATTGCATTCATCAATGCGACATCATTGTCGGTCAATATAACCCCGAGAATATCATCACTTCATAAGAATGCCTTTACTTGTTGCGGCGCCCAAATGTAACTTGGTGCTTGCCCATCCCTTAAAAATAAAACTCCACAGTATATGGTGACTTCGTGGACATACTCCTAACAATATTCAACAATGGAATCTCATACTTATTAGTCTTGTAAGTGCAATCCATTATAAGAACCTCATGAAAGCATTGAGCCAATTGAACACTCGCTGGATGCACAATGAAGAGTTGTGAAAAGACGAGGGTACGCAAATATACCTCAATCTAAAACTTTTCCACCTATAAGTTCTTTCTCCGAAAGTGATTGTCTATGGACCGAGTCGAGACAATACAACTAATCGGTTCACACTTCGTGTGATCGTCTATGGATACGAGATCGAGACAATACAACAACGAAGTATGTTTACTTGATAAAAGGTTCGGACTTAACCAAACACAATAGGATTGCTATCAAGTAAATATTAATTAATGTGTGTGTAATTTGCTTTAAATTGTAATAACAACAATTTTAATTGCGGAAAATAAAAGTAAATGACTGTAGATGGTGGATTTTCGACAAAGGATAAAATTGTAAAACCATAATTGTACATATTCCTGATCCAGCAATCAGATGAGTATTGAGACTCAGGTCTCTCATTGAAGCATGAAAAATCATGTCGCAAGAGTCTCTGACTGAGTTTATTGTCTCTCAGAGCATACGTGAATATGCAGTCTCTCAACTGAGGCAACATCATATCTCATGAATACTGAGCAATTTCAGTAATTACTTCTATATATGTAGATGGTGGATTTTCGACAAGGGCTTAAATCGTAAACTCATAATTATACGAAGCTCTGATCCAGCAATCAGACGTGAGTATTGAGACACGGGTCTCTCATCGAATTCTCAACAGAGAGTACTTTCTCTCAGAGTACATGTAGATATGTAGTCTCACGACTGGACAACGACATATCTCATGAATACTTAACACTTTCAGTGATTATTTCTATATAGTGTCACGATATGGACGGCTCCTAGACAGCTTGCTCTGCTAGTATAGAGCCACAAAGTTAATTATTCCTAATTAAGATTAATTCTGCCGTGACATTCACTACTGAATTCCCAGAATAATCTATTATTGCTCCTATTCCATGGTCGAATCCACGACTGGTCCCATGGAATGGCAATAACAATTGCTCCTATTCCATGGTCGGATCCACGACTGGTCCCATGGAATGGCAATAAACAATTGTTCTGATTCTATGATCGAATCAGCGACTTGCTCTCATAGAATAGCAATAACTATATTATCTCATTACTCCGATTTCATGATCGAATCCACAACTGGTCTCATAAATGGTAATAGATAAAACTTAATTACTATGATTCTATGGTCGAATCTACGATCCCATGGAATGGTAATGCTCACTTTATTATTCTGAATTCGTAGTCGAATCCTCAGCTGATCCTATGAATTAATAATAAACATCTTATTACTCAGTTTTGTGAATTATTCTCCACTGAATTCCACAATTAGTAATAAATAATCAAACCGGGCGTCTGAGCTACCTCTAAGTAAGCCCCAATCCAAATGGTGAAAGTGTGGTCAACGACGATGCACTAACAGTCACCGCACGAACGAGTATTTTAAAATACGACGAAACGATTAACCTATTGCAAAATAGGAAGAAAATAATAAATAATCAAAATATTGACCAAGGCGCCAAGGGATTGGACTCATTGACTGGCCGACCGTGCCATGACCAATCTCACGCCAGTTTTATATTTTATCATATTTTATTATTTTCCTTCATCTGATGAAAATCCTTTCATTTGAACAAATCTCCTTCGTCTCGGGGAAACTCCTCGACTTCATGGTGTTTTCATAAACCCATGATAATAATATAAAATTAAGGAAAAATAGTGTGGGGCATGACCATTGGCCAACCGGCCATGCCTTGGTCCCAGCTGGCCCCACACCTTATGGTTCCTCATTATTTTATTATTATTATTATTATTTCCCTGATTTCATGAAAATTCCTTCAAATCATGGTATTTTCAAAATACATAAAAATAATAATAATATAAAATTAAGGAAACACGTGGGACCGGGCCCCAGCCGGCCGGCCATGCCTCAGCCGGTCCCACACGCCCATGTATTTTATTATTATTATTTTTAGGATTTCCTTCATCCCATGAAACTCCTTGACTTCATGGTATTTCTCTCAAATTAGGAAAATCCCTTCAAATCATGGAAAAATACATTAAAAATACATAAAAATTAGGGAAACTCGTGGGACCGGGCCCTAACCGGCCGGCCACGCCCCCACGGTCCCACACGCCCTTGTTTTTATTATTTTAATATTTTTTGCTTCCCTGAACTCATGAAAACTCCTTCAATTCATGGAAACTCCCTAAATTCATCAAATTTCTCAAAATTCATGAATTTTTCATAAAATCACCAAAATATTATAAAATTAAGGAAAGGCACCACGGGACCGTGGCCACGACCTGCCGACCATGCCTTGGCCTCGATGGTCCCACGCCTCCTTATTCCTTATTTTATAATTATTTTCCATCATCTGATGGTGTTTTCCTCAGTTTCGTCGAAACCCTAATTTTGGCATATTTTCTCCAATGGATGCTCAATTGCACGCCAGAAAATATCAAAATTCTCAAGACTGAGACGCGGACGCCTTGGGGACACGAGCACGCTATCTTGACCGACCAAGATTGGCTCTTTGGCTTACAGAATCCGGTCCCATCAAGTTTCACAGTTTTGACCTAATTTGCACAATTGCACGTATTAGGTCCAAGACTCTTCCAAACACTTTGGATTTTCATGAAGTGATCATCAGGCGGTCACATGACTACCCAGGGACGATTTCATGACCCCGTGGTCGGTCCCTCACTCCGTCATAATTAATTAGGTTTTCTCACCTAAGACTCAGACGAGCATTTTCGAATAAATGATTAAACCAGCATTTGATCATTCTTTCACCAACAAATAGTCAACTCTTCAGGAGTTCTTTGTATTTGCTCACATGGGCATATGGACACTACATGGTTGATCCACGGTCCCATGTAGTCGTTCCCTCTTTCATCCCATGGTTAAAATTCTGACGAACCATGAATTGATCATCAATTGATCAAATTAGGGTTTCTGAATCCAAGGATCATCATTCCAGATTCCAACCTTAATAATTTTACGACGACCTCATGGTCATTAATTTTATTAATTATGCTCGGTTCAACGACCAGTATTCTAATTAATATTTTTGGTACGCTGCCAATAATCCATCAGATGAGCAACACATGCTCAGATGATCAAATATTCAACAATTCATCGCATAAGAAACACTTGCTCAGATGATAAATATTTTCTCAAACCAAGGAATATTGGTTCAACAATCAATATTCAATGATCCATCGAATGAGCAATATTTGCTCGCTTCATCGTAAGAACTATACCTCTGTCTCATGACATGTTCAACTCATGAGTTTCAGAACATCATGTTCAACTCATCAACTACATGGACTCGTCGTCCCATCAAACCACGAAGTCATCAATTGACTAACATACCACAAGACGTCAATCGTGTCACTTTTGGGGGATATCACTTAGGGTTTTGGTCTGGCAGTCTACGGCACGTGTGTTCAAACACACGATGGAATGTGAGCAAGTCGTGCAATCAGTTGAAGGAATTCACGAGGTAGTGGGTGGAAAATCGACCAAGTCTCCACACGTTGAGCAACTGGTTTCAAACACGGTCTCCACTTCCCCACTCCTTGATTCCATCAACTGTCACACTTCATGGGGTCACGGTGTCTAAAATTCCAGTAATATAAATAAGTCTCTGAATCATGATTGAGGGATCAGTATCAACAATATCATCAATCTCACGTCTCATCGACAACACGAGATCATAAACTCATCAATTGAGCAACTACTCTAAATTGAGCAATTTCAATCATTCAGAGCTTATCATATTCAGAATTCACACACCCACAATCTTTGATTACCATTGATTCCACACATTTCTTAGCTTCCCTCCTACAGATCAACCCATCCTCTCTTGTGAACGAATTTACTCTGGAACGGTCATTGTCTTGATTTAGGCCGGAGTACTACAGATTGATATCTCGAATCTAAAGCACCCCCTTTGCAGTGGTGCATCTGTGTGAGGTTTAACATTTCGCTCGGTTCGAGGAGTCTCCTCCGTACGGTCGTCTCCTCAATTCCTTAAAAACCAGCAAATCGTTTTCCCCATCTACAGATTGGCGACCACAGTGGGAGATCATTCTCTCGGTTGCAATCTCACAATTTCACAAGATGGCCGGTCTTTGGTCTGGGTTAGTCACAGGTTCCAACGCAAATGGCTCTAGCACTAGCAACAACAATAACAACGACAACGAGGATATCCCGGAAACGACTTCGGCCTCTAACATCGACGGTGGTGATGTTACTCCTCCTCACGTCAACACGGAGGGTCATCTTTTGTTCGGCCGACACCCTGAGGAAGTCAGAGGAAATCCACCACCTACCATTGCTGATCTCATCAAACTGCAAGAGACTCTTGCAAAGAATCAAACCGATATGGCTACAGCACAGAAGGAGCTATTTAATCAACTGAAGGCTCTCACAAATACAATATCAGGGAAGACCCAAGGAAAAGGAAAAGAGAAGGAAAAATCCTCATACGCTGATCCTGAGGTAATCCCGATTCATACAGTGGATGATGATGAAGCCCACAAAGCTGCAGACGGTCCATCAGCGAAGGATTCATCAAAATTCATCACTCGGGAAGATTTCTAACGCCTTCTGGAGAACCATGGAAAAGACAAGACCCCGCATGTCCATCGTCACCAGCCTCCATACCCTGCTGCTACGCAAAAGATTCCTCTTCCAAAAGAGTTCAAGCGTTGGATTGCCATGATCCGAATGTCACGGAGCAGCAACTTGTGGACTTATGCATCGACGAAATGATTCCAGTCTACAGAGCGTTATTGGAGAATCTCAGGTTCCAGACCTTCTCAGAACTCCATGAAGCAGCCAAGAGATCGGCAACTACTGCGCCCGCTTTACTGGAAAGAACAAAAGCTACAAAGGCTGAAGAACCGCGAGACACTCGAGGTAGCAGACGTCTGATCAA
The DNA here is from genome assembly GCF_003573695.1 of Papaver somniferum. Lineage (NCBI taxonomy): Eukaryota > Viridiplantae > Streptophyta > Magnoliopsida > Ranunculales > Papaveraceae > Papaver > Papaver somniferum. Next base: position 106,917,242 of record NC_039362.1, on the reverse strand, counting down.
GAATCAGTAAAACCTCCAGCCTTCCACAAACACTGTTGCAGAAGGGAGCAAACGAAAAGCCAAACCGCTGCGCAAGCATACCTTAGCTCCTTCAAAAGCACAAAGGAAGTATAATCAATATGCACAAGCCTCTGACCAACGCACAAGAGTTCCTGATCAAGAAGCACCTGACTTTCCTTTTTCCATTGAAGAGGTGACTTCCACAAGTTCTTCAATCATCCCACAAGCGACTGTGGAGTTTTAAAGCACATTTTCAAAGAGAAGGTTGATCCATAATATCTTCAACTTGGGACTGAAGGAGTAAACAAGAATCCTCTCCCAGTCAGAACCTTTACACTCTCTGAACAACCTATCAAAACGGCAGTTCAATCCTTGGTCGAACGTGAATTGCGTTATATGTCGAAGGCACAAAGGAGAGACATGCTCACAGTACTGAACCACATCGTGTCAAGAAGTCCATTCCGAAAATACTTCTTGAGCCTCCAGCCATGGACCAAGAGATGTACGACTGGGGACTGCTTACCACAGTTAATCTCATAAGAAACGAATTTGGAAGAACGTTGATCGATGCTTACACCGCCATCAACAACATTCCACCTAAAACCATCGGATCCACATGCATCGCTCGACAAGAAGATACTCATGCTCCATCTCAATCAGAGACCCTGAAGGAGCGCTCAGAAATACTTATGGCTACATCATTCTCAAAGTGAACATAAGTTCAACCTGGACAGAAACCAAGTTTCACATAATCAGGAAGATCCAGGATATGACATGTCCTTCAGACGAGCGTGGATCCACGCTGAAAAGATGGGTACTTACAAAGCGCCTTTGGTTACACATCTCTCCAACGAAGAAAGTTCTGATCCAGAAGATTTGACGGACATTCCATCATCAGAGTACTTTGAGGAATTTCGACGAGGTTGAAGCAAGAACCTTCAAAATATGCATAGACATTCATCAAGAGGTTCCGCGCTCAGGAAAGTCTCATTCTATGTCTATGTCATTTATTTACCCACATGCTATCCTAGCATGGGGACTTAATTATGCTAGCAACTCTACAAGACGTTATGAATGGTAGCTTCACCGCATTAGTATTTTACCAAGTGGTTGAATATGACGTTTCTCCGAATCAAGCACTGAAATATTCATTACTGACGTCCAAACATGGCAAAGAACACTTTTGGCGTTTCTCCTGTTAGTCCATGTGTTCCACAAAATCAGAAAGCTCTAATGTCTGCACAAGTGTCGAATCCCACTACTGCAACGAAAGGGATGCTGAATCAACAAAACATACTCCAGGGCCGAGACGATCAAACCCCTAAGATATTCGATGCTTAAGGAATATACGCTTCAACACTCAAGCATCTAAAAAAGATATCAAATTGTACTCCCAATCAAAGAGTACAGCTTCAACACAAATATCTCGATGATGACACATTGATTCAACACCAGCACGATCAAAGTGTAACTAAACAATAAGTCTTCATTATCCCATGATAAGACTTCTGAAGCATATGCAACATCATTCATACATGGATGGCACTAACTCCTTCAATATATACTGGGCAACCTGAGGTGATTCCGTGAAACTTCATCAACAGGTTTTCTCTACATCGCAAGCCCCTGCATGATTGAGGAACTTTCTCTCTTCACCAATCACATCCAGTATGAAAACTGCTGATGCTATCTACCGCAACAATGTTGACTTACTGACAAAGCCAGATCGTGGTAAAGTTATGCTTTCAGGAGCATTCAGGTTGAACTCTCAGTACACCTTCATTTTACGGACGCTCAACTCATCAACTAGTTCATGAATGTAAAAGGCACTGGATGAAGGAGCAAAGTTTATATCTATAATCATGGTTCTAGCCTTTTCGGTCTTTGGAGCAACTTCAACCATGGTATCAGCATCAACAATAATCTCTAGAGGAACACCATCCATGATCTCAGCATCGACAAGGATCTCTGGAGCGTAATCATTCATGGTTTCAGCACCAACAACGGTCTCAGGAGCAACATCCTCAAGGTTTCATCAACTAATCATTCTCTGAAGTGTTACACATGAAGCGGACTTCTCTAAGACCAATGATTCATATCAAGATGTGCAGACCTGATAACATGCTCACATGAAAGTCTTCCCAAAGCTGGCACGACTGGTGGGCATAATCCAAAGTCTTCTACAAGATGTTCTCATCACCTCTATAAATGAGATACAACACACTCCAGGACATGGGTTTGCAAAAACGTACTAATGGGTGAGGAATGGGACAATACTTCCTCAACGAAAGATGTTCGTATATGTCTCTTCTACAACATACCAAAAGGGTGCATCAATCGGACATACGATCTGAAAGATATGACATTTACTGTCAGGTGTATGAAATCTGAAAATTTTCACGGGATTACAAGTTATGAAAGTGCATACTTTATTGATTGCCCTAGACATCTCCAAACTTAAGCATTCTGGTTGCATATGATTCCTTCGTCTCTTAGCTTCGAAAGTTGGGGTCAATCTTCAGATTCCGACGTCGTATGAGGTTCCTACAGCTTCCTGAGTGTACAACATGCAAACAACAATTTTTAGACGAGATTCATAACTTCCACAGTCGATCGGTGTCCACCAGGTCCTTCCGCTAAATCCTTCGTCAAGGTACCTCCAACTTCGACCACCTAGGTCTTTACATCAATTTTTCTACCTGGGTCCTCTATCTAGGTCTCACCAGAAGAAGGGAGAGACTTAACAAAATACTGGGGACTGACGGTCCACTTGTCAAGACAATCGATTTCACAATCCAAAACCGGTCAAGAAATCAAGACCAGAATAAAACCTCACATCTCTCAGAAGTCCAAGGTTCAAGATATCATGGAAAGAAAACTAAAGAAAGTCAGCAAAATAAGATTTCTGCTTTTCTTCATCCATCTTCTTCAACACGGCATCACTGGTGGTGAAAGAAGTGTCACCTTCCCCTGCTTTCCTTATAGCATCAATCTTTTGACGAAGCCACTTCAGATTGAAGCCAAGTTCTTCAGCTTTCTTCAAGTTGTACTCCCAATCAAAGAGTACATCTCGGGTGACAGTATTTCCAGTTGTGATGCGGATATCATTTATAACACGCAATATGGCTTCTACTTGACTCGTCAAGAAATAACTATGCTCCGGATCCTTGGTAACGACGATGTGCCCATACATCTTCCACGGTTTCTCGTACAAGCCTGCATATCCAATGAGAACGCTGAATCCGCCAACTAGTTCATGATACGGGAGTGAAGCATCGAACGGAGGATCAAAAGAAACTCCTGCACTTGGATATTCATGCACCACTATACGGTTCTCAATTACTGGAGCAGCCTCCAGGGCAACAGTTTCTTCAGTATTCTCTACTGGTGTTTCGGTTTCTTCTATCACTGAAGCAGCAACAATCTGAGTTTCCAAGACTTCAATGACAACCTTTTCATGGCCTTGAAGTGCAGATGGTTGTCTCTTCATCAATAACTCCAGGGCAGTTTGAGTATCCTCATTGGTTTCAATATCCTCAACTTCGGTATTTGGCACCTAATACGAAGATTACATGAGGTTAGAGTCATTTAAGCTTGAAACAAAAAGAGATCAAAAAAATACAAGAAAGAAAAAAAGGAAAGATAATAAAAGAGGCACGAGAAAGGCAAATAAAGCATGATGAAAAGAATGAAATAAGTTTACGGTAACCTCGTTGAAGAAGAAGAAAAGAAACTGTACTCTGCCGTACTAAAAGACGAACTTGGAGAAATATACGAGGAATATGAAGATGGGTTATATACCATTCTCTTCGTATGGATGTCCTCTACAACGTCTCAAAATTTCATGACAATCCGATGAACGAGCAAAGAGATGTGGCTAAAACATGGAGCAACATGCCATCTGAAAAAGTTCTGAAGGTCTCCTGGAAGTTCACTATTTCGCCTTTTCAGGCCCTAAACATGCTCAAACTTCAAAGATATTTTTTTAAAGCTTGGAAATTTCCTGGGCTTGAAGATACATATGCAAACCGCGAAAATCCGACTTCGGACGAAGATTCTACAGCGTTTCTAGTAAAATCTGAAGTCTGAAATTTCCGGTGACGTATTTCGGCAAAGTTATCCATAAATTCACATGGATTTTCATTCATTCATTCACGAATCAGCGATATCATACTTCTTTGAAGAAATTACAGGAGATATACTTACTAAGGGAGTCTCTAAATCATTTGAAGGCTCGACGATGCCAGAATCTCCGTTGACAACACCGCTATCTCCATTCGGTTCGGGATTTCGGGAATTCCATATTCCCATCTCCCAAAAAGAGTGCGCTTCATCAACATGATTCTTATCTACAATGATTTCTTCCTGGATTCATCAACAAAAATTATTATTATTTCATTCAAGGAGATGCCGCGATCACCTGCATGAAAGAGATATTTACATCGACTTCTTCATCAGTACTGGATTCCTGAATTTTCGCCTGGGAACAAGTTGAAGACCGTCAATCGATGGAGAAAAGGTCTGAAAAGAAATAACAAAACCTTGGTCTCGTGATCCTAATTGCACGGGCAGGAAAAAGTCATGACACAAGGAGCGCTAACAACTCACCAAAGAAACGGCTGGGGACTGCACGTCATTTGCTAACATCCTGTAGTCCTTACTTCTGGGTGCTCCGCCCCGAAGACTTTCTTCCATTTCGAGGAGTCTACATTGATCTGAAACCTCACTACATGATCATCCTGTGGTATAGTTGATGAAATAACCAGGAGTACAACTCAGTATGAAGGATCTCTCACCATCACTCAGAGGTCCCAGAAGTACCATTTCTTGAAGTTACACCCGCGGAGATGTCATCCCTGGAAACATCGTCTTGAAAGTGTCATCATGGGAGTCAGTCATTCTTGCAAAGTGGCTGTGACAGATGCATAACATTCAGCGCATCATTTATACAAAGCGCAGGATTCAGCAAAACAACGAATCATGGAATAAAGATGCTCACATCAGCGTCTGCAAAAATGGTAACTTTCAACTCTTACCTGTTTACGATTCCACTAACAGTACATGAGTTAATACTTCAAATCTTGCTCGTTCCTTCAAACCTGCTAAGACGAGCAAAATTCTGACATGATTTTCACAAAACCGTGAACAACCCACGTAAATTTTACAATGTGAACATTCACTGGTTCTCAAAGTCTGGACAGACGTCCATTCTACGATTGTGAAAACTCACATATAGACATTCTTTCACCATGTATGGTTGTCTACTTTCAACAATTGTTCAAAATCAAAACATTGATTTTACAAAATATATTTTAACGTGAAACTCACGTGAATTTGAAAAATATATATATATTGCTCCTTCACACGAGCATCCACCTTTGAAACGAGAGTTTATTCCACTTTGTGAGATCTCACATATTTTAAAAATAAAATTTTGTTTTTCGTGAAATCTCATAGACAAAAATTTTATCATTAGACTCAGGTCTATTTTGTTGTTTCTTAAACTAAAGAACGAACGAGCGTCTGCGCTAAAACGGATTCTTTTCTTGGGCCCGGCCCGCAAATTCTAAACGACCAAGGTCCCATCGTCCAAACCAGTGGTTCAACACCAATTTATGCTCATCAAACGACGCTCCAATCATGACAATGAAGCCTTCATCAAGTCGCGGTTTGCTCATGCTCTCTAAATCCAGTAACGTCTCAACTTACGACTAAGTTCAATTGCTGGTATTATTATTTATGGCCGAAAAATCACCATTTAATGTTGACTGAGGAACACAGCTTTCCTCAGTAAGCAGGGGACTTAATGTAGATGGTGGATTTTCGACAAGGGCTAAATTCGTAAAATTATACGAAGCTCTGATCCAGCAATCAGACGTGAGTATTGGGACTCGGGTCTCTCATCGAATTCTCAACGGAGAGTACTTTCTCTCAGAGTACATGTAGATATGTAGTCTCACGACTGGACAACGACATATCTCATGAATACTGAATACTTTCAGTGATTATTTCTATATAGTATCACGAGATGGAAGGCTCCTAGACAGCTTGCTCTGCTAGTATAGAGCGATAACGTCTTCAGGAACAAACAACGAGTTTACCCTGACTATATAAAGGATATGACTTACCGACAAGCTCATATCGGGATAAGTAATGCTCCTAGACAGCTTGCTCTGCTAGTATAGAGCCACAAAGTTAATTATTCCTAATTAAGATTAATTCTGCCGTGACATTCACTACTGAATTCCCAGAATAATCTATTATTGCTCCTATTCCATGGTCGAATCCACGACTGGTCCCATGGAATGGCAATAACAATTGCTCCTATTCCATGGTCGGATCCACGACTGGTCCCATGGAATGGCAATAAACAATTGTTCTGATTCTATGATCGAATCAGCGGCTTGATCTCATAGAATAGCAATAACTATATTATCTCATTACTCCGATTTCTTGATCGAATCCACAACTGGTCTCATAAATGGTAATAGATAAAACTTAATTACTCTGATTATATGGTCGAATCTTCGATCCCATGGAATGGTAATGCTCACTTTATTATTCTGAATTCGTAGTCGAATCCTCAGCTGATCCTATGAATTAATAATAAACATCTTATTACTCAGTTTTGTGAATTATTCTCCACTGAATTCCACAATTAGTAATAAATAATCAAACCGGGCGTCTGAGCTACCTCTAAGTAAGCCCCAATCCAAATGGTGAAAGTGTGGTCAACGACGATGCACTAACAGTCACCGCACGAACGAGTATTTTAAAATACGACGAAACGATTAACCTATTGCAAAATAGGAAGAAAATAATAAATAATCAAAATATTGACCAAGGCGCCAAGGGATTGGACTCATTGACTGGCCGACCGTGCCATGACCAATCTCACGCCAGTTTTATATTTTATCATATTTTATTATTTTCCTTCATCTGATGAAAATCCTTTCATTTGAACAAATCTCCTTCGTCTCGGGGAAACTCCTCGACTTCATGGTGTTTTCATAAACCCATGATAATAATATAAAATTAAGGAAAAATAGTGTGGGGCATGACCATTGGCCAACCGGCCATGCCTTGGTCCCAGCTGGCCCCACACCTTATGGTTCCTCATTATTTTATTATTATTATTATTATTTCCCTGATTTCATGAAAATTCCTTCAAATCATGGTATTTTCAAAATACATAAAAATAATAATAATATAAAATTAGGGAAACACGTGGGACCGGGCCCCATCCGGCCGGCCATGCCTCATCCGGTCCCACACGCCATGTATTATTATTATTAGGATTTCCTTCATCCCATGAAACTCCTTGATTTCATGGTATTTCTCTCAAATTAGGAAAATCCCTTCAAATCATGGAAAAATACATTAAAAATACATAAAAATTAGGGAAACTCGTGGGACGGGGCCCTAGCCGGCCGGCCACGCCCTTGTTTTTATTATTTTAATATTTTTTGCTTCCCTGAACTCATGAAAACTCCTTCAATTCATGGAAACTCCCTAAATTCATCAAATTTCTCAAAATTCATGAATTTTTCATAAAATCACCAAAATATTATAAAATTAAGGAAAGGCACCATGGGACCGTGGCCACGACCAGCCGACCATGCCTTGGCCTCGGCGGTCCCATGCCTCCTTATTCCTTATTTTATAATTATTTTCCATCATCTCATGGTGTTTTCCTCAGTTTCGTCGAAACCCTAATTTTGGCATAATTTCTCGAATGGATGCTCAATTGCACGCCAGAAAATATCAAAATTCTCAGGACTGAGACGCGGACGCCTTGGGGACACGAGCACGCTATCTTGACCGACCAAGATTGGCTCTTTGGCTTACAGAAGCCTGTCCCATGGTCGGTCCCTCACTCCGTCATAATTAATTAGGTTTTCTCACCTAAGACTCAGACGAGCATTTTCGAATAAATGATTAAACCAACATTTGATCATTCTTTCACCACCAAATCTTCAACTCTTCAGGAGTTATTTGTATTTGCTCACGTGGGCATATGGACACTACATGGTTGATCCACGGTCCCATGTAGTCGCTCCCTCCTTCATCCCATGGTTAAAATTCCGACGAACCATGAATTGATCATCAATTGATCAAATTAGGGTTTCTGAATCCAAGGATCATCATTCCAGATTCCAACCTTAATAATTTTACGACGACCTCATGGTCATTAATTTTATTAATTATGCTCGGTTCAACGACCAGTATTCTAATTAATATTTTTGGTACGCTGCGAATAATCCATCAGATGAGCAACACATGCTCAGACGATCAAATATTCAACAATTCATCACATGAGCAACACTTGCTCAGATGATAAATATTTGCTCAAACCAAGGAATATTGGTTCAACAATCAATATTCAACGATCCATCGAATGAGCAACACTTGCTCGCTTCATCGAAAGAACTATACCTCTGTCTCATGACATGTTCAACTCATGAGTATCAGAACATCATGTTCAACTCAGCAACTACATGGACTCGTCGTCCAATCAAACCACGAAGTCATCAATTGACTAACATACCACGAGACCTCAATCGTGTCCCTTTTGGGGGATATCACTTAGGGTTTTGGTCTGGCGGTCTACGGCACCTGTGTTCAAACACACAATGGAATGTGAGCAAGTCGTGCAATCAGTTGAAGGAATTCACGAGGTAGTGGGTGGAAAATCGACCAAGTCTCCACACATTGAGCGACTGGTTTCAAACACGATCTCCACTTCCCCACTCCTTGATTCCATCAACTGTCACACTTCATGGGGTCATGGTGTCTAAAATTCCAGCAATATAAATAAGTCTCTGAATCATGATTGAGGGATCAGCATCAACAGTATCATCAATCTCACGTCTCATCAACAAAACGAGATCATCAACTCATCAATTGAGCAACTACTCTCAATTGAGAAATTTCAATCATTCAGAGCTTATCATATTCAGAATTCATACACCCACAATCTTTGATTACCATTGATTCCACACATTTCCCAGCTTCCCTCCTACAGATCAACCCATCCTCTCTTGTGACCGAATTTACTCCGGAACGGTCATTGTCTTGATTTAGGCCGGAGTACTACAGATTGATCTCTTGAATCTAAAGCACCCCCTTTGCAGCGGTGCATCTGTGTGAGGTTTAACATTTCGCTCGGTTCGAGGAGTCTCCTCTGTACGGTCGTCTCCTCAATTCCTTAAAAACCAGCAAATCGTTTTTCCCCATATACAATATAGAATCTAACGATTGGACGGCTCCTAGACAACTTGCATGCTAGTATAGAGCGATAAAGTCTTCAGGATGTAACAATGTTTTCCCTTACTATATAAAAGAAAGATGATGCTTCAACTAGCTCATATCAATCAATTCTTGAATAATTAATGCTCCTGACAGCGTGCCTGCTAGTATAGAGCCATCAATTAATTATTTCTAGTCATTAAATTCATAAACTGAATCCTAGAAAATATTCTACGTTCTTCATAATATTTCATTACTTCAATTCATGGTTCTTCCCAGCAGAATTCCATGAGTTAGTAATAAATATTTAACGTACGGGCATCTGAGCCGCTATCGAGTAAGCCCCTGCCAAAATGGTGCAAGTGTACTCAACAATAATGCACTAACGAGCACTTGAATGCACGAACGAACATTCAAAAATACGAAGGAACGATGAACCTATGCAAAATAGGAAGAAAAATAATAACAATAAAATATTAGCTAAGGCGCTAGGGGACTGCGCCCACCGGCCGGCCAGTCATGTCGTGGCCAGTCCCACACCCGATTCTTTATTTTATCATATTTTATTATTTTTCCTTGATCTCATGAAAATTCCTTCATTTGAACAAAACTCTTTCGTTTTAAGGAAACTCCTCAGTTTCATGGTATTTCCTTTGTATCAAGGAAATAATATAAAATTTGGAAAAGTGTCACGGGACTGGGTTCACTAGCCAGCCGGTCATGCCCTAGTTGTGTCCGGTCCCACACCTTGCGTTCCTTATTATTTTATTATTATTATTTCCTTCATCCCATGAAATTCCTCAATTCCATGATATTTCCTTCAAACCAAGGAAATGATATAAAATTAGGAAAAGTGTCACGGGACCAGGTTCACTAGCCGTCCGGTCATGCCCTAGTTGTGGTCGGTCCCACACCTTGCGTTCCTTATTATTCTATTATTATTATTTCCTTCATCCCATGAAATTCCTCTATTTCATGATATTTCCTTCACACCAAGGAAAGGATATAAAATTAGGGAAGGTTCACGGGACCGGGCCACTAGCCGACCGGCCATGCCCTAACCGTGGCCGGTCCCACACGCCCCTTATTATTATTATTATTAAGAAAGAAAACTAATAGTAATTTACAAAAATTTGGCCGGGAGACGTGCAACAAGTTGCGCCCCGATACCCTATTATTATTATTTTTTTATTTTTTATAATAAACCTTATAATTATTATTATTGAGAATCAAAATCAATATTACAAGAGATGGTGGGTAGCCTAGCAACAAGTTGGGCACCAACACCTTTTTGAATAACGATCCCTAGCCTATGAAAAAGAGAATTGCCTATCTTGAAGTTGGCATCATGTCCTTCCATACAATTCCTTAATCTCTTCAGGAAAGTTAATAAATCCTTACTAAGCTCACCAAAAGTGGAGAAAGCCAAAACTTCGAACCCATACCCGAGAGAAGTGCAAACATCTAAGTATTTAGTGTTCTTGCGAGTAATTGCTGCAGAAATGGCATGGCCTGGTATGAAGTTTTGTGTTTTAGCACTGGTAAACGGAGAGACCCAATGACGTCGAGACAAACATCCTTCCCATCTTCCTAATTGTAAACCATGATATCCGCTGGCCGAAAATCCTTATTATTGATGACGCCCAAAGAAACCTCTTTTCTAGCCGCAACACCAGCTCTGTAACACATGTCTGCCAGAATATCTTTTACTAAATCATGTATGAATTTAAGCCCGACCTCGCTAGCACAATGGATAGCGTGATCGCCAAAGATATCCATGATTTTTCCGCAACAGGTACATTTATTACCTTCCTCAAAAAGGGGTATAGCTAAACGATATTGTAAGACCGAGCTAAACTGCCTGGAACCAACTGCCTGGTTAATCCCAGGAATATGTATTGCCTTAAGGAAATCCATAGCATGATCAGATCTATTACATTTCCAAACAGTAGCTTCACGTGCAGATAAATAAAAGAGAGAAGGTACCTTTTCCCTGATAGCACCAAAGTAGATAGCTGCCAATGACTTCATATATTGGGGGGCGGCATCATTAATGTTGAAATCAGAAAGGGGGATCCCACAAGCTTGTGTGAAGCTCTGCAAAGTATTATGGAAACCAGGGCATAAGTCGGTTGTTGCAGGCAGCCTCAAAATAGAATTCTGCAAATGTTGGGTATGTGCCTGAGATGCAAGGTAACAGTACTGCATAGTATCTGTCATAGTAAGAATACCCAGACCACCATATTTGAGTGGGGAGAATGGCTAGTCGTTGTTGGACTAAGCCAAAACCAGCCCCATCTCCGACTATAAGACGACGAAGATACTGCATAAGATAATCATCAAAGCGCGTGGCAACATTCTGAATCGCCTGGGGGTAAGTAGTGTGTAGGGAAAAGTATAACCTCGATACTCCAGTACAGTTGCGCAAAAGCAAAATTTCACACTAAGGATCGTGCAACTCTTGAATCTTGTCTATGAGATGAGAGGTTTTGTCAACCCTGTTCAACACCACATTACTGCAGAAGTTCATATCTAGGCTGACTGGTCCACCAACCAATTTAACACCATCTTTTGTATTACCAATGTAGATGGGGAAAAACGATTTGCTGGTCTTTAAGGAATTGAGGAGACGACCGTACGGAGGAGACTCCTCGAACCGAGCGAAATGTTAAACCTCCCACAGATGCACCGCTGCAAAGGGGATGCTTTAGATTCGAGAGATCAATCTGTAGTACTCTGGCCTAAATCAAGACAATGACCGTTCCAGAGTAAATTCGGTCACAAGAGAGGATGGGTTGATCTGTAGGAGGGAAGTTGAGAAATGTGTGGAATCAATGGTAATCAAAGATTGTGGGTGTGTGAATTCCGAATACGATAAGCTCTGAGTGATTGAAATTTCTCAATTGAGAGTAGTTGCTCAATTTATGAGTTGATGATATCGTGTTGTCGATGAGACTGAGATTGATGATACTGATGATGATTCAATCATGATTCAGAAACTTATTTATATTGCTGGAATTGTATACACCATGATTCCATGAAGTGTGACAGTTGATGGAATCAAGGAGTGGGGAAGAAAAGATCGTGTTTGAAACCAGTTGCTCAACATGTGGAGACTTGGTCGATTTTCCACCTACTACCTCGTGAATTCCTTCAACTGATTGCACGACTTGCTCACATTCCATCGTGTGTTTGAACACAGGTGTCGTAGACCGCCAGACCAAAACCCTAAGTGATATCCCCCCAAGTGACACGATTGACATCTCGTGGTTTGTTAGTCAATTGATGACTTCGTGGTTTGATGAGACGATGAGTCCATGTAGTCGTTGAGTTGAACATGATGTTCTGAAACTCGTGAATTGAACATGTTATGAGACAGAGGTATAGTTCTTACGATAAAGTGAGCAAGTATTGCTCATTCGGTGGATCGTTGAATATTGATTGTTGAACCAATATTCCTTGGTTCGAACAAATATTTATCATCTGAGCAAGTGTTGCTCATGTGATGAATTGTTGAATATTTGATCGTCTGAGCATGTGTTGCTCGTCTGATGGATTATTGGCAGCGTACCAAAAATATTAATTAGAATACTGGTCGTTGAACCGAGCATAATTAATAAAATTAATGACCATGAGGTCGTCATAAAATTATTAAGGTTAGAATCTGGAATGATGATCCTTGGATTCAGAAACCCTAATTTGATCAATTCATGATCAATTCATGGTTCGTCATAATTTCAACCATGGGACGAAGGAGGAAGCGACTACATGGGACCGTGGATCAACCATGTAGTGTCCATATGCTCACGTGAGCAAACACAAAGAACTCCTGAAGAGTTGACGATTTTTTGGTGAAAGAATGATTAAATGCTGGTTTAATCATTTATTCGAAAATGCTCGTCTGAGCCTTAGGTGAGAAAACCTAATTAATTATGACGAGGCGAGGGACCAACCACGGGGTCATGAAATCGGCCCTGGGTTTTCCCGTGACCGCCTGACGATCACTTCATGAAAATCCAAAGTGTTTGGCAGAGTTTTGGACCTAATACGAGCAATTGTGCAAATTAGGTCAAAACTGTGAAAATTGATGGGACCTGCTTCTGTGAGCCAAAGAGCCAATATTGGTCGGTCAAGATAGCGTGCTCGTGTCCCCAAGGCATCCACGTCTCAGTCTTGAGAATTTTGATATTTTCTGGCGTGCAATTGGGCATCCATTCGAGAAAATATGCCAAAATTAGGGTTTCGACGAAACTGAGGAAAACACCATGAGATGATGAAAAATAATTATAAAATAAGGAATGAGTAGGCGTGGGACCTCCATGGTCAAGGCATGGTCGACCGGTCGTGACCACGGTCGCATGGTGCCTTTTCCTTAATTTTATTATATTTTGATAATTTAATGAAAAATTCATGAATTTTGAGAAATTTGATGAATTTTGGGAGTTTTTATGAATTGAAGGAGTTTTCATGAGTTCAAGGAAGCAAAAAATATTAAAATAATAAAACAAGGGCATGTGGGACCGTGGAAGGCATGGTTGGCCGGCTAGGGCCCAGTCCCACGAGTTTCCCTAATTTTATAATGATTTTATGAAAATTCATGAATTTTGAGAAATTTGATGAATTTGGGGAGTTTCCTTGAATTAAAGGAGTTTTCATGAGTTCAAGGAAGCAAAAAATATTAAAATAATAAGAAACAAGGGCGTGCGGGACCGTGGAAGGCATGGTCGGCCGGCTAGGGCCCGTTCCCATGAGTTTTCCTAATTTTTTAATATTTTTAGGTATTTTGGTGATTTGAGGGAATTTTTTCTAATTTGAGAGAAATACCATGAAATCAAGGAATTTGATGAATTCAAGGAAAACTAATAATAAAATAATAAAACAAAGGGGCGTGTGGGACCAAATATGGCATGGCCGGCCGGCCAAGGCCCGGTCCTACAAGTTTTCATAATTTATTTTATTTTATTATTATTTGATGATTTGTGCAAAAATACCATGAAATCAAGGAGTTTTTCATGAAATTAGAGAAATAATAATAATAATAAAATAATAAGGAACCGTGGGTGTGGGGCCGGTTGGGACCAAGGCATGGACGGTTGGCCAAAGGTCACGCCACACACTCCTTTCCTTAATTTTTATATTATTTTTTATGGATTTATGGAAGTACCATGAAACCGAGGAGTTTCCTCAAGACGAATGAGATTTGATAAAATGAGAGGATTTTCATCAAATCATGGAAAATAATAAAATGCATTAAAAATATAAAACTGGCGTGGGATTGACCATGACACGGTCGGTCGGTCGTGTGTCCGTACTCCCAGAATCCTGGTCAATATTTTTAATTATTTATTATTTTCTTCTCTATTTTGCATAGGTTCATCGTTTTGTTGTATTTTTGAAATACTCGTTTGTGCGGTGAGTCTTAGTGTATCATCGTTGAATACACCTTCACCATTTGAATCGGGGCTTATTTAGAGGTAGCTCAGACGCCCGGTTGTTGATTATTTATTACTAATTGTGGAATTCAGTGGAGAATAATTCACAAAACTGAGTAATAAGATGTTTATTATTAATTCGTAGGATCAGCTGAGGATTCGACTAGGAATTCATAATAATAAAGTGAGCATTACCATTCCATGGGATCGTAGATTCGACCATAGAATCGGAGTAATTAAGGTTTATCTATTGTATTTATGAGACCAGTTGTGGATTCGATCATGAAATCGGAGTAATGAGATAATATGGTTATTGTTATTCTATGAGATCAAGCTGTGGATTCGATCATAGAATCAGAACAATTGTTATTGTCATTCCATGGGACCATTCGTGGATTCGACCATGGAATAGGAGCGATTGTAATTAAGAATAATTAACTTTGTGGCTCTATACTAGCAGAGCAAGCTGTCTAGGAGCATTAATTATCCTGATACGAGCTTGCCGGTAATTCATATCCTTTATATAGTCAGGGTAAACTTGTTGTTTGTTCCTGAAGACGTTATCGCTCTATACTAGCAGAGCAAGCTGTCTAGGATCCGTCCATCTCGTGATCCTATATAGAAATAATCACTGAAAGTATTCAGTATTCATGAGATATGCCGTTGTCCAGTCGTGAGACTACATATCTACATGTACTCTGAGAGAAAGTACTCTCCGTTGAGAATTCGATGAGAGACCCGTGTGTCGATACTCACGTCTGATTGCTGAATCATATCTTCGTATAATTATGAGTTTACGAATTTAGCCTTTGTCGAAAATCCACCATCTACAACCAATATTCGCAGGAAAGGCAGTATCAGAATCTCTTCTCGGATCATAAGAAGGCCAAAATAATTCCGTCTTCGAAATATTCAGATGTAACCCGTAGCCTGGTCTATCCTCTTGGAGAATCTTCAATGCCTTAGACACTTCCATAGTGTCACCTGCGATGGTGCCATCGTCTAAATACCAGGCATGGAAATCCAACGTACAAGTCGCTGCAATCTTCTCGATAAGAGGGTGCAAAGCTAAAGAAAAAATAAGGGGACCAAGAGGGTCACCTTGCTGAACCCCTTGTGTCGAGGAAAGAATGTGCTCTTGATAATATAGCCTGGCAGGTTGCATATAGCAGAATTCAACCCAACGAGAGATGCTAGGGCAGTGTGTTCTTACCTCACGGATAATAGTGGATCGATCAACCATGTTGAATTCATTCGAAAAATCTATTAATAACATAGATTTGGTGTTATTAGATCCATGCAGTTCAAGCAATCTATTCGCCGCATGTAGAATACCCTCCCCGCCGCAAGGAATGCCAACTCCATATTGGTGATTGCCAAGATAGTTGTTCAAGTTTTTGCAAACTGAAGTAGCTGCTAACTTAGAACACAGCCTACGCCAGATGGTACCTACCGCAATTGGTCTTAAACCACCACCAGGTTTAAGTAGTGGGGTTAAGGGAGCACTGGCCACAAATTCACCAAGGGAAAGAGGACATTCACATGCAAGCCACAGGTTCATGACACCAGTAATCGACAGCAGCAACTCATCAGAAATCGCAGCACCAGCTCAACTCATGGCGTCCAACAAATGCTGAGCGCGGAGACCGTCTCTGCCACAAGACTTCCCCTTGGGGAAGCTCTTCAGGGCTGCAAGTACAGCCTTGGAATCAACAGTCAGGGAAGGTGTTGAAACAGCTTCTGTGGGTATAGTTGGAGGTGGAGCATGTGGATGTTTCTGCTGGAGTTCGAACAAGGTGTCTGGAATAGGTGGAGCAACGCCACTGGAAGAAAGAATGCGAATTGCTGCTGTGTAGTGGCCATAATCAGCTTTTTTCGACAGGCTACTAAATGTTTCTTCGTCTTCTTTTTGCTGGGAAGATGTTGTTTAGAAGCTCTTTGGTCAGGCCAAGCTGATGCAGCCGGTAGGTTCCCTCCAAACCAACAAAGCTTTGTTTAGAGAAGCAGTCTGCAACTTCTTTCTCGTACCGAAGCGTTCCTCACTGGAACTCTGAGGTTCATACAAGTTTAGTGTACAAATTGGCAGCAGTAACAATCGTATCCAGGCCGCAATATTCATGGGATTAACTAGAACAGAATCTAAAGAAGACTTGAGAGCACGCAAAAAATGTATCCTGCAGTGTGGAGGAATACTAACAGTCGTAGGTATTTGTCGTTGCAGCATCAGGTTTAGTATCTCCACAGTAAGGCCTGCAAACTCTTCACCACCTGCAAGCTCTTCACCCACTGAAACACCTGCACCAGCGTTATCCACTGCACCAGGCGACGCGAATCAGGAAATCTGCACCAATTCCATTGAACGGCCCTGGAATGACATCTGCATTTTGCAGGCCATTTTCCATGTATGAGTAGTCATGCATTTGGTGCATAACCAGGATTCCAACTCCAACAGATTGCCTTCCCATGCTGTGAAGCAGCTCTCGATTGTCTGAATTCTTTCTACGCAAACCAGTCTAGCATCCTGCGTTGGAAAGTGATGGTCTTTCAGATGTATTGTTAAACCACTCCTGGAGTACCCAAAACCACCAGGACCTCCTTGACAACCATCAAAAGTTGCGAAAGGACAAGGAAGCTTATCACTCTGCGAAGATGAGGCCATGGAGGATTGGGATTCAGGGCTTCCATTCCTACGAATTCCTGAAGAAGCTGAAGAACGTGTTATGGGCATAGAATAATCTAAGGGAAAGCTGAGTCTGAGAATCAGAAAAACCCTAGAAGAACTATGTATTGCATCCCTATATGCGATCAAACAATAAACAAAGAGGAAAAAGGGTGATGTATGCTTTGAATCACGGACAAAGGCAGGGATGATTTCTGGTTTTCAGTCGCCTGAAAAGGGTTATTATTATTATTATTATTATTATTATTATTATTAATATTATTACAGTTAATATTTTTTTTACAAATAGTTTGTTGATAGCCTAGCAACAAGCTGAGCACCAACACCTTTCTGAATAGTAATACCAATACGATGAAAAAGAGAACCTCCTACTTTTGAATTAGCATCTTGACTAACAAGACGATTCTTCAACCTACTCAAAAATATACAAGTATCTTCTCCCAATTCACCTAATGTTGAAAAAGCCAAAACACCTAATGTTGTTGCAATATTATTATTATTTTTTACAATTATTATTATTTTTTATTATTATTATTTATTATTATTATTATTATTTATTTATTATTATTTTTAAATAAATTTTTATTATTGGATAAATTTTTTATTATTTTTTTAAATAATAATAATAAAATTTTATTACTATTATTATTATTATTATTCATAAAAGGGAAGATCAATGTTACAAGAAGTGGTGTAGCTGGGCACCCACACCTTTTTGAATAATAATACATATTCTATGAAAAAGTGAATTACCAATTTTATAGTTGGTGTCACTTCTAATAAAACAATTCCTCAAACGTTTTAGAAAAGTGACAGTGTCTTCACTTAGTTCACCCAAGGAAGTAAAGGCTTAAACCAGGAAGCCGTAACCATGCCTTGCGCACAATTCTTGATATTTATGCAACTTGCGTGATACAGCAGCAGAAATGGCATGGCCGGGAGTGAAAGAGCGAGTTCTAGCACTTGTAAATGGAGAGACCCCTGTGACGTCGATGGGTATTATTTATTTACTTTTTTTTTATTATTATTATTTTTTTAATTTTTTTAAATCTAAAAATATAAAGAGTATTACATTAACTAGTTGGAAGCCTAACAAGCTAAGCTTCAACGACATACTACTACATTATTTGAACAGGTTGTCGTGCTAGCCTACCAGCGGGCATTATGGGTAACCTAGCCAAGGGAGCCGAAGCGGATGGGAGGGATGAGATTGTGTCACAAGGGGGGAAAGCTAACCCTAGCTTCCATGTTAATTCCTGCAATATTACGTCATTAGGGGCTCGAACCTGAGACCTCCTGGAGCGCAATATTATTATTATTATAACGAAAACCAAAGAGGAGTCATTACATAGCGGTAGTAGGCTGACGAGCTACAATTTGGGCGCCTACACCCTTTAGAATAATAACACCTAGCCTATGAAACAAAGAATTACCAATTTTATAGTTAGCATCATGGCTAGCAAAGCAATTTCCTAATCTCTGGAGAAATACAAACCAAGTCTTCTCCCAATTCACCCAAGGTAGAAAAGGCCAAAGCTTTGAACCCATATCCCAGTGAAGCACATTTATCAAGGTATTTGGTGCATTTACGACTCACGGCAGCGTTGATTGCATGGCCTGGGGTAAAGTTGTTAGTACGAGCAGTTGTAAAGGGCGGGACTCCAGTGATGTAAAAGCATACATCTCTTCTGTCTTTCCAATTGTAGACGAAAATGTCAGCCGGCTTGAGGTCTTTAGCATCATCTGAGCGAAGACCAAAAGAGACTTCTTTTATTACGACTACTCCACCCCTGTAACATATATCTACGACATCATCACGGACAATATCATGCCTAAATTTCAGCCCCACCTCACTTGCACAATGGACAGCATGATCTGCATAGATGTCCATAGGTTTGTTGCATACAGAGCATTTACTGGCCTTCTCAAAAAAAGGTATGGCTAACCTGTACATGAGAATGGAGCGAAACTGACGTGGAGCAACAGCTTGGTTCAAACCACTAATGGGGACTGCTTTTAAGAAATCCATTGCATGTGCCCGCCTGTTACATTTCCAAATAAGTGATTCACGGTCACTTAGGTGGAAGCTTGTAGGCAAATTCTCCTTGACAACAGCAAAGTATAACATCGCCAGAGATTTCATGGGTTGAGGGGAGATATTGTTGATACTGAAATTGGAGGAAGATAACCCACAGGCCTGCATAAAATTGTGAAGTGCATGCTCATATCTGGAGCTCGGGACAGCCGGAGAAGGGCATTGTAATATAGCTTCCTGCAATTATGTAGTTTGAGTGTAGGAAGCTAAATAACAATAAGTATAGGTATCTGCCATTGTGTAGATGCCGAAACCGCCATCTTTGACTAGGCGTTGTTGGACCAAACCCTGCGCCATCACCTATTGATATAGATGTTGGTCATAGATAATAGTAGCTTCCTGTAGTGCATCAGGGCAAGTTGTGCGAAATGTGAAATAGAGCTTCGAAACACCAGTACAATTTCGAAGCAAGAGAAGTTCGCACTGCGGATCATGTAGCTGCTGCACCCTCTGCATCAACTGGAGAGTTTTATCTACTCTACCAACGACCATATCACTGCAGAACTGTAAATCCAAGATTACGGGTCCGCCTAGAAGTTTAACACCCCTTGATGGTCTACCGATATCCACCGGAAAAACACCTTCCTGCCTGCTTCTTGGATCTGGGGAAGGCCAGAAAATCTCCGTCTTCTTTATATTCAAGTGTAAACTCCTTATTATTATTATTATTATTATTATTATTATTATTATTGGCCGACCGGCCATGCCTATTATTATTATTATTGTTTTCTTCATCTCATGGAAACTCCTTCACTTTAAGGAAACTCCTTTGTTTCAACCCTAGTTGGAAATTCGAGGTTCGGCAAACGTACGGACGGCAAACGTACGAGTATTATTCGTATTTGTAAAAGTTCAAATCCGTCAAAAATCCGGTCAACGGTTCGTGAGTCGGCAGTAGTTCGGAGCAGCATACGTACGGGTATAATTCGATTTACTAATGTGACTTCGGCAATGAAAATACGGTACATATTAAATAATAAAAAATATATTTATAAGAGGAAATTATATGATTTTCATAAAAATATATTATATTTACAATATATGTATCATTGACACAACCGAGCGACTGGTTCAGTGGTCAAGGCGCCTGTGAATGAATCCCTTGGACAAGGGTTCGAATCCCTCCTACTCTACTCAAATTTCCCTTGGACAAGGGTTCGAATCCCTCCTACTCTACTCAAATTTTTGAAAAAATAAAAGGAAAACACTGGATCGGGATGAACTCGTATGGGTTGTAACAACTAGGTTGCCGAACCGAACAGGCGGATAATGCCCGTACCCGAATAATTCGCGGATTATTCGTTTCAGCCACAAAATCCGCGTACCCTATTCGGAGTTGCAAAGAAACGGCCGTATAGATCGGTCCCGGCCAGTTCGGAGAAAATCGCGAATGATACGTGAATCATTCGCGAATTTACTAACTAGCGTTTCAACAAACTCCTTGATTTCATGATATTTCCTTCAAATCATGAAAATAATATAAAATTAGGAAAAGTGCCATGGGACCGGGCTTATTGGCCGGTCGTCCATGCCTTAGCCATATCCGGTCCCACACTTTGTGATTTCTTATTTTATTATTATTATTTCCTTCATCTAATGAAGTTCCTCAGTTTCAGCAAAACCCTGATTTCTTCATATTTTCTCAAATGTTGCTCAAATGCACACCAGAAAATACTCAGGACTGAGACACGGACACTCAGGTGACATGAGCATATTACCTTAACCGACCAAGGTTGGCCTTTTGGCTTCCAAGAAGCCGGTCCCACACATTTTCACCATTTTGACCTAACTTGTTCACATTAGGTTTAAAACTCTTCCAAAAAACTTGGAATTTCATCATGCGATCGTCAGTCGATCCCATGACCAACCAAGGCCGGTTCCATGACCCCTTGGTCGGTCCCTCATTTATTCATTATTAGGTTTTGTTACCTAACGCTCAGACGAGCATTATTTTAATAAATGATTAAACCAGCATTTAATCATCCTTTCACCAACTGGTCTTCAAGAGACTTTGGTGTTTTCTCACTCGAGCATCTGGGCGCTACATGGTTAACCCATCATCCCATGTAGTCGGTCCCTCCTTCACTCCGTGGTTGATTTTCAATAAATCATTGATTGATCTAATCGAAATTAGGGTTTCGAATCCAAGGTTCATAGTTCCATATTCAAACACTAATAATTTTATGTTGATCCCGTAATCAACATTTTAATTATCATACTTGGTTCTGCCAGTATTTTAAATTAATATTTTTATTTGGTTCTGCTACCAATAATTCATCAAATGAGCAACATTTGCTCGGACTAAGAAATATTGGTTCAACTATCAATATTCAACAATTCATCAAATGAGCAATATTTGTTCACCTTAACTATCAACATTTATTCGACAATTATACCTCTGTCTCAACAGACATGTTCAATTCATGAGTCCCAGAACATTTGTTTGACTCAGCAATATAAAGACTCATCGTCTGATCAAGTCAGCAACTGAGTAACTAAAATCACGAGACATCAATCGTGTCACATGGGGGATATCAACTAGGGTTTTGGTCTGATAGTCTGTAGACGTGTGATCATACACGATGAGAATGTGAGCAAGTCGTGCAAACAGTTAGAGGAGTTATCGAAGTAGTGGGTGGACAATCATCCAAGTCTCCGCACCATAAGCAACTGGTTTTAACACGATTTCCCACTTCCCCACTCTTTGGCTCCAGCAACTGTCGCACTTCATGGGATCAATGTGTCTACTACTTCTAGCAATATAAATAAGGCTCTGAATCCATGATTGAACAACAACATTCGTCTAACAGAGAATTCTATACGATCACTCACTCTCAAGAATTCGATCAATCAATCAGAACTTATTCGAACTCAACAGTTCGTCAAATTTGAAGAAACCTTAAACACATTCACAATCCTTGATCACCATTGATCTCACACATTTCTCAGCTTCCCTCTTACAGATCGACCCATCCTCTCTTGTGACTGAATTGACTTTGGAACGACCATTGTCTTGGTTTAGGCCAGAGTCCTACAGATTAATCTCTCGAATTCAAAGCACTCCCTTTTTTCAGTGCATCTGTGTGAGGTTAGACAGTTCGCTCGGTTCAAGGAGTTTCCTCCACACGGTCGTCTCCTCAATTCCTTAAAAACCAGCAACTCGTTTTGTCCCATCTACAGATTGGCGACCACAGTGGGAGATTAATCTCTCGGTTGCAATCCCATTTTCCACAAAGATAGTCGATCTTAGGTCAGGTTCAGTTACAAATCCTAACCCAAATAATGCCATCACTAGCAATACTAGTGGTACTCCAGAAACTACTCCGGCTTCTAAAAACGGCACTAGCGGTACCATTCCTCCTCAAACTAACATCGGAAGCAATCCTCTCTTCAGCCGGTCTCCTGAAGAAATCAGAGAAAATCCGCCTACCATAGGTGATCTCATGAAGGTGCAAGAGATTCTTGCCAAGAATCATGTTGACATGGCTTCCACTCAGAAGGAGTTATGAAATTATCTCAAGACTCTTACAAACAAGATGTATGATAACATTCAGGAGAAAGGAAAAGCTAGAGAAACATCTCCAGACGATAATCCTGAAGTCACTCCAATCCATGTAGTAGATGATGAAGAAGTTCATAAGTCTGCAGAAAACCCGCCAACAAAAGAATCGTCCAGTTTCATCACTCTTGAAGACCTGGAGCGCCTTTTGGAAGATCGTGGAAAAGATAAGACGACCTCTGTCCACCGTCACCAACCTCCACACCCTTCCACTACACAAAAGATTCATCTGCCAAAAGGTTATACCTCTCCAACATTCACCCTTTATGATGGAGCAGGCAATGCTCGAGGACACATGTTTCTTGGTTTCTGGAAGAATTGGGTGAACATGAGCACAACCATGTCGTCCGTATGAAGGAATTTTCAAAGTCTCTAAAAGGCAGGGCATATACCTGGTACAACAACATCGCACCAGGAAGTATCACAAGTTGGGGAGAAATGATTAATGCTTTCTACATAAAATATTTCTTCGTGTCAGAACAAACTACCCTCTCTGATCTTGGAAGGATGTTTCAAATGAGCAGCGAACATCCTAATGATTATGTGAAAAGGTTCAGAGTTCAAGCCCTGGACTGTCATGATCCTAATGTCACAGAGAAGCAGCTTGTAGATTTGTGCATCAATGGAATGATCCCGGTCTACAGAGATTTACTGGAAAATCTCTGATTCCATACCTTCTCAGAACTCCATGAAGCGGCTAAGAGGTCAGCAACTACCGCACCTGCTTTACTGGAAAGAGCCAAAGCTACAAAGTCCGAAGAACCACGAGAAACTCGAGGTAACAGACGTTTAATCAACAAACAGTACAACCTCCAACCTTCCACAAATGTTGTTGCAGAAGGGATCAAACGAAAATCTAAGCCACAACGCAAGCATACTTCTCCAGCTCATTCGAAAGCACAAAGGAAGGATAATGCACAAGCTCCTACCGAACACACAGGAACTGATCAAGAAGCACCTAATTTCCTTTTTCCCATTGAAGAAGTGATTGAACTACTAGATGTTTAAGTTAAAGACGGTGCAATCAAGTTGCCGTATGTCAAGAAAGAACCAACTGAAGAAGCCATGGAAAATCCTCGTTACTGTCGTTTTCACATGTTCGTCAATTATCCCACAAGTGACTGCAGAACTTTGAAGCGCATATTCAAAGAAAAGGTCAAATCAGGAGAGCTTAACTTGGGGACTGAAGGAGTACACAGAGATCCTCTCCCGGTCAGAACCTTCACTCTCTTTGAACCACCCGTCAAGGAAGCAGTTCAATCCTTAATTGAGCATGTATGTGAATTGTTGTACTTATCAAAGGCTCAAAGGAAAGACATGTTTGCTTCATTGAATCACATCGTGTCAAGAAAGCGTTTATCGATTCAGGAGACACTTCCTGAGCCTTCAGTAACAGACGAGGAAATATATGACTGGGGATTTCTCGCCACAGTCCATCTCAAAGGAAACAAGTTCAAACGAGCGTTGATTGATGTTGGCACTACTGTCAATGTTATCCCTTTCAAAACTCTCAGAACTTCTGGTATCACTCAGCAAGAAGCTATTCATGCTCCAATTTCAACCATGGATCATGAAGGGACGCCCAGAGATGCTTATGGCTACATTACCTTCAAGCTGAAGGTAAACTCGACCTGGACAGAAACCAAGTTTTACATAATCCGAGAAAATCCAGGATATGATATGATCCTTGGATGTACGTGGCTTCATGCTGGAAAGGTAACTCCAACACCTTCAACTGCACATTTCTCTATTGAGGAAAGCTCTGATTCGGAAAAAATAGAGAATACTCAATCGCTTGAGCATCTGAAGGAAGTCAAAACCTTGATGGAACTGACAGAAAGACCTGAAGAAAATGTGCATGCTTTAATAAAAAGGTTTCGCACTCAGGCAAGTCTTATTCCTCCTCATACATCCACTTTATCAACTTTCAAATATGTTGCTTGGGTTCGAGGGCTTCACTCCACCAACAACTTAGCTATTGCAAAATGATATGAATAGATAACCTCACCTCAGCAATATTTTACCAAGTGGTTAGACGCGGAACCTCTTCGAGTCGAGCACCTCACTAATACAGTCATTACTCAAATAATGGATGAACACGACAAGCAATATCCTAGATACTCACCCCTCCGCGAATGTCCATATGTACCGCAATATTGGAAGGCTTTGACAACATGGAATCCCACTGCACGAGGAATTCCGAACCAACAGAAGATATTCAAGGCGCGGACAATCAAGTCTAACAAGTTCCAGGAAGGAGATTTAGTTCTCAAAGCAACTAAGCATAACTTTCATTCTACAAGGAACTCCATTTGGGAAGGACCTTTCATGATCTCTAAGTCTGTTGCTGGTGGATACTACAGATTAATCAACATGGATGGCAAGGCGAATGTGGCAATAATACACAAAACATGGCTCAAGACATTTGACGCCTAAGATATTGGATACTTGAGGTATTGGGGTTGAAGGCATGAACGCCCAAAATATCTGAATTTGGCATTTAGGATTTTCTTTCACTGTATTTCAATTTCTTCCAAAATGTTTGCAATACTTGCATTCAGTAATTTGAATTCAGCAATCTATCAAAGTTCGGTTTACTTATAGAAAATCTCTATCAAATCCAAAAGAAAATCCTCAATCATCTACTTATCCAAAACCAATCAAAAATCAAAACCAAAAATAAAACCTCACATCTCTCAAAAGTTCGGAAGTTCAAGAGATCATGGAAAGGAAATCAAAGAAAATCAGCAAAATAAGTTTTTTGCTCCTCTGCATCTTTCAAAACTTGTAAAGCAGCCTTGTCCATCTCCAGCACTTCAGTCAATCTAGCAATCTGGGGAAAGGGTATGTTATTCTTGCATGAGTCTTTGATAATTATCTTCTTACGAAGCCACTTCACGTTGAAGCCAAGTCTCTCAGAATTCTCCAAGTTGAACTCCCAATCAAAGAGTACATCTGGAGTAACAGTATTTCTAACTCTGGTGCATATATCATTTATAACACGCAAGATAACACCTACTTGGATTGTTAAAGAATAAGCACGCTTAAGGTCTCTGTCAAGGATGATGTGACCAAACTTCCTCCATATCTTCTCGTACAAGCCTACATATCCAATAGGACCGTTGAATCCGCCAACTAGTTCGTGATATGGGAGTGATGCGCCAAATGGAGGATCAAAATCAACTCCTTCACTTGGATATTCATGCACGCGACTTCTACAGTCACGACAAACGTTTCTTCAGTCTCCTCTACTCGTGGTTCGGTTTCTTCCATCACTGAAGCAACAACAATTGAAGTCTCAGACTCTGTAACAATTTCAGCAACAATTATCTCACGGCCTTGAAGTGCAGAGATGGTCGTCTCTTTATCAATAACCCCAGGGTTGCTCGAGTGATCATCATTGGTTCCTTCATTCTCAACTCCGACATTTGGCACCTGATGCAAAGATTACATGAGATTAGAGCTATCCAAGTATGAAACTAAGGGAAATCGTAAAATCTATCATGTAAGTGAACTAATACTATTTAAGTTCTTTATTATACATGCAAGACATGAGAAAATAGTGTGAAATTCATCAAAACACGTTTTACAACAAGCTCATCTGAAGAGATTTTACACTGCCCTGCATAAGACGTCAAACTGGGAGCAATTGGTGAAGAATCTAAGGTTGCGTTATATACCATTCTCTTCGTATATATGTTATCTACATCATATCAAAATTTCATAGAAATTGGATAAACGAGTAAAGAGATGTGGTCAAAACATTGGACTACATGACAACTGAAATTTTCTGGAAGTCTCCTGGAAGTTTACTGTTTCGTAGATTTCGACCTCTAAACATGCTCAAAACCTAAAAAATATTTTTTTCCAAAGCTTGGAAATTTTATGGGCATAAGAAAACTGGGTTAGACCATAAAAATCCAACATCGGACAAAGATTCTACAACATTTTTACTAAAGGACAGAATTCTGGATTTTCTGGTGACGTATTTCCGCAAAACTTTTGGTATATTCACATGGATTTTCATTCATTCATTCATTCACAAATAAACAAGTTTATACTTCTATGAATAAAATATAAGAGAAATACTTACTTGGGTGGTCTCTTAGGCGTTCAAAGAACCAGAATTGCCCGTATCAGCACCAAGAGCATTGCTTTCATTCGGTCTTGAGTTTTAGGAATTCTCTTCATCACAGTCCTCCAAAGATGAACGGGAATCACCAGCACTCTCCACTTCCATGTCAACATCCTCCTGGATGCATTCATAACAATTAGAATTTTGTTCACAAACGTTGTGATTAAATGTGCAAAGAGATACTTACATCAACTTCTTCTTCAACATTCGATTCAGAAACTGTTTGCCCAGAGAATTGAAGGTCATCGATACTTGACGGGGTAAAGTTCTGTAATGGAGTAACAAACATTGGTTTTGTGATCCTAATTACACGGATGAGAATAAGTCACGGCGAAATAAATGTTGACAACTCACTAAAGAAACCACTGGGGACTTTATGGTGTTAGGCAACATCTTATAATTTTTGCTCCTGCCTTCCCCGCCGTGAGTAATTGCTTCTGTTTCCGAGAAGTCTACATCGATTCGAGGTCTCACGATACGACCGTCCTGCGAAAAATTGATGAAATGATCAAAATACAATTACCATGTCCTTATGAAGATTACAAGAAGGATACATACTTGTGAACACCCTGGAGATGTCTTTCGCTTATCGTCGGAGAGATACTTCAATCTTGGTCGAGTAGAAATCATCTCAGCAGAGGGATGATCTTTCACCAAGGGCTGAACAGCCGTCGCAAAGTCATATAAGCGATCAAATTGTTGATTCCAAAAGTCTATGTAATCTGGAGTTACATACGTAATTCGTTCAGAACAAGGGAACCAGTAATCACTTCATTCCACATGTGTACGGTATAAACGGGTCTTGTGTTGTTCAAACGATGGTATTCTCTTTCGAAGAGTTGGAACGCACTGATCCATACCCATTTGTCGAGCTGCTCTGTCAATGTATATTCTTCCACTGAAAGGTCTCCATATATCGTTGATACTAAGTGACCAGGAGTGCAACTCAGCATAAAAGACCTTTCGCCATCACTCAGATCCGCACCAGATTGAGAAAAATAAGAAAGAATTGACACCCATGGGCGAAAATTAAACTCAGACTCATTATCTAATACATCGACAAGATGTGCCTTAACTCGAGGATGTTTTGTGGACCAACGCATAATCCTGGCATTATCCTTCTCAGAGAAAACATGATGAGCGTCAGCATTCGGTCCTTGTAAGATAGTACGAGGAATGGGCGCATAATTCTTAAAGTGTTCCCGCATCAAAGCTTGGAGAAACATCGTATTGGCATAGCATTCAATCTTCATAAAGCTGTTTGAGACACTGGAGTCTATAATCAAGGAGTCTAAGTTAGAATACAAAGAACCCAAGAATAGGCTACCTATCAGAAGTTGCTCACCTTTGGCCATCTTAATGGCAAAGGGAATCACGAACGGCTTCAAAAAAATTCCACTATCTTCAAATACATCTCTGGACAACCATAAACACAAGAAAGCAGCAATAGATAACGTACCGTCGACAGGCCTGTCAGGAGCATTATCTCTTGGCCACCAGTGTGTTAACCAATGAACATAAAAACATTTGCTGGATACTTTATTAATTTCCTCCATTTCAGCTGTCAAGATGTTAGAGATCACCCTCTCTTCTGCCGAAAGACCCTCAGGAAGATTGCGCGTGATTGGGAGATGTAATAAAGCAACTACATCCTCTAAAGTGATGGTAAAATTTCCCCAACTGCATATGAAAGTATGGGTTGGAATGCACCAGCGAGCAAGTAGAGCTACTATACCTCGCACATCGTGAAAGATAAATAAATCTCCAGATGCTTGAATAGCCCTTATTATTTGTGCACTATCCAGCATGGCTCGAACATGAGGAAAGCCTAGCATATGCCTTGCCCATCCAGAAAACTTTTCTAAAGGTCGTCGAGAAAGCTTAAATTCAATAACTGAAGCAGAAAAATATCTTCGCTGAAGACAGAATCGGATGCCCGCCCGAGGAGTTACAAGTTTCTTCTGAGAAATATCTCTGGGATTTATCAGAAGACGAAATTTTGGGGTCTGGATACGCCTTTCAGGTCTATGATGAACCACGAAGAAAGAATCCTTTGTATTCGGAATATTCTTGATTCCAGGAGCTTCTTCTTCCCCTTCTTCATTTTCATCCATACATGTATCATCTCTAGAGGCATCATTACCTTGGGAATCAGACATTCTTACGAAGTAGATGTAACATTCACACAACACTCTACTTCAGTATATCATCCATACAAGATGCAAACTTTAACAAAACAATGGAATCATGCAAGTCGAGCTCTGAGGATCGGGCGAGTCGAGATTTGAGGATCGGGCTACCAACTCACTTCCCTTTCTCTTTCTCGATTTCGACTTCAGTGTTCTTCGTTATTAATTCAGGTGATTTCAACATACACGTCAATGATTGGCGTTTATTTCTTCTTCAAGTGTTAGGGTTTTTCTTTTAATTCAGGTAGTTATCATTAATTTTGTTCATGGAAAATTCTTCAAATCCAGATATGGGTTCTTCTAATATTGATTCAAATAACTCTGTAGATCTTATTAATCCTGTTGAGGAAAGTCCTTCAATAGATCTTTTAAAAGGAACTGATGATAGATGTGCAATTTGGAAGTTCTCATTAATTGGAAGACTTGATCTACTTCGATTAAAATTTTCTGAAGCTGTTTTGAATCTAAAAAGTCAGTGAAAATTAACTGGTCAATGCAAAATGATTCCATTAGGAAAAGGATTTTTTACAATCAAACTTGATAATGAGAAGGATCAGGGCTACGTTAAAGCTGGTAAGTGGGAAGTTCGTCATCAGGAATTCCTAATTTTCGTCCAGAAAATCATCATACTTCTTATGCAAATATTTGGGTTCATTTTCCAGGATTAACCTTAGAGTACTGGGATGAAAAAACATTATTCATCATCTTCAAAGCTTTGGGTACTCCTGTTAAAGTAGATTAAGATACCTTAAATTTTGAAAGTGGATTGTATGCAAGAGTCTTAGTCAATATTGATTTGGAAAATAAAGTCTGCATAATCTTTGGATCAAAACAAAATTTGGAGGTTTTATGCAAGATGTTTTACTTACAAACCTTCCAAAATTCTGTCATAACTGCAAAATTGTAGGTCATTTTCAATCTGAGTGCAGAGTAAAGAAGGTATCACATGAAACAAGTACTCAACAAAACAACAATAATTCTCCACTGTTTGGTTCCACATCAAATAATCAAAATAACAATGATTCTCATAAAGTACAGGAAGTAAACAAGAGAACTACTTCTCCTACATCAACTCCACACCCAACAAATGGTGAGAAGTTTGATATTTGTTTTACTCCAGTAACAAATATTAATCCACAAAAATTTATTCCTCCACATTCCAGTCCTGCACTCAATATTACTTAAGGAAGATTTGGTTCATTAAATACAGTTGTTGAAGAAGAAATTGTTATCAATATGACTGAGGAAAGAACTATTTTAGATCCAACAAGAATATCACAAATAGCTTAAGACAATACAGTGGAAAAAAGTGTGACCAATTTCATTAATGGGAAGGATGGTTCAATATCTGAAGAAAGAATTCCTATCACTACTTGGTCAAAAGTGATTCAAAAACCATCTGCATCAAAGACAACCAGCTCAACTGAACAAATTCAGCAAGCAGACCCAAAGGTAAAAATTCCTCAGAATACTAATAAATATAATTTTAGGAAGAATCAAGGAAGGGGGGGTACTAAGGGCCTCCATCCTCAACTATGAAGATAATTTTTTGGAATTTAAGAGGCCTTAGAAGGACTAGGGCTCAAAAGAAATTCTGGACTTTAGTTAATCAATTTTCTCTATCAATTCTTTTTATAGCTGAACCAAAGGTAGTGTGTAGTTCATCTTTTTGCAATAAGCTAAACTTACCAGGAATGCAATCCATGGTTATTCATAATTCAGTACTAAATAAAAAGGGGAATATTTGGATGTTCTGGAATAAAGCATTGCCAACTCCATCTGTGGTTTCATTATCAAGTCAAATGATTACTGTCAGTGTTGGAGATACTCTTATATCAGGTGTGCATGCTCATGTTAGTGTTGTTCATAGAAGAGTGTTATGGTCAAAAATGGAAGCAATAAGTGCTCTAAAGAAGCCATGGCTAGTGATTGGTGATTTTAATACTATAATTTCTATTGATGAAAAGGTTGGAGGGAGAAGTCCTCATAGAAGAAGTATGCTTGATTTTACTGAATGTTTGGATAAGTGTGAATTGATTCAAGCTCCTCATTCAGGGTTGCAATATTCTTGGTCAAATGGTCAACAAGGTACTAAAAGAATTTTATGTGCATTGGATAGAGCAGTCTATAATCAGTTGTGGGTGCAGAAGTATGGAAACTGGAATTATAAAATTGGTATCAGAATTGCATCTGATCATGCTCCTTTATTAGGTGGTAGTAATGACATTCCAAAGCCACTAAATTGTCCAAAAAATTTCAGAAAAAGTGGTTGTCTCATCCTGGATTCATGGAAGTGGTGCATTCTAGTTGGTCTGAACCTATGAGGGGTAATCCATCTTTTGTTTTTCAAAGCAAACTAAAAAAGTTGAAAAAAGTTTTAAATGATTGGAATTGGAGTGTGTTTGGAGATGTTCATGTCAAAATAAAAGAAGCTGAAAAAGCAGTAGAAGAATCAATGAGTATTTCAGATGACAGTCCTTTTGATGTGGAATCTTTAAATACTTTGGTTGATGCTGAAAACATTTTTAATTCTAGAGAAGTTAAGTTGCAAACTTTATTAAATCAAAAAGCAAAAATTGATTGGGTCAAAGATGGTGCAGCCAATACAGCATTTTTTCATACAAATTTATAGATAAGAAAGGCCATGAATCTCATAAGTGAATTGGAAGCTGGAGATGGTAATGTGCTTACTGATCAAAACGATATAGCATAAGAATTAATCAAATACTTTGAAAAAAGTTTGAATTTCAAGAAGTTAACATTGAAGATTCTCTACTTAACAATATTCCTGAAGTAATTACTAGTGAAGATCAAGAAATGTTAGAAAAATTTCAGAAGAAGAAGATATTAAAAATACAATTTTCAGCATTGTAGATGGTGGATTTTCGACAAAGGATAAATTCGTAAGCTCATAATTATACGAAGCTCTGATTCAGCAATCAGACGTGAGTATCGAGACAGGGTCTCTCATCGAATTCTCAACGGAGAGTACTTTCTCTCAGAGTACATGTAGATATGTAGTCTCACGACTGGACAACGGCATATCTCATGAATACTGAATACTTTCAGTGATTATTTCTATATAGCATAACGAGATGGATGGCTCCTAGACAGCTTGCTCTGCTAGTATAAAGCGATAACGTCTTCAGGAACAAACAACAAGTTTACCCTGACTATATAAAGGATATGACTTACCGGAAAGCTCGTATCAGGATAATTAATGCTCGCTTGCTCTGCTAGTATAGAGCCACAAAGTTAATTATTCCTAATTACAATCCCTCATATTCCATGGTCGAATCCACGACTGGTACCATGGAATGACAATAACAATTGTTCTGATTTTATGATCGAATCCACAGCTTAATCTCATAGAATAGCAATAACTATATTATCTCATTACTCCGATTTCATGATCGAATCCACAACTGGTCTCATAAATGGTAATAGATAAACCTTATTACTCTGATTCTATGGTCGAATCTACGATCCCATGGAATGGTAATGCTCACTTTATTATTCTGAATTCGTAGTCGAATCCTCAGCTGATCCTATGAATTAATAATAAACATCTTATTACTCAGTTTTGTGAATTATTCTCCACTGAATTCCACAATTAGTAATAAACAATCAACAACCGGGCGTCTGAGCTACCTCTAAGTAAGCCCTGATTCAAATGGTGAAGGTGTATTCAACGATGATACAATAACAGTCACCGCACGAACGAGTATTTCAAAAATACAACGAAACGATGAACCTATGCAAAATAGAGAAGAAAATAATAAATAATTAAAAATATTGACCAGGGTGCTGGGAGCACGGACACACGACCGACTGACCGTGTCGTGGTCAATCCCATGCCAGTTTTATATTTTTAATGTATTTTTATTATTTTCCATGATTTGATGAAAATTCTCTCATTTTATCAAATCTCCTTCGTCTTGAGGAAACTCCTCGGTTTCATGGTACTTCCATAAATCCATAAAAAATAATATAAAGGAAAGGAGTGTGGGGCGTGACCATTGGCCAAACGACCATGCCTTGGTCCCAACCGGCCCCACACCCACGGTTCCTTATTATTTTATTATTATTATTATTATTATTTCTCTAATTTCATGAAAAAACTCCTTGATTCCATGGTATTTTTGCACAAATCATCAAATAATAATAAAATAAAATAAATTATGAAAAATTGTGGGACCGTGCCTTGGCCGGCCGGCCATGCCCTAGCCGGTCCCACACACCCCTTTGTTTTATTATTTTATTATTAGTTTTCCTTGAATTCATCAAATTCCTTGATTTCATGGTAATCTCTCAAATTAGGAAAAATTCCCTCAAATCACCAAAATACCTAAAAATATTAAAAAAATAGGAAAACTCGTGGGACCGGGCCCTAGCCGGCCGGACATGCCTTCCACGGTCCCACACGCCCTTGTTTTTTATTATTTTAATATTTTTTGCTTCCTTGAACTCATGAAAACTCCTTCAATTCATGGAAACTCCCCAAATTCATCAAATTTCTCAAAATTCATGAATTTTCATAAAATCATTATAAAATTAGGGAAACTCGTGGGACCGGGCCCTAGCCGGCCGGCCGGCCATGCCTTCCACGGTCCCACACGCCATTGTTTTATTATTTTAATATTTTTTACTTCCTTGAACTCATGAAAACTCCTTCAATTCATGGAAACTCCCAAAATTCATCAAATTTCTCAAAATTCATGAATATTTAATAAAATCATCAAAATATTATAAAATTAAGGAAAAGGCACCACGGGACCGTGGTCATGACCGGACGACCATGCCTTGACCACGGCGGTCCCACGGCTCCTCATTCCTTATTTTATAATTATTTTTCATCATCTCATGGTGTTTTCCTCAGTTTCGTCGAAACCCTAATTTTGGCATATTTTCTCGAATGGATGCTCAATTGCACGCCAGAAAATATCAAAATTCTCAGGACTGAGACGCGGACGCCTTGGGGACACGAGCACGCTATATTGACCGACCAAGATTGGATCTTTGGCTCACGGAAGCCGGTCCCATCAATTTTCACAGTTTTGACCTAATTTGCACGATTGCTCGTATTAGGTCCAAAACTCTCCCAAACACTTTGGATTTTCATGAAGTGATCGTCAGGCGGTCACGGGAAAACCCAGGGACGATTTCATGACTCCATGGTCGGTCCCTCGCCTCGTCATAATTAATTAGGTTTTCTCACCTAAGGCTCAGACGAGCATTTTCGAATAAATGATTAAACCAGCATTTAATCATTCTTTCACCAACGAATCGTCAAATCTTCAGGATTTCTTCGTATTTGCTCACGTGAGCATACGAACACTACATGGTTGATCCACAGTCCCATGTAGTCGCTCCCTCCTTCGTCCCATGGTTGAAATTCTGACGAACCATGAATTGATCATCAATTGATCAAATTAGGGTTTCTGAATCCAAGGATCATCATTCCAGATTCTAACCTTAATAATTTTATGACAACCTCATGGTCATTAATTTTATTAATTATGCTCGATTCAACGACCAGTATTCTAATTAATATTTTTGGTACGCTGCCAATAATCCATCAGACGAGCAACACATGCTCAGACGATCAAATATTCAACAATTCATCACATGAGCAACACTTGCTCAGATGATAAATATTTGTTCGAAACAAGGAAGGTTGGTTCAACAATCAATATTCAACGATCCACCGAATGAGCAATACTTTCTCACTTCATCGTAAGAACTATACCTCTGTCTCATGATATGTTCAATTCACGAGTTTCAGAACATCATGTTCAACTCAACGACTACATGGACTCATCGTCCCATCAAACCACGAAGTTATCAATTTACTAACAAACCAAGAGACGTCAATCGTGTCACTTGGGGGGATATCACTTAGGGTTTTGGTCTGGCGGTCTACGGCACGTGTGTTCAAACACACGAT
This sequence comes from Papaver somniferum, assembly GCF_003573695.1. Taxonomy (NCBI): domain Eukaryota; kingdom Viridiplantae; phylum Streptophyta; class Magnoliopsida; order Ranunculales; family Papaveraceae; genus Papaver; species Papaver somniferum. Next base: position 106,881,956 of record NC_039362.1, on the reverse strand, counting down.
GGAATGTGAGCAAGTCGTGCAATCAGTTGAATGAATTCACGAGGTAGTGGGTGGAAAATCGACCAAGTCTCCACATGTTGAGCAACTGGTTTCAAACACGATCTCCACTTCCCCACTCCTTGATTCCATCAACTGTCACACTTCATGGAATCATGGTGTCTACAATTCCAGCAATATAAATAAGTCTCTGAATCATGATTGAATCATCATCAGTATCATCAATCTCAGTCTCATCGACAACACGATATCATCAACTCATCAATTGAGCAACTACTCTCAATTGAGCAATTTCAATCACTCAGAGCTTATCGTATTCGGAATTCACACGCCCACAATCTTTGATTACCATTGATTCCACACATTTCTCAGCTTCCCTCCTACAAATCAAACCATCCTCTCTTGTGACCGAATTTACTCTGGAACGGTCATTGTCTTGATTTAGGCCAGAGTACTACAGATTGATCTCTCGAATCTAAAGCACCCGGTGCATCTGTGTGAGGTTTAACATTTCGCTCAGTTCGAGGAGTCTCCTCCGTACGGTTGTCTCCTCAATTCCTTAAAAACCAGCAAATCGTTTTTCCCCATCTACAAGCATGGATCCTGATAGCACTCCAGGTCCAGATGGTTTCTCAGGTCATTTTTATAGAGCATGTTGGCAGATAATAAAGGAAGATGTAGTCCAAGCCATTCAATTTTGTTGGTCAAAGAAATTTATTCCCAAAGGGATAAATTCAAATTTTTTAGTGTTGCTTCCAAAAGTTGAGGGTGCAAAATCTCCCAATCAGTATAGGCATATAGGTCTTAGCAATGTCAGCTTCAAAATATTCACTAAACTCATTGCTAACAGAATGAGTGGTTTGATGACAAAGTTAATTTCACCTCAACAGGCTACCTATGTCAAAGGAAGAAGTATACAAGAGGAAATTTTACTTGCATCTGAAATGGTGAATGAGATGAAGAAGAAAAGGAGAAGTGGAAATGTGAGTCTCAAACTGGACATCTCTCAAGCATATGATTCAGTCAGCTGGGAATTCCTCTTTCAAGTACTGCAGAAATTTGGTTTTTCCAAAACTTGGTGTAAATGGCTTCATGTTCTGTTCAAATCTGCTAAAATATCAATCATGCTTAATGGTGTACCATGTGATTTTTTTTCAGTAGGCAGAGGCTTGAGACAGGGTGATCCCTTGTCTCCAATCCTATTTGTCTTGATGGAAGAAGTATTAAGTAGAAGTCTAACTGAGATGGTTAAAAGTGGTCTCATTACTCCAATGGTTATAAGACAATGCATTCACCCAACACACTTATTTTTTTCTGATGATGTCTTCATTTTTTTAAATGGAGCCAAGAAAATTTTAATGAATCTTCTCAAGCTGTTAGAGAATTATCAAGCAATTTCAGGGCAAATCATTAACAAGATGAAAAGTAAATGTTTTATAGATGGGACATCTACCTTGAGGAAATCTTTAATTCAAGATATATTGCAAATGGAAGAGACTGAATTTCCAGATAAGTACTTGGGAGTTGTGCTTGTAGCTGGTAGAGTTAAGTCTTCAACTATGAGATGATGCAGAGAAGACTAGCAAGCTGAAAGGGAAAACTTTTGTCATATCAGGACAGGTTAGTATTGATCAAATCAGTCATTTACAGCATTCCAGTATATAATATGGCAATATACAGATGGCCTTCTTCAGTGATAAAAACTTGTGAAAAGATAATCAGAAATTTCCTTTGGTCTGGGGACAATGAAGTGAGAAATTACACTGTATTGGAATGGAAAAAAGTTTCCAGTCCTTACTATGAAGGTGATTTAGGAATTCAAAGATTAGAAACTATCAACAAAGCATTTCTAATGAAGATGATGTGGAAATTATTAAATTCTCAAAAAGATTGGGCATTATTTTTCAAAGCTAAATATAAAGACAAACATGGGCAATGGAACAACAACTGGAAATTATCCTCAGTTTGGAGTGGTTTGAAATGGCAATGCAATCTTTACAAGAGGACTTAAAATGGAATGTGGGTGATGGGAAGTCAATTTAAGTATGGTTTGACAACTGGATTGGAGATTCTCCACTTATTAATGTCATGGGCCAATCTCAGTTTGTTAAAAACAATATGAATATGAAGGTTGCTGATATTTTAAATAATGGCAATTGGTGTATTCTGTAGGAAATCAAGAGTGCAATAGCTTCTTTCAGTCTGCCTGATGTTAGTGGTATGAATGATGAATTATGTTGGAAAGTAACACTCTCAGGTGAATTTATAATTTCAGCTGCTGTTAACAAAATCAGAACAAGGGGAGAAAAAGTTCAATGGTCTAAATACATATGGAATGCATTTCTCCATCCCAGTATTGCAAGCAATGTGTGGAAGTTAATTCAGGGACTTTATATTGATGATACTAAAATGGTTAAAAATGGTTATGACATGGTGTCCAGATGCTGCATATGTGAAGAAGATGAAGATAGCATGAGCCATCTATTGTGGGAGTGTAACTTCAGTTTGGATATATGGAATTGGTTATGTGATATTTTCAACTTCTCTCTGCCAAAATCTTTTGATGAAGTTTGGAGATGTGCAAGAAATAAGAGCTAATTGATTCAACAGGTTTTACATTAAAAGAGTTGTGGTTTCAAAAAAACAAGATATTTTTTGAAGAAATTAAACCTGATATTTCAAAATTCAAGTGCAAACTGTTGAAGACAATAGCTGAACATAGTATCAGGATTAAAGGTAGCAAATTGAATCAAGAGTATGATAACCAGATTATATCTTTCTTCAAGCTGGGGCCAAGAATTTCCAAATATCAGAGCATTATAGCTTGTCAGTGGAATGAACCTGAATTTGAATTCACTATGTTTTGTTGTGATGGAGCCTCCTTAGGAAATCCTGGAGCAGTTGGCTTTGGCATTGTCATTAGAAATCATTCTACTCAGGTTTTTGGTGCAATTACTGGTGGATTGGGGATTGCAACAAATTATATAGCTGAAGTTTATGCTGTTGTTAATGCAGCTGAATTGGTTGTGGACTGGAAATTGCAAAATATTATCATAAAATCTTATTCCAAGACAGTATCTGATCAATTTGAACAGGATCAAATTCCCTGGTTTGTTAGAACAAGGTGGAGGAATGCAACTAAAAGGATTTCAGTAATCAGACTTGCCCACAGTTTCAGAGAAATCAACTTCTCTGCAGATTGTGCTGCTAAAAAGGGAGCTTCTTTACAGGCAGGAGAAAGAAATATATATTCGGTAGACCTTTTTGGTTAAAAAGAGTAGAAATGCCAGGAGTTACTTATTATAGATTTTGTTAATTAGTTGTCGTAAGTGTCTTTTAAGTCTGTTCAAGGTTATGCTAGAGTCTAGCATTGTTTTGTGATTGTGTTTTTAAACTCAGTTGTAATTCCCTTTTTTCATCAAATATAAATATATGATTCAGCAAAAAAAAATGGAATCATGCAACTGGATGACAAAAAATTCTCAACTACCAAAATGGTGATTCTTAACTCTTACCTGTTTATGATTCCACTAACAGTAGTGATTGTGGTAAAAGAGTTAATACTTCAAAACTTGCTTGTTTCTTTGAACCTGCAAAGAATGAACAAAACTATGATTTTCAAAAAATCGAAACCTGATTTTCATAATATCATGAACATAATTTTTCCATTGTGTGAACATTCACCACTAAGTTATGAAAAGACTCATACCAAGGCAATATTTCATCATAAATAATTGTCCACTTTTAAAGATTACTCAAAATCAAACTTTGATTTTCAACGAAAATAATATATATTTATATATATATATATATAACGTGAATTACTCACGTAATAATAATAATAAAAAAAAATTGACGTGAGAAAAACTCACGTAAATATTAAAAGAAATC